>NC_136073.1:754657181-755182181 GCF_964261635.1 Lissotriton helveticus
ACGCAGGGACTGGATCCTTTTCTCTTGGGAGGGGCCCCCATGCTAGGAGGTTGCATCTGCTGGAACTAAGGAGGCTCCAGGAGATCGGCTGTACAGTCGGACAGCAAACCCGACCCTTATCTTGTGCCCTTCATGCCTGGCCTCCGGGGTGACCCTGTCCTGAAGGTTGGGAGCATATCTGATTCCCTTTTGATAATTCCAGCAGCTCGTCAACTTCTCTGCATTCCCTGACGTTAAAGCAAACCCTACCGACCAGAGGGGGGTTGGGATTCATCTACGGGGGTGGCTTCCCCCCTACCGGGAGTCCTGTTGGGGGTTTTGGCTGCCCTATCAGCCAGCCCCTTGGGCCCAGAACTGTCCCTACCTGAGTGCCGGGTGGCCTCTGGCTCTAGCGGCTTCCTGTGACATCTTTCCTGATCATTCTAGACTGGGGGACCTCTTGGGCGAATCAGTGACCTTCCCTGAATTGACAGTTTGGGAGTAGCCCCAGGGAGTGGGCTACACTGAATAAGGGGAATCTTTGGAGAGTCATGCCCTGCACTAAGGCGGGAAAAGACTGCTGCTGGCACTACTAAAGAAGCAACGGTAACATCACTGTGGGCGAAACCACCCTCCACAGCATTGACCCAACAAGTCCCGGTTATGGCAACAACCCCGGAAAACCCCAAGGTGAGTCCCCTCACACAATCCTTTATGAGCAATTTTCTTCAAGAGAGAAAGGCGGAAATTGGCTCACTCAAATCTGAGTTCAAGACATGTTTGCAGGATATCCGGCGCGATGTGACTGAAATTGGGACCAGAGTCGACGACCTTGAACGAACACTTGACACACGAACAGAGGACCAGGAGGAACTTTGGCGCCACATGACAACACTTGAAGAGCTCTGTCAGATGAGGGAATGCACACCATTTACTTTAACCATGTTTTTTCTGTTCAATATTTTTATCCTTCCTTTGTTCTGTTTGCGTGCAGGATTGGTTGTAGGCAAGCCCCACTGCCAAAAGTCAAGACACTTTTCAAAGAAATGGGACTACATAGCCCCAAAGCCAGTCGCACAGCATCATGCCGCTTCGTTTGCGTGCATGTTTCCTCCAAACTTTTATCCAATATTTTATATTTTCCATTTTTAACCATAATTATAAACTCATACTTCAATAGATTCCCACTCTTTTTGATCCATAATCCATGCATTGCCAATTTTCAGGTTTCTTGTATTCTGATTGTGCCGATCCGGGCCTCTTGAAAAGAATACGATTAGTGCCAGAAGTCCGTCACAAGCAAATTTTATTATCAGTTAAAACCCAATGCATTTCGGGCCTCTCCCTGCCCTTCTTCGGGGGTCACTCATTTGCCTGCGTACCGTAACCTTCCGTCTCCGCCATTATGCCTCCAACGGCTATGTAGTCCCATTTCTTTGAAAACACTTGAAGAGCAGCATGTAGAACTGTAAATCAAATAGGAGGACTTGGAGAACAGGAGTCGAAAGAATAGCCTCCACATCAGAGGGGTCCCTCGGGGCCGCAGAGGGGCAGGACATAATGACCTACATGACAGAATTCCTCCAGGCGATCAGGGGTGATGATGATGCCTCCCCTCCTGCACTTGATAGAGCACATTGAGTGGCTGCTCACCATGGGAATGCAAATATGGTCCGCGATATCCTAACCTGGGTGCACTTCTTCACTGAGAAAGAGGCAATCCTTCGTACAACCAGGGAAAAGACCGTCCTATCCTACGGAGGGCACCACATTCAAATTTTACAGGACCTCTCCCCAGTTACCCTGCGACGGCGCAGAGAATTTTTAACCCATTACAGACAAACTGAGGGACCGGTAAATTAAATACCAGTGGGAACACCCTTTTTCCTTGATTTCCAAGTGGGAGGGTAAGTGCAGATCTCTGAGGTCCTTAAGGGAAGCTCAACAGCTACTCCAGCTCTGATTGGATTCTCGACCCACAGCCCTAACTCTGGGACGACCCAGCCTAGGGCCCCTCTTCGCCCAGAATGGTCCACTGTGCCTCACCCTCACAGCTGGGCTTGAAGGAGAGCAACATGTCGCAGCAGGCCAAACAAGACATTATACATCACCTTAAGTCTATAGACAGCACACAGTCCCCAGATCACTCCCAGCCAGTCTCCAACAACCCCTCCCCACTGTATCTTGAGTGTGAGGGCCTGATCTTTGGAATTCTCCAGGACACCTAGTTTTCCACGTTTATGGATTCCACTGATTATTTAAATACTACGTACATATAACGGAATGGCCTGCGACGCCCTCGTACCCTGGTCTTACCTACCTCCTGACTTGGCATTGAAGCAGGGGACCACCAATTATCTTGGAGGGGTGGGGGGGGGACTGTGTACCCTTTCTTACAACTATAGAGCATACCGGCCACTGGACAGAGTGGCGGCGACCAAAAACAATCTTGATGGCACCCCGTGCCATTCACTTGGTCCATATGAGGAGTGACTTCCTCAGAGTCGCCCTGGTGCACACCAATTGGCTATTCCAGGACTGGTATGGACTAATGTGGCCCGGTTGGCCGTTTCACTGTTTGGTTTGCTTATTCTTTTTTCCTCCCCCTTTTCCCTTTCTCTCCTCATGAGTCCCGGGAGGGGGGGGGGGGCAATTCATCCTATTGCCCTGTCTCCTTAGCACAGAAGATATTTAGCTCTATAGGTTGCCATTCATGGGTCTACCCTCGTGGTCATGATTCCCTCCATACTTTATACCCCACAAAAATACTACGTTGATTGGGTTGGGGGCGCTCCGGTAGAGAGGGGAGTGAGATACCCTATTAGATTGCATGCTACTCCAGAAATACAAAAACATGGCAAAGATTAAATGCATTACCCTCAATGTGAAAGGGCTCAATGCCCCTATCAAGTGGCGGCAGATCTGGCTCTTCCTTCTTATCCAAGACCCAGACATTATTTTCCTACAGGAAACTCATCTCCTACAGGCCGGTACACAGCGCATGGCACACCGCGCATGGCACACCCTAAATACCCTAACTAAACGTGGGCCTCTACAACATCTAAAACAGTGGGGTGGCCATTATTTTTAAAGTGGGCATACACCGTCAGGGAGTTTGGATGGTGCGGGACAAAGAGGGACGATATTTGAAGCTTAAGGAACAAATTAATAACAGATCCCTTACACTGATCAACAGTTATGCCCCTAATCTCTCCCAAGGCACATACATTAGGCGCCTACTTAAAGAACTGATCTTTAGGGAGGCGGATCCGATCCTATTTCGGGGGACTTTAACTTAGTTTGGGACCCATGCTTAGATCGCAGCACATCTTCTGTCCAAGGTATTGGGGCTATGTCCGCAGTGCTCAAGCAGGATTTTATGGCCTTGGGCCTTGCTGATGCATGCCCTTATGCAGAACCAGAGACAAGAGACTATACTTTCTACTCTCATGTCCACCGATCTTTTTCTCGTATAGATAGCTTCTTCCTATCCCAAAAACGTATTCGCTCGTTAGAGTCTGCGATTATATCTGATACATCTATTTCCGATCATGGTCATCTTGAGATCACTTGGCAGGCATGGGAGCGACATCTTGCTCCGTGCCCCGTTGGAGGCTCCCCACACATCCTACGAGAACTGGTCAAGGTAGCAGAACTACGTCAGGCAATCCGAACATATTTTGAAACAAATGACCTCCCAGACACCAGTGGCCATGTTCTATGGGATGCGTTCAAGGCAACCATTCAAGGGGTCATCACCTTGATGTCAATCACCTGAACACGGGAATCCCACCTGGTCGAGACCGGCCATCCCCAGGATATTAAGGCACTGGAGAGACAGGAGCATGTAACACTCTCTAGACAGCGCCAAAAGCATCTAGCCCCCCCACCCCCAGGGCCAATTAAAAGCAATTTGGGTAAATAAAGCCAAACACTCTCTCCTTGCTCTGAAACAAAAGTTTTATGAAGGGGGCAACAAGGTGGGATCTTTACTGGCTCGTCGACTTCGTACGCGCATCTCTCACAACCATATCTCCAGGATCGAGACTAGTAAAGGAAAGTGGACCACCTCGGAAGCAAATAAACAGCAGGCATTCTGTACTTTCTTCTCATCCTTCTACGACCAGGGCAGCACTGTCCAGGAAGAAATCGATCCATTCCTTTGCCCTGTGCACTAGGACACCGCTTGACCCATCCCATATCCAGCAATTGGAGGATCTGATCACCCCAGAAGAACTTCAAAAAGCATTGAAGAGCTTCCCACTAGGTAAATCTCCTAGCCTTGATGGCCTCACAATCTCTTTCCATCGCCTGTTCCTCCCTAGCTGCAAGCCCCAATGCTCCGGCTATTTAACTCCTTTGCTGATACTACTAGTGTGACCCCATTGCTGGGGCGGAGATAGCTCTTATCCCTAAACCTGGGAAGGACCCGACGTCCTGCGCCTCTTACTGCCCCATCTCTCTCCTTAATGTTGATTCCAAATTATACACCAAAAATGTGGCTCATACCCTAGCGCCATTCCTTCCTGGCTTGGCTGATCCAGATCAGGCGGGCTTTATTCACCAAAGACAGAGGGTGGACAACATCAGGCGGATAGCCTACCTGGTGGAAAAGGTGCAGCGGCGTAATATCCCAGCATTTCTGCTCTCCCTGGACACTGAGAAAGCATTCAATAGGATTGATTGGATGTTTCTCAGAGCGGTTTTGCGGAAGATTGGATTGGGCCCGGTCATATCTCGCATTATGGCTCCTTATATGGCCCCTTCGGCACAAATTAGAGGTAATGGCCTATTAGCCCCTCAAATCCGGATTCACAGGGGAACTCGTCAGGGATGCCCCTTGTCCCCTGTGCTTTTTTTCCCTGGCAATAGAGCACCTAGCGATCACAATACGCCAATTGGTAGCAATTAAGGACATACCATTTACAGGAGTCGAGCATAAGATTGCACTCTTCGCAGACGACCTACTTCTGAATAACCGACCCCAAGAGCTCCCTTCCTGCATTACTTAATACACTCTCTCAATTTGAACGTATCTCAGGGGTAAAAATTAACGTCAGTAAATAGCAGGCATTAAATCTCACTCCAGGAGATTACCGAGCTTAGCGTGCATACCCAGTTTCAGAAGGCCTCTCAATCTATCCAATACCTGGGCCTTAACATCACAGCCACATTGGATTCTTGGACCCAGGCTAATTGGCCACACTGCAGAAGCTCCGTTAAGAGATAGAAATCACTCCCCATATCATGGCTTGGCCGCCTTAACGCGGTTAAGATGTCGATCTTGCCCAAGATATTAAGCCTCTTCCAAGCACTTCCGACCCCAGTCCCCCAACGAAACATTGCGAGCCTCCAGAAAGAGGTCAACACTTTCATCTGGGGCAAGGGCAGGCCAAGATTCTCCAACAAGCTTTTGATGTTACCAAAAGACCGAGGGGGTTTTGCTTGCCCCAACCTTCTTGTTTATTATTGGGCGTCACATTTGATTTTCATTTCGGAGTGAGTGGTTTGTGAAAGCGAGAAACATTGGTTTCCCATGGATAAGGCTGTGGCTTGCTTCCCCCTATGGGACTTGGCATGACTACTAAAAAGAGCGCCCCCTCACAGTGCCTACATCAGCACCCCAACAAGAACGGTCCTGGAAATATGGGATAGAGAAGCGATCAACTGTGGGTTCACATCCTTCCCCTCCCCCAATAAGCCCCTCACCTGCAATTCTGGCTTCTCCCCTGCCCTACAGCCTAGCTCTTTTCAGGCCTGGGTAACCGGAGAGTGACATACGATCGCTGACCTCTTTGAGGGAAAGGCTTTCAAATCCTTTGATCACTGTAGACCAGAATTTCATCTTCCAGCTACGGCTCATTTTCAATATTATCAAATTCGACACTGGTTACATACCCCCTTAAATACACTGGGAGCGACATGTCAACTTACCTCTTTTGAGTCGTTAGTACGCTCACAAGGCCTGATCTCCTGTACTTTTAGGGTCCCGCAGCACTCTCGCCCACTACCTCCTCACCACTATCAACAGAAATGGCACATAGATATTACAGAAGAGGCCCCTCCTGAACCCTGGGAACAGCTGTGGAGAGTCATTCCCAACACTTTTAAGAGTGTCGCACAACAAGAGACAGCTTATAAAGTAATGAACAGTTGGTATTACACCCCCCTTCGCCTCTAGAAAATGCTCCCCACCTCCACGGCCCTGTGCTGACGATGCAAGGCAGGCATGGGTTCATTTATCCACATTTGGTGGTCATGCCTGCTATTTACAATTTTCTGGAAGGAGGGGTTGAGCCACATCAAAAAATAGTAGGGTTTCCTACCCCAAATACCTCGAGATAACAGTTCGGGGACTTCGACCTGAATCACTTAAAGCTATGACCCACTCGGATTGGCGTTTGATCCTCCAAATGCTAGGAGCAGCAAAACAGATCATTGCATGGCATTGGAAAAAATCCCTGACTCCCCCTGTCTCCCGTGTGGCTCACCTGCCTCTGGCACATAATGTCGATGGAGCTCCTCTGCAATCGTCTTGCACACATGGACACTAAAGTTACGCATATCAGGCAACCCCATGTCCAACATTTACCAAATTAGAGCATGCCAGATCCATTCCCCCCCCCCCCCATGGGCTCTTCAATTATTTGAAGACATTCTGCTGCCACGAGGGGCGGACTTATCAGAGTGAGGCGAGATGGACATAGGACTCACCTCACTGTTTTTTCGCCCTCCTTTCCCCCTTTCTGCCAACGTGGGGACCCACGACAATCAGGGTTAGGGAGTATTTCTTAATAATGTCTCAATGGCAACTGTCAACCCCCCCCCCCCACTCTTCCCACTTCACCCAACCCCCCTTCTTGTTCTTGATTTTTCATTTCCTTCTTTTTTTGGTGTTTTGACAAAGCAGTTCCTGACAGAGAAAGGCGATCTATTAACTATGCCAGTAAACTATCTTAAGCACAATTTTCCAAATGGCGATATAAATACCTGATGGCCAGGGGGCCTGGCCAGCGCTTCACGGTCTTTGAAGCAATGATCAGCATTATTTATGATTTGCCAGAGAAGGATATATTTGCACCTTTACTTTTGCTGCTTTCATTGTCAATGTAGCTGTTATAAGTTCTTGTTTGATTGTGAAAACAATAAAAGATTTTAAAAAAACTTTCTTCCCCCCTTTACCATCATACTCCCTATGACCCTCGCTCCCCCTATACCATTACAATAATTCCAGATTTGTAAAGGGCAACTTATCACCCCTAAGGGTATCCAGGCACTGGGGGCTGTCTGGAGATTAAGAGAGCTACTGCCCAGAGTCACATGATGCTGAGCTGAGCAGCCGCTGGGGATCAAACCGCCAGCTCCGTGCTCTGGAGTTACCTGTTCTGGCCGCTGCGCCACATCTCTCACTCCTTCACCACCATTCACCAACTCTACACACATTTACCACCGGCTCAGAACAAGTGGTAAATATATGGTAAAACCACATAGAATAGGTGATTCCATGTGGTTTCATGGATGGAAAAATCATCCCCACTTTGGTGTTACTCTAGTCAGTAGTCAGTAACAGCTTTATTCGATTTAAGTTTCAAATCATAAAAGCATAACCTTCATAAAACATACAATGCAAAAACACAAAATAACTACAAATTAAGATTAAAATATGATCCTCATCCTTTAGATGCAAATTCCGGTCTAATTATGTTCATTTCATTGGATTCACCATTGGGAACTATACCGTTACAGCTGAATTGTCCCTAAATTAAAACAATTAATCACAAACAGGGTGAATCTATTGAGACTTTTCCATATGTAAATCAAGGGTAGCTGTTATACAATGGTTCAAAACAGTTAAAAGTGGAGATATTACAGCCACTCAATGCCCGGACGCTTCCGTCCATCCGGTAGTTATGCTTAGCAGTTGGTCTTGTTAAGCGAAAGCATGGCATGGTAGGATAAAAGTCATATAGATCCCAGGTGGATATAGGGCCATCTCCTATTTGGGGCTGCCAAGTCTGAAGAAATGGAACAACGTTTTTGTTCCTGAATTTTACTAAAACCAGATCACCGGGAATAACTTTTGGGAGGGATCCTAGCCAACCCACCCTTCTAACGCTCATGATTCTCCCATCTATAGTGGGGGGAAGGGGTCTATTTTTTGTTAACCAAAAAGTAACCTTATTTAATAGGTCCTGATACCTTTCGGTTTTTCCACTTGTGAGTGCTGGCACACCCGAGAGAACGCAGACAAAAGGAGCGGCCTCCGATGGTAGGTGAATGTGATTAAGTGAACTTAACATATTGCCGTGGTTAGAAACTGACCCCTTATGGAATGTTGGATCTTTACTCCATCCTACTCTGTCGGAAGTGCACTGTACTGGTGTAGGGTTAATGGATACTCTAGAAGTATATGGCACTGGCGTGGGTGAGGCTACTGGTTGTATTTGGAGCTTAGTAATTTGTGCAGATGGTTTGAACACTTCTGTGGTAGCGAGAGACAGGGGAGGGTTAGATTTTATAAAGCTTTTTATGAGTGTCGAACTGGCCTTGATTGTTTCCTCTAATCCCGTGAGCCTATCCCCTAGAATGTTCATTTTTTCAATCACTGGGGATATTATAGATTTAGCCAGATGGTCAATCTGGGCCAGTAATTTTTCATCGATGGAAGGTGCCAAAAGATTTGAATTGTTTAGGTTCAAATTTAAGTTTGAGTTAGAGGCGACCACTGGGGCTGGCGGGGAAGTGGTAATGGCCAAGAGGGGGCTTGAGCACAATCTCAGTTGTTTCGCCTGGGTTCCCCTACATTTGTAATCCCATTTTGCTTTCTTTTAGCCGGGGGATCCTGAGGGGGCACTATATTTGGGGTGATAATTTGCTTTATTCTTGGTTCCAGCGAAGCATAGTTTGTTTTACATATATTATTTAGTTCCTCCAGTAGAGATAGATTTTGTGCCTTGTCAACTACCTGTAAGGGAGATTGCTTGTTGGGTGTGCTGTCTATGAACGGGGATAGTTCTAATCTCTCTATTTCATGGGGTATGGGCAATATTGGCCTGCTTAGATAATGGTCAAGTGTCCCATTCACCAAATCCCTCTGGGGGCTGGCAATTTTGGTTGCCCCCTTGCGAATCATAATGTAGCTCAATTGAACAACAGTGAGTACCGAAAACTGCAGCAGAATCTGGTATGAACAGAGGTCGCAAAGTCAAAATACCCGTTTAGGAAAGTCTGTGAATAAAATAGTCCGAGTCATTACCTCCTCATGTTCTGATGCCAAGGGGGGTGGCCCATCCCGTCCTCCTCAGGCCTCTGATGGCCACAGATGGTCCCGCCCTTGTCCCGGGCTCAGATGGTCCCGCCCTTGTCCCGGGCTTCTCCCTCGCGCGCCCCGCGATGCGGGAGGCGTTCCAATCCTTTCAAGCGCCTCCGGGCGCTGCGGTGTCATCACAGGTGCGCCCTGACCCCCGGGGCACCTGAGAGTAGTAGTGCCGGGGTGGGGAGCACAGAGAATGCAGGAGTCGTTGCCCTCACGGCTAGTACTGCTGCAAGGTGGGGAGCATGAAGAGTGTAGAAGCCGTTGCCCTCACGGCTGAAACTGCAGCCAGGTAAGTCCTGCCCTGACGTTTCCCCCCGCAGCTCCCGGCGCTCCAATCCTTTCAAGCGCCTCCAGGCAGTGCGGTGTCGTCACAGGTGCGCCCTGACCCCCGGGGCACCTGGGAGTAGTAGTGCCGGGGTGGGGAGCACAGAGAATGCAGGAGCCGTTGCCCTCACGGCTAGTACTGCTGCAAGGTGGGGAGCATGAAGAGTGTAGAAGCCGTTGCCCTCACGGCTGAAACTGCAGCCAGGTAAGTCCGGCCCTGACGTTTCCCGTCGTAATTGTCCAGTACTTTACAGCATGGAAACAGTAAAAACATCCCAGTACTGTGCAACTCCCAATTAGGGCCTTCTAGTCTTCTCCGGCACATGAATGTTCGGGATTAAGGGTTGTGAGGCGTGTCTCCAGGATGAGAACTAGGTTGACTCAGTGGCCTTGTGGAATGAGGGTGCTCCAGTTTCATCCATCAGTGTTTTGGCCCCATGGCAGCCAATATCACCTCTTCTACTCATTGTGCTGAAGAGATATTCAGCAGTGTCTTGAAGTTTCCCTCTGGGTATAACTGCAAAGGGAGCTCTTCTCTAATCCATGGGACCCACCTTCTGAAGACTCCTTACCTGACAATCTTAATGACTGCCCCCTAAGAACACACTTTGATCCCTGTTAAAGGACTAATTGCTGTTTTTAATTCTCTAGTGATTATTTATTGACTGCCAATTGTTTGACTTTAATTTTTTTTTTTTATAAAAGTACTGAGTTTTCTCTAAAGTTTTCTTGGAAAAGTGAGAACATATTTTAGTGATTCTGCATTTCCCTGACTATTAGGAAGATTTTTTTTTTAGTGTGGCTATTAGAATACCCTGCCACGCTTTTGTGTGTATTCCAGAGATCAGCAGGCTACTGCAGCACACCTCTTTGAAGCACACGTGCAATGCCACACCAACTCCTCAGGAAAAAAGGTTACCATTGGTGGAAACAGCAGGCAATAGGAAGTGACATCACAGAGAGTAGCTGGAGGACTGTGGACTAGCAGTGGGAAGGGACTTGCAGATACCGCTTGGTCGCCTTCACTTTAATGGGAAGGGGAAAATGTAAACATCGTACCAACTTATTTGTTGCTAGTCAAAGTACTGAAATTTAATTTCTTATAAGATGAATAATAAGTTGCATTTGAAGATGCATCCTGGTTCCCACTTAATATTAGAGTCGACATCTCTCAGTTGTGCTATCTCTTGCAAGCCAGCGCACTAGCCTCACGCTATTACACCACTGTATCTTACTCTCATTCAATTTCATCAGTCGATGGCTTCAGAGCAAGGAATGCGACAACGAAGAGTCCATGCACTGTGCAGTTTGATCTCCTATTAAGTCCCCATCTGCATCTGCCTAGCAGGCCGAGCGAAGATTCGGTGATCACTGGGTCAATTCTCTGCCGATTGACTCAACCGATTGTGTTGGTTTAAAATCTCATTGCTCTTTTCATTAGATTTTCATCTTTTGATCCAAAGATCAACTTTCTGGGGCTTGTCAGAAATAAACGACAAGACTCTAGAGGTGTGGCTTAGTTTTAAAATTTGGAAAGTGAAATCATAACTCTTTAGCCTCAACATCTTCGGTAGCCAGTCTTAGAGCGAGGTCGAGCCACGGCTCATTGGGTGCACCTGCTAGAGACACAGTCATGACTTGCTCGTACCCTCGCTCCATCTCTACTATCTTATAAGATATTAAGAATCAGCTTATAGACATCTAATGGTCCCACAAGGAGTTATGTGAACTTCATTCTTGGGACTTTCATGGCTCAAACCGCCCAGATATGGAACCATGGAGTCTCAAAAGTTGGGTTAAGTTGTGAAATGTTTCTCTTGCAGCTTACTACAGAATACTGTAATTGATACCCGTAGTCTGCAAGATTTTCTGTGTGTAGTTTTTCACATTAAAAAGAGGTTTTCTGTCCTCTTAAGTTGTTTTGAGAGAAAAAAATACATTTTAAAGTCAAATGGGCAGCAAATACCTCTCCTATTTTTAACGCTAGCATGCACTCATGAAGAAATATTGGCAATCACAAAAAAATATTTCCTGATTATTTAAAAAAATAAAACTATGCGAGCCTGTAGACGTAAGAAATCTTACAAAGCAGCCAACTACGAGTGGGCCAATAATTGGTAAATACACGAGACTTAAATCACGTAATAAAAACCTGGTACGTCCCTACTCAAAAATTAAAAATAACCTACAGTTCTGCCTGATCACCAAGTCCCAGATTACATCTCCAGTTATTCTTTGTTCAATGTAAGGGTTTATTGTTCTTAATTGCAGTGGCGGCTGGTTTTAATGGGTGAAAGGGGCGTTGCCCCTACCAGTGGCCGGGAGAAGGAGAGAGAACGTACACCATGTGGAGCAGCAGCTTTAAATTAAGCGCTCCACTCATTGCTTCATGCAAATTCTAGTTTTTGTTTTTTTAAAAAGGAAGGGGTGAGGTCAGAGACGAGTCCTCCTGCGCATGTGCCAGCTGGGGGCGAGGGCTATTGCTCGCCCTCGAGGCACACACAAGGAGAGTGATGTCAGCATGATGGGAGTGGCCGGAGGAAGCGGCAATGATTAGCTTTTAAATTGGGCGCTTATGCTGTAGCCCAGGCGTTTTCAGCAGAGCGCCATTGAACTAAATGTTAAGGGGCAGGGCTGGCCTACATCCACATAGTCACATCAGGGCCACAGGAAGTCCCCCGCCCCCTTGTTCCCCAAACGCGCAAAATAATACACAGACATCGTATTAGTTTGGGAAAAAATTGCTGCAGGTTTATTTACATACAACATATGTAATGATGGTGGGTAAACATTACGGGCGATCCCGGGCAGGCTGCATTCTCGCCACCTGCCCGCCTGTTGAGCCAAACAGCACAGTGGCAAACCACCCAACTGCTGTATAATTAAATTATAAATACTGACACGCCCCTTGTGGGGCGTGACTAGGCAAACCCCCGGTTGCACAGGCCCACAACCGCCCGAAGGACTACTGGGGCGTCGACACAAATTGCTGCACCTCCCATGAGGATACAGGTTAGGCTCTGGCACCCCCATGTGCCCGCTGAAGTACATCGTTTGCACCTCTCTTCTTCCGGATCGCCCAGTAACTCCGCCACAGCCTGTGCGGTGGTACCCGCTGCCGCACAGGCCCCCCCACCTTTGCTACCTTTACTACCTGCAACCTTTGCTCATGAGTGCTTCTTTCAAGTCCAGCAGGAAGAGGTCTAAACCTACAGGCGTGAGGTGAACACCATCCTCCTCAAAATAACCCTTCACTTTGTCTTGAATCATTTCATGTTTGATAAAACCTAGGCCTCTGCGCTGGGTGAACTTTTTCATGGCAGCATTGATCCGCCTCCTAGACCTCTCGATTGCCTCGCAGGAATGAGCACCCCGCCAGGATCTCCTGGGCACTATTTTGGACCACCAGACCTCGCATTCCCGCAAAAGGCCACTGATAATGCCCAAGTCAGTCTTCATTTTTTGTAAAAGAGTGGATTTCCCCAAGTACGTAATGTCATTGCCACCCAGGTGGATTATCAAGTGGAGGGGAGGTGGACCACCCCGGGCCAGGGCCTCCCGAAGTCGGAAGAGTAGACTATGCCAGCGCATGCCCGGGAAACCCCACCACACACAGTCGATACATGTGAAGGTGCTGGTCCACTGCCTGACCTCTGCCCATCGGGCCAATCTGTCGACCATGGAATGCCCCATGACCCATATTTGTGAACCTGTCAAAGAAAGACGCAATAAGTTCAAGGGTCTTTATTGAGTAAATCGCAAGTAAAACAAATAACGCCACATCAACACAGCAAACAAAGCACGAAATGTTACATCCTTATGTAGCGTAATCAAGGCCTAATGTAACGTCTATAGCAAGAAGATTCCCAGCGCCCTACTGACTGAACCTGAACTGGCTGCATACCAGCGCGGAAGGCCGATGTGGCCGCCCCTATGCGGAAGGAATGGCTGGAAAACTTCTTTCCCTGAACTAACAGACCAGCCCTGTCCAGGCAGGCCAGCATTATTTTGTCCATCTGATATTTAGTCAAGGGGCTGAGGTCAGCATGGACAAGCAAGTAACCAGGCCACGCGGGCCGCATGGCCAAGAAGGCCCGTAGGACCGATACCGGACAGAAGCGCGGATCCCCAAGGGGGGAGAGCCTGATGACAAACCCCTTACCAGCCTGATCAGTCTTGGACCGCCTGAGCGTGATGGACAACGCATCCCCAAAAGCGATATCCCCCACTCCCAACGCATCCCCAGAGACATCTGTCTTAGAACGGGCAACCAGCTCGCAACTCCGGAAGGCGCCAAAGAATGCTAGACTGAAGGCTGCAGAAAACAAGGCCGCTTCATACTGGGAGTGCACAACTGCGCGCAACACTTGTAGCATAGCTTGAAGCGATGGAAAATCAATGGGGGACCTGTCATCCGGGACCCTTGGATCCTCCCGAGCCCAACCTTTCAGGGCAGCCCTAATGACAAAGGATTTGGCTGGATCACTCCCTCCGCACAACCTAGCCTCATGACTAATGGCCGCTAAGTGGCCGCAAACCCAAGAATGGGACTTTTTCTGCTTCCTAGCCCACACAATGAAAGCCTGAACTCTCCCCTCCAGTGCAAGAGCCTGCAAGCCTAAGTCAGAGATGACTTTAAGGAAAGTAGCACGTTGACTCGCATAGCGTTTCCTTGTACCCAGTGCTAAAGATTTCTCTCCTAATTCTCTCAATTGCTGCTCCACTCCAAGATGTGCCAGAGCCTTGGTGCAAAGGGGGTCATCTCCTCTCTCGCCTGGGGGCATGCCGCCCGAAATCGGTCCAGCTGTAAACGAGAAAGAGCATCAGCTGCGATATTCGTGACCCCCGCAATGTGCCTAGCTCTAAACTCAACATTGCAACGCAAGCACCTACTAGCCAATTCCCGGAGTAGAGACAGCACTAGCGGACAGCTGGCAGATAGACCATTGATTGCCTGTACGACTGCCATATTGTCCGACCAGAACAAAACCTTCCTGTTGGACAGGGTATCCGGCCACAGGTGTAGAGAAATCACAATGGGAAAGAGTTCCAGGACAGTGATGTTAGCAGTAATCCCACGCCTGCGCCAAGCATTGGGCCATCCCTGCGCGCACCATAACTCTCCCAGAATAGCACCAAATCCCTCGCGACCAGAAGCGTCAGTGTACATATTCAACTCCGGGCTCTCCACCCACGGGGACCTCCATATCACAGTACCATTAAAATCAGAGAGAAAATCATCCCACATTAGCAAGTCTTTTTTGAGTGCCGAGGTCAATCTAACAAAATGATACTGTCTGTGGACCTTGGCGGTAGCCCTGGCAAGGCGCCTCGCAAAAACTCTCCCCACCGGAATGACCCTGGCAGCGAAGTTCAGCTTGCCTAGAAGACTCTGAATGACCCCCAGAGGTGCCTTATCCCTACCTAGCAAAGCATGGATATCGTTCTTCAGACCCACAACCTTTTCCGCCGGGAGACGAGACACTCCCTGAACTGTGTCGAGCTCAATCCCCAGGAAGGTCAGCACTTGAGCAGGGCCCTCCGTCTTACCTGGCGCCAGCGGCACACCTAAGCGACTAGCTAGGTCAATAAAACAGTCCAGACCCTCCTGACACTCCTGCGTGCCCTCCCTTCCAATGAAGAGGAAGTCGTCCAGGTAATGTGACACTGCTGACACTTTGTATTCTTCTGTGAGGGCCCACTGTAGGAAGGTGCTGAAGGCCTCAAAGAAGGCACACGAGACAGCGCAACCCATTGGCATGCACCTATCAAAGTAGAATCACCCTCTCCACTTGAAACCCAGTAAATGCTGGCTGTCTGGGTGTACAGGTAACAAGCGGAATGCTGCCTCAATATCCGCCTTTGCTAGCCAGGCCCCCTCCCCAGCTCTCCTCACTAAGTCGATGGCCATATCTAGGGAACAGTATGAGACAGAACAGGCCGCTTCTGGAAGCCACGAATTGACAGAGTTCCCCTCTGGAAAAGACAAGTTATGAATCAGCCTGAAAGCCCCAGGTTCTTTCTTGGGGACTACCCCCAAGGGGGACACCACAAAGTCAGGAAGAGGGGGGGAAGGAAAAGGGCCCGCCACCCTCCCTAAGGCCACCTCCTTGCTAATCTTCTTGTCAACCACCTCGGAGAGCTCCCTGACCGATTTCTGGTTCTCTGCATCCCTGCTGACCCGGGGACCCTGATAAGGGATTTTGAACCCGTCCAGGAAACCAGAAGACAGGACCTCCCTATCCTTTTCATTGGGATAAGCTCGCAACAGGCGCAACAGGCGCAACAGGCTGTGGATGATGACTGGAGACGGGCCTTTAGAGCTAAGTGGGTGGGGGTCCCTACAAGGCAGTACAGTGACTGAACCCCCCTCTAGGGCGGTAGAAGCGGAAGGCAAAGCTGAGGGGGGGGCGCAGCAGGGGGGGCAGGGAGGTGGGATGGGATCTTGGGGTCATTATTTATCCTTATTGGCAGCGCTGGCTGAGGAAGACCGCTTCTCGCAGGAAGACTCAGGGTGGGAGCCACCACATTTGTTGCAAGCGTGTGAGAATCTACATGCTTTCCCCCAAGTGCAATTACCTGCGTTGTACAACCTGCAAGTGGAAGAGACATTCTTCTTGGCATACTGTCTGTTGAAACTGCCCCCCCACGCCCTCCCCGAAAGGGCTGCCTGAAGTTATTTTTCTTCTGAGAAAAGGACTTATCACTTTCGGACTTCTTAACTTGGACAACGCTATTGGCACCACTCTCAGTTTTCCCTTTACCCATGTGTACGATCCACAGTCTAACTTCGATCTGGTCCCACTCTAGTTCTGGACAGACAGACATCTTTTTGCGGAACTCACAGTCATATGAGTACCACCCCATCCCGGAAGATGCTTCAGCTTCATTGGTTATGATACTATTATACTGGAATAAACCTTGCGCCTGATCAGGGAAGCGCTCTGTGATTACCGCTGCCAAAATGGCGAATGCCTGACGCCAGTTTTTTATTGACTTTTCTGGCCATGACTGAAATCGCGCCTTCTTGACCTCCTCCTTGGAGCCCATTCTTGTCACATCCGACCCCTGCGCCCCCAACATCAACAGGGAAAAAATGTCTATAAACTCTCTACGCCATATGCCCTCCTTCGCTGCCTGCGGGACCAACCAGGCTAGGGAACATTTGCCTGACAGGAGGGGTGCCATGGTCATCAATACTGTGGGCGCAGGTAGGGCAACCCCCAAAGTCGAGGAGGCCGCGACAGTACTGAGTGCCATAGGGGGAGGAGCGGCCGGGTAAACCGCCTGTGTCAGGGCCGGGGCCACCGCGGGAGTAAGGGCATCCTGGGACACACTTGGGGAAAACAGCAGCACTTGGGTAGGAAGCGCTGAGGACACAATGATTGGAGGCGTGGTGTCGGGCAGGGCAACCACACCTGACAAAGGACTGGCAATGTCCCCCCCTTGAACTGCAGGCCCACCCCACACCCGTGCCACGTCTGCCTCCCCAGCGGCGTGAAGTGGAGCCACAACTGACGGAGCTGCAGTCTATGAGTGCATAAGATTAGGGGACTGCACAGGAGGCGCGCGCAGACCGGCTCTGATTTCCGACATGAACAATGCCAGCGAGTCTGTAATCTTACCCAGGTCTTCCTGGGTAGCAAATTCCACAGTAGGCACCGCCGGGCGAGGGGGTGACGGAGGGCACACCAGGATCACCGCCGGGGGGGATGCCGGGGCGTGCACAATGACATTCCTGACAGGGTCCGCTGCCCTGGTCTTAGTGGGGGGGTTCTGCAGGGAAGTCCTTCACTGTCGGCTTCCTAGCGCGCTTAGGCCTCCCTGTGGCCGGGTCCTCTGCCACCTCTATTTCAGATATCTGTGGGGCGGGGGGCGGCCCGGGGGCTTTCGGGGGGTTGGCCAACAAAAGTTCACTGGCCCACGCCACCCCATTAGCTTTTATCATGTCCAACAAAACTTTCATCTGAGGGTCCTGGGAAGGTCCTAGACCCGAGTCATCAACCTGGGACGTCTGCGTAAAGAGCGATGGGGACCCCTGACTCTCCATGGTGCCTTCAAGTGTATCCTGAAAAAGAGATAACCATGAGCCACCATCTCCAACATCTTTGTCAAGAAGGCACACACGCCCCACCCAATGACTGGCCGCCCCCCCAAACCGCCATGTATTCTCCCACCAAGGGGGTTGCAATGGACGCTCGGTACCTGTTGGAAAACAAGAACGGATATCGCAGATATCTAAGAACATCCCTAGTACAGGCCCACTCTTATGACGTACATACCTCTACCGCTATTCCTGAGAAAGCTCGCAAGGTCCGAACTGAGAGGGTGCCCCGGGATCTGCCTCAATGACTGAGTACACTGTGTGAAACAAAGGAAAATAAAACACTGGACCTAACACATTGTACCGGCCGTAACCGGAAAGCAAACGCCCATCACAACACTCAATTTGGACGATAGGCATCTCCCCACCCCTCCCGTGCCCCACGGAGGGGCATCATCCTTTGATGAAAATGAAGTAGCGCCAACCTCTCTGTGTCGTACATACCTTGCGCTAGCACTGTGGGCGGGGGGGGGGTTCGGGCTGAAGCTCTGAAAAAGGAGGGGGGCCAAGATGCGCCAAGCGAATTCGCGACAGAATCTGCAACAAAAAATTCGACAACGTCACCAAAGCCCTCGCCTTATGCATTAAAGGCCCCACACACCTAAAGAAAATGAACGTTAGAACAGCACAGTGCACAACCTGGGAGGAAACAACTCCTCACACAGAAGGACAGAATGAGGTCCCGCCCGGGCTTGGACCCACGCACCGTCATTGGGTGGGGCAGGGCGGGCGACTTACCACGTTACCAATGGCACGGTAAAGTAAGTGCCGCCGAGGGGGCCCGTGCCTGGGTGTCCCGGCAGGGCCCCCCCCCTCAGCACCGTATCCGCCCAATTGCCCACCTACGTACCTCGATGGGGAAATGGCCGGGGGATCCTGGACAAAAGAGTGCGCCGGGATGCACAATGCGCGAGCGACAGATGCGGTCTGGAAGAAAGAGCGAAATTAATTGCAGTACCCTACACAACCGTACTACATAATACCGAGGCCCCGTCACCTCGGATCGGCCGACCCCTGCAGTCATCGCCGCGCGAAGGCACGAAATGGCAGCAAAATACCCACAGCCAGGCAATTCCCCGGCCCGGCAATGCATCCAGAACAAAACTCCTCTGGCCTGCGAGGCGGAGGCTGCATGCTCCGCAACCTCACCACATACACCATGTGTGGCCTGGCCGGGATAGCGGGGTGTCGGGGCGGGAAGGGGCTGGTAACACCGTTACTGGTAGGCCTGTGGGCTCGGATAATGGCGGGAGCGGCCGCGAGACCCGGGGCCTACTCGAATTTCGAGGCAGACGGCCGCTTGCAAAGCAACATTCCCCGCACATACCCCCAAATACCCGCCACTTACAGGCGCCGCTCAACCGAAGTGGCAGGCGGTAAGGGCCTGAGCCGGGGGCATGCGGATGAAAGAAAATCGTAAAAGTAAACATTGCATCATGAGAGGCACTAGAATGCCGCTAGTATAAGTAATACGAACAAGGCCCCACGCTGTAATTCTCACACAAACTTGTTCGCACAGTAGCTAGTCGCATACAATGCTCGCGCGAGGCCCTGCATTGCAAGGGGAACATACACTGAAACGAAAGAATAACGAACCCACTCGCAAGGCCACTTCGCTTGCCTTATCAACGACCTGGCCCCATGCCGCAAATGGTCACACCATCGTGAAAGAATCAACATTGCATACAATCGAGCGTTTTTACCTCCGTAGGAGCATGAGGCCTGGGCCGGGACGTATACTTCAAAACATCGCATTTGCATAAAACATGGCAAGCCCGCTGCCGGGATTTCGCATAGAGCAATACAGAGCAATTCAACAGTTCAGTAATAAACATGGAATCTAGCAATGCATATTTGTTGGTCCACTACCGACCTGCCTGACCTTGGCCTCACAAAATTAGCAAAGCGCACACAGCAGAACCAACACATTGTACACTACATAAACTAACATTGCTACATTGCGTTTTCCCAGATGCGCTGGGGCGAGGAGAACCCTTCCCCTCTCCCACTACAGCAAGCCTCGGGGCGAAAGTCTCTCAGCGGCCGAACACCCTAGCTACTCAACGGCTCGCACGCGGTCACCTGCAAACCCCAATTTGCCCCGCCCTGCCCGAGAGGCCGTAGGCAAACGCCTAACCCGGGACCCAGCCGAGGCGATAAGTTACCGGCACCAAGTAGCGGAGCACCCACGCAACATGGGCCGCCTCGCCAGGCTCACGACTCCAGCGGAGGGAGCAGGCGGAGGGGAAAGGAGGGGAAGGATAGGCCGGGCAAGGCCTCGCTCACCTCAAAGGGTGTCACGACGAGCTCAAGAGTGAGGACACAACGGGTAACCGAACGTCCCCCCCCACAGCAGCCCACGCAACATGGGCCGCCTCGCCAGGCTCACGACTCGTCGGAGGGAGCAGGCGGAGGGGAAGGGGGGGAGGGATAGGCCGGGCAAGGCCTCGCTCACCTAAAAGAGTGTCCCGACGAGCTCACGACGGCGTCCGGAGCGGCAAAGAGGCCCTCCAACGTGGTGCTGAAACTTAAGTACCCACAGAGGCCCCTCCCCGCCGCCCCGGACGAGAATCACCACCAGCCGCCTCCTCCAACCAGTGAGGAGGAGAAGCTGAACATCCTGCTGGGGGCGGGACAGCCCTCCGAGACTAGTGGCCCGCCCTCTCTATGGCCACTGCGTGGCCTCGGGCAGGCGCAAAGTGAAGAGGGTGGCAACAACTTGCTTCATGTTTGTGCCACTATTTAAGCCTCCTGATTTGACAATGGAAGCTGGGGGAGTGAGCTGTGGAAGAGTTTGTCTACGCAGCGGCAGCTCCGATGTCATTTCCGTGGTAGTGAGCATGCAGCAGGGATTCGTTTTGGCTCATGTTTATCGTTCAGGAGGGATAGCACTGGCGCGCAAAGTATAACTGCAGTGCAGTGTGCAGTCACCACGGAAGGCTCGGGTGAGCAGAGAACACTTCTGAAATTAACAAGGTGTACAATAATGACTTGGAAGCTATATCCTTTGACGTGATATTTACTAATTCCAGGATGTTAAGGGCCGTGCCTAGATCTGAGCGGAAAGTGCAGGCCACTTCTAAACAAACACGCATTCAGTCAGACAAGGCAAGCTGCAGCAGGCCTATAGAGGAACAATGGGGGATGGGGCATGTGTGATATGTTCCTTCTGTGGGGCCTCTTTCATAGGGTGACCAGATTCTCAAAACAAAAAACGGGGACAGGTCATTGACATAGAAGTAGGACTATGGTTTGCAGTAACCATCAGCATAAAAGTAGGACTATTTGATAGCTGTCATAGACATAGAAAAAGGACTACAATGACAGCTCCCTCCACAGACGGAGATGAAGCATTACAGACAACAAATCCGAGGTCTTTTATTGGCACCCCTCTCCTTTACGCAGCAGCATTAGTACTTTATTACATTTACACTTTTAAGGACTATAGCATATATTTGCCAAAAATCAATAAATCACAGGCTAGCAAACGCCAGATTTACTAGCTTTATCAATGCTCGTTTCTATAGCTGCGCGTCAGCACCACGTAAAGTACAACTCAATAATGTTGCTTAGTTGCTCATGACAGAAGAGCATGGGAGGTAAACTGAGGAATGCTAAATTGCCGAAGGGCAGCCAATGAAAAACAGAGACATTTCTGTGTTTAACAGGGACACTGTTTGAAAACAGGGACATTTGAGTCTCTTGGAGACAAGTGTCGGGACACAGGGACATTTCTCCAAAAACGGGGACCGTCCTGGGAAAACGGGGACGTCTGGTCACCCTACTCTTTCAGCATGGTGGGTGCCTAGTCTCTGACCTCTCTCTGTAAGTGGTAACGAGGCAGAGTCCGTGTATGCTCAATCGGAGGTAGCAATGTGTGCATCATTCTGGTAGCCATGGAGATCGGCTATTGCTCCCCGCGAGGCACGGCTGAGGTATCCTCACATTTTCTCCACGAAGAGTACAACTGAGGTGCGGCCGGTGGTTTTATTTCATTCGGTTTATGTGTATATTCAATTTCAAACACTTCAGCCTCAGGACGAATTCAAGTCGAGTGAATTTAAAAGTCGCCAAAACCCAGGGCAGTGGGTATCTAACTTGAAATCAATCTTCTCAAAACAAAATTCTCTTGATTTGAGAATTTCATGGACAACTTTTAGCTGTAGCAATTAACAGTCCTCACAAGAAACTGATCCAATTAAAGAAATATTAACAATTAATTATTTTAGTGGTGATGTGAATGCAGATAGATTTCAGAACTATGGGGATAAATTATTTGAGTGTCCTTGTTAACTTCATCGCTGCGGCACGAATTCCGCCGCAGTGCTGAACATTCCAATCGCGGGTGTGGTCATGACTGCTCCCGGCCGTCATCAGCACACGCCCACTGTGACTCATGACGGCCGGGAGCCGTCATGAGCATGGAAGAGGTTAAGAGCTAATACAATTCTTCCAGCCACAACGTGAAGACAGAAGGTGCAAGACTGTGGACGGGCACGTACACAATTAGGATGGAAGGAGACTGGTGTTCACCGGTTCAGCGCAACATACACACAAACTAACTAGATTCGAAATACAATGGTGAGGGCCAGACACATGGACTATGGTGAGAGAAGCACGGGTGGCAGTGCACAGCCCTGGTATTGTGTCTGAATCCGAAAGCACAGCACTCAAGCGCATGGAAGCTAGAAGGTTCTGGAAATAATCGTTGTGCTTTAAACTCGGGTGACCTAACCTCCAGATATCCGGGCCTCTCTAAAAGTCCCTTTTATTTTATATTCTTGAACAGAACTGCAAGTGTGATCCCTCTCGTATTTCATATGAATCTATTGTTCTCATAAAATCTTATCACTTGCTTGATGGGGAGTGGTGTGGCTCACTGGTTAGAGGCGGCAGACCCGGGAGCAGATGTCGGCCCGGGACCAGGGTTCAATTCCCAGTGCGGCAGGGTCCTGGACCAGGGTCAGCGGACTCGACAATTCTCGCCTCGGTGCCTACTCTAACCTGGGGTCCCACTCGGCAACTCTGGGCATTAGCTTGCCTAATCTCCACAACGGCCCCATCAACGCCTGGCTCCACCTTGGGGATTCCCAGTAGGGATCATCCCACAGGGAAAGCCAGGACAGGTTCCCCAGCGGTATACAGCGCCGGGACGCCCCTTTGCTGGGGCAGCTGTGCGCTTTACAAGTATACGACATTTAACATTTTAAATCAAATGTTCTGTGGGTGCTTTAATGCTGGTTGAAGCCTGCCACTATGGCACAGCGTGGGGGCCGGGCTACTTCGAAAAGGCCTCTGTGGCAGTGCTCTGTAAAGCAATTTAAAAGAAACAGTGCAAATGAAGTTTTAGTGATATTCATACATTACCTCACTGCTCTGTGTGCTGAACTACATTGGTTCTCTTGTCTGTGTGTGACGCACACCAACTTCTCTCGACGACAAAGCAGTGTTTCAAATGGGCACCTACTGCATAAGCAGCAGGCACAGTTACAAAATGCTGGCCCACCAAATGCTGTCTTCACATGCAAACAAGAGGGGATGTTTCTCTCCTCTGTCCTCCTTTGATGTGGGTTCCAGGATGTTTGTCCTGCTTTATTATGCATGCAAGATCCTGCTGGACTCCTGGAGTTTCCTTCACCAAAGTTATTTACAGCCCATTTGTTATCACTGAAAGTCTTTATTAACGTCATCATAACAAGACTGAGAAGACCATGTCAGACAGGTGCACTTCAGAGAGTAGACAGACAGGACAACCATGTGTGCAGGTAAGACAATTAATAACTGCTTGTTGCACTGTAAAATAACACTTTAATTCTATAAACTACGGGATATTTTTCATGTTTCAATATTTCAAGTATACATTATCGCAAGTGCTTTCTAAACCATCTTGCTTCATCAAACTCTCTTTAAAATGCAGGACTCGCTTCTTTTTTCTCGGGGGGAGAACGCCCTCCCTGAACCAGCCTTATGACAGTTGTGCTCACACGCTTCGCACGCGATACAACACTCAATGGCTTTTACGCCTCCATCACTTTCAAATGTTACCAGCCGCCACTGCTTAATTGTAGTTCCAGTAAAGTTGTATCACCTTAAAGCCAACCCTGCAGTGAATGAGCACAACATAAATACAATAACATGCCAGAGTAAATACTAAGACCCTCATCCTAGTTAGGTGGGATACAGTGACTTATTTACCTCCACATTGTTAATATAATTAGCCCAAGGTGAGGTATTTACCATAGGTGGTAAATACTCCCTATTCCAAGGTTTTTAACTTAAATGTACGGAATCAGTATTTAACACACCAAATTCTGCATGTTTTGCCGCTTTTACGCACCTTTTATCCCTATAAATTTGGGCAGGTTTGACTTGCCGGAATCCATCAGGTGAAAACTGTGAGGGTTTGATAATTATCTCACAACTCCTAATTCTAATCCCTTTGCAAAAAAGCATTTTCCCAGGGAGTAGAATCTAGCCACGAACTTGTAATTAGGGCCTATCAGTCATTACAAGGTCCCTGGTAATCTTGATTCACTCGCTGAATCGGGATAAGAGATCTACAGTCGATCCCCAGTATTTTACACAGACACTCCACCAGCTGCAAACTGGTGAAGTTAATGGGCAAAATGGCAGGTGCAAAATTTGAGCCAGACTAAGCAGGATCAAATTAAAGGTTCCCCAGGTAAATCCTCATTTTTAAGGGGACCATAAGGGACTCACATGATAATATTCTGAATTCCACCTACCCAGTTACCAATGCCTCCGGATATTGGTAACTCTAGGGCTGAGTTATCTGGTACGACTACAGAAACTAGTGCTTAATTTGTAAAACTGTAAGTGCCAGGGCCCAAGGCATTCCCCTTCTCCACACCACCCACAGCCCCTGCCACTGCTACCAAATGGAAACATCAGCATTTCCTACTTACTATCACACTTACAGAAGTGTGACATTGTGGATTATTGAAGGTCAGCCCAGGCTGTGGCGAAGGCCTGGAAGCGCAAGTTATATTATTTTTTAATACTTTGTATTACAAAATATTGGTGAAGTGCTGAAAAAAAGTAGAGTGAGAGCGCCATCATCTGGTTTACTCATGAACAAGTGCCATTGTTTAAAATTAAATGCTGGTGCTGAGCACCAGAAAACACAAGCCCAAATTAAGCACTGACTGGAACCTCGTAATGAAACACTATAGGTTATTCGCAGCACAACCGCCACAAACATAGGTTGTTCCTATCCAGCCAGCTGGTGTCAACAAATTCTACGTTTAAATCTAGCAGGGTATCAGTTGTGGTCATATATTTAATTAAATTGTTTTAACGCAAGTTGCCTTTGACAAGCTGATGATTTTCATAGTATGCTTGAACTGTAATTGTTTAAACAACATTTGTAACCTTACAGTCAGTTTGACCAATTCTACTTAAATAGTGATGTTGCTTGTTTACAAGTGGGTCACGTAGAATTTTTGGAAGAGAGGCATCTGCAGTGAAAGAGTTTTGGTGAAGAGGGGCATCTGCAGTGAAAGAGTTTTGGTGAAGAGGGGCATCTGCAGTGAAAGAGTTTGGATGAAGAGGGGCATCTGCAGTGAAAGAGTTTGGGTGAAGAGGGGCATCTGCAGTGAAAGAGTTTGGGGGAAGAGGGGCATCTGCAGGGGAAGAGGCATCTGCAGTGAAAGAGTTTGGGTGAAGAGGGGCATCTGCAGTGAAAGAGTTTGGGTGAAGAGGGGCATCTGCAGTGAAAGAGTTTGGGGGAAGAGGGGCATCTGCAGGGGAAGAGGGGCATCTGCAGGGGAAGAGGCATCTGCAGTGAAAGAGTTTGGGGGAAGAGAGGCATCTGCAGGGGAAGAGGCATCTGCAGGGGAAGAGGCATCTGCAGGGGAGGAGGCATCTGCAGGGGAGGAGGCATCTGCAGGGGAGGAGGCATCTGCAGGGGAGGAGGCATCTGCAGGGGAAGAGGCATCTGCAGGGGAAGAGGCATCTGCAGGGGAAGAGTTTGGGGGAAGAGGGGCATCAGCAATGAAAGGGGTTGGAGGAAGAGAGCCATCTGCAGTGAGAGCATTTGGGGGAAGAGGGGCATCTGCAGTGAAAGGGTGATCTTCACCTCGGCGAACCCGCGACACACCCAGTCGTCCACACCATCCTGTACATGGGCATAGGCCGACACCTTGTTACCTGGCTGTATAAGTCAATTCGCGAGCTTGCGCACAAGCCCTTACTCACTTTGAGATCCACCTGGGAGGACGAACTCGGACGCCAGCTACATGACGGGGAGTGGGTCGGGGCACTAGAATTCCCCAAGAAGGTGTCCAGAAACACGAGATTCAAGAACATTCAATTTTACATCTTACACAGGGCATATCAGACGCCAGCGCGACTCCAGCGCTTCTACCCCGATACGCAATTCCTCTGTCCTAGGTGTCATTCACCAGACGCACACTTCCTACACATGTTTTGGAGCTTCCCAGCTCTACAATCCTATTGGTCCACCATACTCGCCTCTATCCGCACACTCACGGGACTCGCAGACTTACACTCCTGGGAAGCAGTTGCCCTGGGGATATTCCAAAGACCAAAAAAACAAAAAGTACAGGTCCGTTTCGCGGCATTGTCCCTGTTCTTAGCTAAACGAAACATCACCAAGCGCTGGCGGGCAACTTCGGGACCCCCTTTGGAAGCATGGGTGGGGGCGGTACAGAAATGGGCACTAGCGGAAGAGTAACTCCTGCGAGAGGAGGAAGCCAAGGGCCACCGCAAGCACCCCATATCATTGGAGTGGGCCATGCTATCTCACCAGTTTAAACAGGCGCACGCGCGCCCCACCCCCGATTCCCCCAGCCCCCTCCCGCGACCCAGACAACACCCACACCGCAATAGGGTCCATTGGCGGGGATAACCATTCGCGCCCCCCCCACCCCCTGTCCCCCCCCTCCGAGCATGACCACCAGCAATCGCCAGGAGAACCCCAATAAGCACCGCCTGCTGCACCCCGAATGGAGGTACACTCTAACAGACAACCGCTGTACGCTTTATACCACTGTGACACTACCAATTGCCTCGTGATGTACTGTGAGTGCTTTGAAAATGTTAATAAAAATATTTGACAAAAAAAAATCTGCAGTGAAAGGGTTTGGGGGAGTGGGGCATCTCAAGTGAGAGTTTGGGGAAAGAGGGGCATCTCAAGTGAGAGAGTTTGGGGAAAGAAGGGCATCTCCAGTGAAAGTTTGGGGAAAGACGCATCTGCAGTGAAAGAGTTTTGGGGAAGAGGGGCATCTGCAATGAAAGAGTTTTGGGGGAAGAGGGGCATCTGGAATGAAGGTTTGGCAGAAGAGAGGCATCTGCAGTGAAAGAGTTTGGGGGAAGAGGGGCATCTGGAATGAAGGTTTGGCAGAAGAGAAGCATCTGCAGTGAAAGAGTTTGGGGGAAGATGCATCTGCATTGAAAGATTGGGGGAAGAGGGGCATCTGCAGTGAAAGTTTGGGGGAAGATGCATCTGCATTGAAAGATTGGGAAGAGGGGCATCTGCAGTGAAAGAGTTTGGGGGAAGAGGGGCATCTGCAGTGAAAGTTTGGCGAAGAGGGGCATCAGCATTGAAAGAGTTTGGGGGAAGATGCACCTGCAGTGAAATTTGGGGGAAGAGGGGCATCTGCAGTGAGAGTTTGGGGGAAGAGGGGCATCAGCAATGAAAGGGTTTGGGGGAAGAGGGGCATCTGCATTGAAAGAGTTTGGGGGAAGAGGGGCATCTGCATTGAAAGTTTGGCGAAGAGGGGCATCAGCATTGAAAGAGTTTGGGGGAAGATGCACCTGCAGTGAAATTTGGGGGAAGAGGGGCATCTGCAGTGAGAGTTTGGGGGAAGAGGGGCATCAGCAATGAAAGGGTTTGGGGAAGGTGCATCTGCAGTGAAATTTGGGGGAAGAGGGGCATCTGCAGTGAGAGTTTGGGGGGAAAGGGGCATCAGCAATGAAAGGGTTTGGAGGAAGAGAGGCATCTGCAGTGAAAGAGTTTGGGGGAAGAGGGGCATCTGGAATGAAGGTTTGGCAGAAGAGAGGCATCTGCAGTGAAAGAGTTTGGGGGAAGATGCATCTGCATTGAAAGATTGGGGGAAGAGGGGCATCTGCAGTGAAAGAGTTTGGGGGAAGAGGGGCATCTGCAGTGAAAGTTTGGGGAAGAGGGGCATCAGCATTGAAAGGGTTTGGGGGAAGATGCATCTGCAGTGAAATTTGGGGGAAGAGGGGCATCTGCAGTGAGAGTTTGGGGGAAGAGGGGCATCTGCAGTGAAAGGGTTTGGAGGAAGAGAGGCATCTGCAGTGAAACAGTTTGGGGAAGAGGGGCATCTGGAATGAAGGTTTGGCAGAAGAGAGGCATCTGCAGTGAAATAGTTTGGGGGAAGAGAGGCATCTGCAGTGAAAGTTTGGGGGAAGAGGGGCATCTACAGTGAAAGAGTTTGGGGGAAGAGGGGCATCCGGAATGAAGATTTGGCAGAAGAGGGGCATCTGCAGTGGAAGAGATTGGGGGAAGAGAGGCATCTGCAGTGAAAGTTTGGGGGAAGAGAGGCATCTGGAATTGAGGTTTGGTGGAAGAAGGGCATCTGGAATGAACCAGTGGATGTCCGGCGCGGTCACACATGCAACAGTTAGAGGTGCAAAATGAGTTTCAGCAGAGCTTCAACTGGTTGCAAAATGTGCGACCCGCTGTTCGACAGCCCATCTACAAAATGGCTGCAGACATCTGAACGTTGGCAGTCGTGACCTATTTAACGCAGACTTTCTAACATGCATTTTTCCTGTGCAGGTCAGCCGTTCATAAAATAGTGCATAGAAACAGGGAACAAGAAAACAGACAACTCCAGGTACGCATGCCAGTTTCTTTTGCTTCACAGAAACAAAACTCTTATTTTGGTGCCATTTTCTGTGAAGCAAAAAAAAAGAAAAGCTAAGCCTGCCACCATGGTACCGTGACCATGTCAACAATACACTTTTACTAAAAGTGCTCTCTATGTGGTAGCGGGGGCACTTTCAGCACAAATGTCGCCACCTTGTTTGTAAACGATGGGTATGCCTATCCTCGGGCAACGAAAATGTAGGCCTACCCACCCAAAATTAAATGCCACGCCCTTTTCCACTTTTGATGGAGGCAGAAACTCCCAGGTCCGGGGTGTTAGTCATCCTTTCATTTGAATGAGTGTACCAGACCTACTCAGCAGGGGTGCAGTGCTTCTAATGGGAGAGTACAATCACTTCTTAACAGCAAATAGGTACTTTGAGGCAGTGAGTATCAGCACTATTGTGTTTCCTTTCAAGCATTGACTGAGCTAAAATAACTGGCCCAGACCCCCACAACTTCAACCAGATTAAAACCGGGGCCTCTTGGCGGTGAATGGCACTCACTGTGATGGAAAGATTGCTCCCTGCTTCTTACACACAAGGCTCTGATGTGGGCACATGAACCCACTGTGCTACCGTCTCCGCTTCAAGGAACTAAGTGGTTTCAGTGAAAGCACCTTAAGTTTCTGGGCGCCCGGAGCATGTGGGTGTGAATTCCTCGGCGCTCATGAGAAGGGGAAGGTTTTTAATGGAGCCAACGCAGACATCTTGGATTCCAGCCAGTGCCCCCACACCACACTGAGCTGGGGCTCATTAAACGCGGTTAAATATTTCCCTACGTTCCAGTCACTCGTGTGAACTCCCCTTGGGCAGGGGAGCAGCTCTTCGCCGCATAATTACAGAGCCAGGCGCTGCCAGGCACCGCTGCCAAAATATAGCGCGGCTCTTAAGTGGAGGGGATTTGTGAAGTATTGTGCTTTTCTGGCCATGTGTCCAGAGCAGTAACTGCCAGGACATGATTAGAACGGAAACAGAGCGCCTTTGAATGGATGTGCCCCGGGACCAGTTGCAGCTGTACCAATGTGTGTGTGTTTGTTGTTTTTTTAGGTAACAGGTTTGTGGCTGCAACATCCTTCTCCAACAAACAGGCTGCAAAAGGAAGGTTGTGAAACAAGCGCTTGTGGGTGTTTTTAAAAAAACAAAAACATTTTATTGGGATTTTATAGTACCTCTTGGGCAATTGCCCGACATATACCACCATGAGAACATACTGACAAAGTTGCCAAATAGGCCAACGTCATTGAGTACGTTGTGTATACGCAAAAATGAAAGCGAAAAACAAAACTGTACGCAGACATTCCCACCCCACCGGGCAAGCATATATGATTACCAATGTGCAACTTAAAATGAAGAACCCAATGTCATACATCATGGCCCATGACCTCTCGTGGAAGCTGCCATCAGGGGGTTTGCGAAGGAAGAGGAGGATGGTCTGTGTCGCGGTATGTGGCCCATCTCGACCAATTTTCCTGTTTTTGAGGGCAAAAAATCTCAAGAAAATGAGGAAGATAGAGGAGTTTGTGTTCTCCTTGTAAATAGAAAAGACAAAAGGCAGTAGGCGCACGAAAGAGTGACCCAGTAAAGCAGACATATATCAAAAGGGAAATAAAATGAAACTGGTGTCCTTCTGACAGGGACCCTTAAGATCACTTAACTTAGCTGACTATTACCGGTGTATACATCTGTCACTTCTGAGAGCATTTGCCATGGCTTTTGGTAATCCAGTGAATGTACCTGGGTTGTTTCTCTGTGGCTATACAGCAGTCTCTATAGACCACATTCATATGGGTTGCTCTTCTGCTTCTCAAATCTAACAAGAAACTGCAATACATGTCCCTGCCATTGTAGGGAAATCCATATGCGCGCCTAACTCACATCCTAGTAAGGTGCTGCAGATTAAATAGGATTTGGAGAATGTCCCATACAACTTACCTCTATCCGAGAAACAAGCCTTGGAATCTCCTGAATCCAACCATGAGTTGGTTATCAAAACCACCGACAAAGGTGGCGGCATTGTGAAAATGGACTCAAATATAGTGCAGAGATAGTGGGCAGTATTGGATAGGATGACAACTATTCTCCACTACCATCTGATCCCCTACCAGAAATCCAATCTCATTAGTAGGGCAACCAATGGGGCCTTAGGACAAGGCAACATTACAACCAAGGAACATCATTTCTTCTATTACACCCATCTCCAGACTCCGCTAATTTAGGTCTTATTGAAAATGTTAACCTTCCTGAATGCCCAATTGTTTCCGTTATGGATTTGTGCTTGAGCTACCAGGGAAGTACATAGATTCCATAATCAAGGAATTTGTTCCTCACAAGTACTTTTTAATTTTTATTATCAGAGACAGTATGGACTTGATTTACCAAATAGAGGACAAAGACTTCAACCCTGATATTGCCCCAATGGTGGGAATGGATACGGCAGTCTAATATACCGATATCACCCAGCTTGAAGGTAATGGAATGGAAAAATAATTATATAGCGCCTAACTACCCGGAGGCCTCGTAGCGCTGAGGAAAGAAGGGCAGAGTGGAGTCAGTCTGTGATGCTATGCAAGCATTCCAAACAAATGGGTTTTTAAAAGCTTACGGAAGGCCAACAGATTGTTGTTCCCCCGCAAAGCCTGGGGGAGGGAGTTCCACAGTTTTGCAGCAATGAATGAGAAGGAGCGTCCACCCCATTTCGCCTTCCTTATTTTCTTAGTGGTGGCCAGGTATAGAGAGCTAGAACGTAAAGTTCTCGGCGGGAGATATGGTGTTATTAATGGATGTAAGATAGGTGGACCAGTCCTCCAGATAGCCTTATGTGCCAAACACATAGCTTTAAACTGTACCCTGGCTGAGATCGGTAACCAGTGCAGCTGTCTCAGTGCCGGTCTTACCGATTGCCATCGTGGGGTCTGAAGGAGCATCCGTGCAGCACAATTCTGAATCACTTGCAGTTTATTTATTGTGGTCTGCGGAGCTCCAAGATACAAAATATTCCCATAATACAGGCGGGACAGTATTAGTGCCTGAACCATGATCCATCTCGCCTGAAAGGGAAGGAGCGGAACAATTTTGCGACGCATTCTCATTGATCCATAACAGATTGAAGAAAGTGCGGTCGCTTGGTACACAAAATTAAGAGAGCTGTCAAGCCACATACCAAGGCTTTTTATCTGTGGCTTTGGGGGTGGTGCGGGACCCAGACATGACGGCCACAGGGAGACTGCGGTAACAGGGGATGAGTTAACCAACAGCATAATCTCTGTTTTGCCTCAGTTGAGGCGAAGGTAGGAGAGCTCCATCCATCTGGCCACTGCCTCTAGGCAGGAGCCCAGGGTGCTAGATGAACCCTCATCGTGGTGTAAAGACACCACTAGCTGGGTATCATCTGCATAGCTGACGATCTTAATACCAAATGGGTAGACAACCCCTTCCAGAGGCCTCATGTAGATATTAAAGAGCGTCAAGCTCAGAGCCGAGCCCTGTAATCTAGAGGATGCCACATCTCCCTCAAAGACCTGAAGCAGCGGTCACTGAGGAAGGATGAAAACCATTCCAGTGCAGAGCCGGACACTCCGATACTCTTGAGTCGGTGGGTCAAGATGGTATGATTGACCGTGTCGAACGCCGCACTGAGGTCCAAAAGGATGATGGCAGCCACTCCTCCTTCATCCACCAGCTTCCTTGCCTCTTCTGTTACCATCGGCAGCGCGGTTTCTGTCCCATGTTGGGGGCGGAAGCCTGTTTGTGAAGTATCAAGCAGATTGTTGGATTCTAAATGATTGACCAAAATGTTGTTAAATTGTTTTCCCAACAATTTCTTAGCCAGGGCAGAAGGGAAATAGGGCAGTAATTAGATAGATTGGATTGATCCAGACTTGGCTTCTTCAAGAGAGCCCTAACCATCACACATTTCCAGTGGGAAGGAACTGTGCTAGAACTAATAGACCAGTTCAAGGTATTTAAGAAATTAGCAATTTACTAGACTCAACACCCCCAACCCAAACTGATTTCATTGTTGAACTTTTACAAATAGCCCTATTGCAAAACTACTTTTTGTACAAGGATTAGTTTTACTTACAGAAATAAGGTGTTTCAATGGGGGCCTGTTTTGCCCCAAAGTTTGCCAATCTCAATGTCAACAACCTTAAATAATTTTTTTTTTTTTTAAAAACAATCATACATGTATTAATCTTTCACAACCAGATTTCTCCTTGGAGACACAATATTGAAGACATTCTTCTAATTTGGCACGGCATAATAGACTCATCTTTTTTTTGTTAACTGGTTTAACAAATGAGATTTTTGCTGACCCTTTCCTCTTTTCATATAAGAGAGGAAGTAACTTAGGAGACCACTTGGTCCATGCAGTTACATGGAATCCCAGGACTAATGCTAACCTGTCTATCACTACAAGTTGGGGGGGATTCACTCCCCTTATAGGCCCCTTTAAATGTCAAAACTGTACTGTGTGTTCACAGACTCTCAATATAAAGATCTAGAATAGGCACTAGTACATATCCTCTGAAGAACTTGACCAATTGCCAAGCCACCAATGTCATATATGCAATCCTCTTTCATTGTGACTTGGTGTACATCGGGCAAACCACACAGATGATCAAGGGCCGCATCATTCAACATAAAAGACGTATTAGGTGCAGGGTAAAAGCTCCATTGGTTACCCACATCATCTCTCATAACAATACCGAAAATATTTCACCTGGCAAGTAACTGTCTGGCTGTGCCTTCCAGTACGGGGTGGAGATATGCATTTGTGGCCAGTCCTCTGGACTACTTTTGATTCTCAATTATTGTTGATTTTAGGTATATACATTTTTACTGTGTTGCACATACACTTATTATTCTCATATTTAGCTAGACTGTACGCCCTTGATTGGAGATTGGGGGTGGGGGGGATTAGACCCATTATACTGTTCTTTTATTCCTCTGACACCTATCTTTTGGACTGCTGCACCTCTCAGCCGCTTGGGGTCTCAGTCTCTAAGGGATTTCATATTCTTCACAGCCCCCCCCGGGGCATTGATTCTCCCGTAGACCAAGTGCATGCTGTGTGCTAGCATCCTCACAAGTAGTGTGCCGTACCTGCATAACCGGTACAAAAGGGGGTGGTGATGAACGGAGCATCTGAACTAATCACACCCAGTCAAAAGATCTGGGTTTGATCCATCACCGTTCTTTAGCCCACTCTGCCTTAAGTACTGGGTTTTTAAGAACCCAGCGGTGCCAGGGAACACACCCTAAGACTTCGAGTCCTTCCTGTCCCAGACTACAGAAACACAGAGTCTTCTTGGTGAAGTCAAAGATCGAATTTGTTGGCTGCAGCCAGTAACAGGTATCCTAGAAGTACAACACGGTGTATATTCTCAGGAGACTGCTCAATCTTACAAAGCCAGCCTTCTCTTTTTATACAAAATATTATGCTTCAGGCAAACATTCCTTGTTTTACAGTTGACCATTCACATATTTTCACTACAAAGAAAAAGCAGCATCATGATGACAAGCTTATTTTCAGTTTGTCCAACCCACAGTAAATCACCCAGCAAGGCCCAACATTTTCATCAGATATCGACGGACCCCTAATACATTCGGGCACCTCCTCCTCGTAAAGCAGGTCATAAAGTAAGGAACAGAGACAGGTGTGTGTAAGATTAGGCGTGGTTTGTGTGCGATGAAAGGTTTATGGCATGTTGTGCCTTGATACAAATCTTGATCGGCCACTGGGAGAGGAACTGACCGAACAGGTTTGGCCCGGGCAGTGGAGTCGGCTTGCCCAGGTCGTGCAGAAGTCATGGAAAGGTGTACGTGTCCTTCAGACTCGTTTTTGGCCTTAGTCACCGGCCTATGTGAGGGCAATCACAAAATGGCTGCCATATACAAAATGGAACCTGAGGGTTCAGGACGGAAGCTCTAATTAAAGGGTGATTTCGTCACTCGAATATGCCGAAAATGTTTGTGTATGATATACTAGTCATTCTCGGTCTGCTGGTATCAAAATCGTCATGATACGACGATGTTTATGGCACGGGTCCAGAATTTTCAGTACCACAGTCCCTCCTTTTGCCCTTACATAGGCAATAACCTATACTCATGCTAATCTGAGTCCAGGTCTATATTCATAAAGTAATTGAGATGTTGCTGTAGCATCATCCTATTACTTAGCTCGTCCCTCGATACAGGTTTCCTTACACCCGATGTAGCACAGAGGCCACATATAGCAGGAGCACACTGTACGCACAGACAGAACAGGAAAGGAAAGGAAGGGCTAAGATCATCCCAATGACCATCAGAATCTTCCATCCCCAGGCGGATAACAGTTCCCAGAACCACCCCATCAACGACCAATCTCCTTTATCCACATGAATGGATTCAGAGATCTTATGTAGTTTGGAGATGGCCTGGTACACTGTCGGAGCGTTATCTGGAATGAAAACACAGCAACTCGATTGGATCACTCTACATACCCCACCTCGGTCTGCAAGTATGACGTCTAACGCGACCCTGTTTTGAAGGGTCATAAGACGATCCGACTGGAGCTCAGCAGTCAAGTTACTAAGGGCACCGGCAGTTTCAACTACGGTGGATTCAACCACTCTCGTCAATTGCCTTATGTTCCTGCTGTTAACCATGGGTCCCCAGAACGGCAGAAAACCCTTAAAGAAGTCTCCCAATTCTTGTCCTGCAGTGTCTTCTTTACTGAAAACACCTCTAACTATCCTTGTCTTGTGGTAATCTGCCGCAGCTGTGTAGGTGGGGGGCAACAGGAATGAAACAAAACATGTGCCCGAGAAGTCAGGGGGCAACCATGTGTAGGCTCTATCATGACAGATGAAATAGGTACCCTTAGCTGCTAGGAACGAAGGGGAAGTCTGAGATGCAAAGACATATGTTTCCGTGCAGATACTTTTTCCTAACTGAGCTCTGGGATTCTTGCCATTACCTTGCAGACATAGGTGACCCTGATGGGGTACAATCCAAATCGGGGAGGATCTCTTAGCTCGCTGTTTTTCACTCAGAGTAACTCCATATCCGGTCACGTTCCATCCAATATATGCTAGTGTCTCATCTCTCGGGATAGTCTCATAGGAGGTATCTTCCCTAATCATATCTACTATACCTTTAACTAGAGCACTATTCTTTGGATTATCTTTTACAGAACGTAGGGGATAGACTTCATGTGCGTAGATGAACATTGTTCTGTATGCCCACACAGAACCATTGTGGCTGAATGGCAGGACCAGATAAGGGATACCTTTATCCGTTGTGTGAGGCATAAGACCACACACCCAACAGTTAGTCGTGTTCATTACTAATTGGTGTTGGTGCAAAAGCTGAACGAAGGAGTTATTAATAAACTCTAATCTCCTAACGGACTCATGTTCAGGAAAAGGGTGAAAAGAATGTGAGGAAACAGTAGAAGGAGGAGGTATGGGCTGTGTAGTGGGTGCAAATGTCACTCGAAAAGAGAATAAAACATATCCTATTAAAAACATCATCCACTGAACAACATACAAATGCATAATATCAAAAAGCTTTTCTTGGTCATCATTCTACATATTTTAGCTTTAAAGTTCATCTCTATGGCAGGTCTCTCCATCTCGAAAAACTCCATGCTCTCTAATTGCTGCTCGCGATGTTAGGGTGTTCTATGCTAAGGAATGCTTCTGTCAGTCCAGGGCAACTCCCTTAGACCAACCAGAACCGTCGACCTAACGTCTTCAGCTGCACTCCAAAGACTTCGGCAACCGCGACCCTACAGCTGAACCCGGATGGTGGTTCGAAAAACAAAAATAAAAAAAATTCTCAGATGAGAGAGCTGGACTTTTAAAAAAAATAGTAAAGAAAAAGAAATCTTTTTATTTGTCCATAGTTCTCGGCCTCAAGTTATAACATCTTTTTACAGGTAATGTCTGGTCCTGGAACAGGAGTTCAGGCTCTGCAGTGTCCAATTGAATCGACGGTGGCACAGCTCCTTGCAAAATATTGTCACTTTCAGAAATTGTTCCTTTTACACGTGCATCGCTGAAAGGCAGAAAACGGGACACAGTCTCAGTCTCGGAGTCAGCAACACCCTCCTGGACCCACCGGTCATACAGCAGAGGCAAAGGGACCCTCTTGCAGTGTACGCCGTGGATCCAGTTTTTCTTTCCTTCCACTCGAACGGCTGATCTCGTTGAGAGAAGAACTAGGTGGGGGCCGGTCCAACGGGGCTGGTCATTCTTTGTCCGCTGAAAATTCTTGGCCAGCACCCAGGATCCAGGAGTAATAGGATGACCTGGAGCTTCAGAGACCTGAGGCAGAGTATCGTGAACCTGTTGGTGTAAAACACGCAATTTAGCCGTCAATTCATACAAATAATCAAGGAGTACAGGGTGTTCGATCTGACTGAATTTTGTCGGCCTTGGCACTCCCCATATGTTGGCCGGACGAACACAATTTCATAGGGACTAAGTCCCACTCGCGAATGCACAGTCATTCTGGTTGATAGGAGTGCTAAAGGCAGAGCGTCAGGCCATTTAAGACCAGAGCTCGCTTGGATTTTGGCCAATTTTAGTTTTAGCGTGCCATTATATCACTCTACTAGTCCAGCTGATTGGGGGTGATTTGCAGCGTGGAATTTTTGCTGTATACCTAGCCCTTCACATACTTTCTTCATCACTCGACCCACAAATTCACTTCCATTGTCACTCCAGACCATTCTCGGCATTCCAAACCTAGGGAAGAACTCTTTGACAAGGGCTTTAGCTGTGGACATGGCAGTGTTGTCCTTCAGGGGATATGCTTCTACCCATCTTGAAAAGGCACAAACAACAACGAGTACGTATTTCAAATTGTTGCACCTTTCCATGTGGATGAAATCTAGCTGCAAAACCTCGAACGGATACGTTGGAGGTGCAAAATGACCAGCTGGAGTTGGGGTTCCCCTACCAGGATTGTATTTCAGACACACCATGCAATTCTTGACCACATTTTCTGCACACTTAGGATTTCTAGCATTCTGCCATACTGGAGCCAACAACTTACAAATCCCTTTCACACTGATGTGAGCCATTCCATGAGCCATTGTAACCACTGCAAGTACATACGCATCGGGCAGCAACCATCGCTGATGCTCTGACAATTCAACCCAACAACCATTTGCATCCATTTTACCCGTACTTTCTCTCCACACACTCAACTCTTTCTCTTTAGCTTCAGCTTGAATAGATTTCACACTCTCTATCGTATCTTCACACATTCCAACGTCACCAATCCATCTTGCAGGGCCTGCAACATACATTCGGCTCATCACATCCCTTGCTGTTTCTTTTGCGACTTCATCAGCAAATGCATTTCCACGACCAACATCATCAGTCACCATCTTGTGTGCACTGCATTTTACAAGGGCAACGTAAGTGACCAGAGAAGCTCATTTACCAACTGACCATGCTGAATCTTGGCTCCATGCGAAGTCAGAAACCCAGGTTCTTTCCACAATCGTCCAAAACTATGGGCCACACCAAACGCATACTGGCTGTCGGTATATATAGTCACTTTCATTCCTTTTGACAACACACACGCTCTTGTAAGTGCAATCAACTCTGCTGCTTGAGCTGAATTATGTGGGATACGTGCAGCTTCAACAATCGTATGCAAAGTCGTAACAGCATATGCTGCAGTCGTATCACCATTCAGAAGCTTGAAGCATGAACCATCCACCCATAAGGTACCATCACACTTCACAAGAGGCGTGTCCCTAAGATCTACTCTCCCTTTCGTTTCTTCTTCTGTCCTGAGAAAACAATCATGCTGTTCAGAAGCATCTGTCTCTGCTACAATCGGCAACAACGTAGCTGGATTCAACGTGTTGCATCTTTTTATGTGTACATGACTCGCTAACAGTGTCAACTCGTAACCTGACAATCGAGCACTAGTTAAGTGCTGTGTCTTGGTCCTGTTTAACAAAATGTCCACTGCATGTGGAACCATTACAATCAATGTATTACTCATTACTAAACCAGCAGACTGCCGAATAGAAACAGCTGCTTCTGCTGTGGCTCTTAAACAACTTGGCAACGCTCTAGCTACCGGATCCAAAGTCGACGAAAAATACGAGCATGGACGCTGCTGGTCTCCGAACAACTGTGTCAACACTGACAATGCGCAACCTTCTTTCTCATGGACATACAATGTAAAGGGCTTACTGTAGTCGGGGGTACCCAACACAGGAGCCGAACACAGTACATCACGCAATTCGGAAAAACTTTTCTGACAATCTTCAGACCACGGAAGGGGATTCGGTGTATCTTTACAAGTTAATGCCACCAAGGGTTTGGCCAACAAAGAAAAATTTGGTATCCATTGTCTGCAGTATGATGTATTACCCAAGAAAGCACGCACTTCTCTCTGTGTCCTTGGCACACTCAATATTGCAATTGCCTGAATTCTTTCTGGGGTCAGTTTCCTTCCCTCCTTCGATAAGAGATGACCTAAGTAGGTCACTTCTTGTCGACAATATTGTAACTTTGAAAGGGACACTTTGTGATGCAAATAGGACATATGACGTAACAACGACAATGTTGCTTCTTTACAAATTTCCTCAGTATCTGCAGCAACTAGTAAATCGTCAACGTACTGAATAAGGGTAGTGCCATCAGGTAAAACAATCGTATCAAGCTGTGTTTTTAAAGCCTGACTATATATCGATGGACTCTCACAATAGCCTTGGGGAGCGCGTTTGAACCGGAAGCTTCGTCCTCCTAAACAGAAGCCGAAAATATCCCTGCTCTCCTCGGCAATCGGGATGCTGAAGAAAGCATTCTTCAAGTCAATCACCGAGAACCAAGTCGCAGAAGCTGGAATCATAGTCAATAAGGCAGTGATATCAGGAACGACTGGAAATTGTGGCACAACGATTTTATTCACCTCTCTAAGATCAATCACAAACCTGTAAACAGGTGGCTGAGAAGGGTCAGTACGCTTCAAAACAGGCAAAACCGGGCTATTGCAAACGTTGTCTCTTGTCTCCTCAATTACATCTTTTTCAATCAAATCATAAATGATCGCTAGCAACGCTTTTTCACCTTCACTAGAGATCTTGTATTGGGGAATATGTGGCATTTTAACATTCACTTTTAATGTCACAACATATGGCGGTATTTCCAAAAGACCCACATCATTAGGACCAGTAGCCCAAAGAATGTCAGGAAGAAGCGACAATTCTGTCGGAAGTTTATCCTTCGACAAATACATTGGGGAGACCACTTTCTTACCCAGTGTAAGCTGTACTCCTGAAGGAGAACAATACAAGGTTGCATACAATCTTTTCAACAAATCCAAACCTAACAAGTTCTCACCACAACCTGTCGTCAAAATGAGGGGTGCTTCTAATTCACAAGGTCCAACAGAAAGGGACATAGGACTAGAAATCGGGTTCCTAACCGGGGCGCCAGAAAAACCTACTGAAACATTCATTTCGCCAGACAAAGGTGCGCCAGGGAGTTTAGAGTGCATAATAGAACTCTTTGTAGCACCAGTATCCAACAGAAAAGGCTCTGACACACCTGATGTAATCACCTCAACATAAGGTCCACTCTGATCTACTGGAACTGAAACAACTCCCTCTCTTTGTCTATGGCTGTCCTAGCAATCATTACCTTCCATATTCTCATCTTCCGCATAGTAGTCATCAGCATAGTACTGAGGCGTCCTACCAGACGCGCTATTCTGCTGATCAAAACTATTCATTGAATTCTGAGGCGGAAAGGAGCGTGTATTTTGGGGAAAACCTCCACGTCCTCTACCTCTAGATGCTTGTGGAACACCTCGACCTCTTGCGCTAGAAACACCATTCATACGCTGTAACAAAGCAGGGCAACTACTTTTAAAATGACCTTCTTTACAATATGCACACTGATTAGGGCCTACAGGAAAACGTGGTTGAGAAAATTCCAACCTTTGCGAGTTTCTCTGAAACTGCTGAGGTTGCTGAAAATCACGCTGACCACCACGAGGCGGATAAGCTTGCTGTAAAAGAACCTTCGTTTTTAACTCTTTAGTTTTCTTGTCTGCTTTATCTTTTTCGTCCTTATCTCTATTTTTGTAATACTGCGCAGTAGCCAATATCTGTGCTGATGAGGAAACGGCCCAAGAACTCGGAGTCTTTCAATTTTTTACACAACTCAGGAAGCAAATTATGTGCGAACTTGTCAACGAACAACCGTTGACCACCTTCTGTACTCATATTTTGACCACTGTGGTCGATAAAGGTCTCCTCAAACCTGGTGAAGAAATCAGACACGGTTTCCTCTTTCTTCTGTTTACATGCAGACAATTTGTCCCAATTCACTCGCATAGCAGGCATTAAAGTCTTCATGTAGGTAACAATTTTATCAGGGAGGTCTGCAACTAAAGGCTCAGGTTTAGCACCACCAACTTGTCGGCCATCTGCAGTAGCAATATTAGCCCATGTATCACCTAACTCCGGCGCATGATCTGTATGATGAATCAATCCCCACAAAGGCTGTGGAACCACATTTCCAAACAACATGTCTGTCGGCTAAATTCATAATACATGAGCCTGCGGTCTGTGATAGTTCCTTATAATACCCTGCAGGATTTTTACGGGGGTCAGGCAAAGTTTGCTTAAGGGCCAAAACTTCAGCTCGCTTCCATGGAACATGTACCCAAACACGCTGAAAATGTGCTGGTATAGCATCGATATTATTAGGGACATCAGCTGCAACGGCTTCCTTCCATACCGGAGGAACCTCTCTCATGGGATACTGTCTCGCTTTCCTCCTAACAGAGGGATCAGGCTCAAACAACGACCGAGAGATAGTCTCCCTCCTAAATGATAACAAGGTCGCAACTGCTCTTTCAACATCAGGACCCACAATTGCCCCTTTTGCAAACTCGAACCATACATGACAACTCAGGTGGATTGGGCTCCAAATCATTATTCTCCAAATCCTCACAAAGAAAAACACACATTTTGTCAAAAACGTATCTTTGCTTCGATGCTTCCCACTGCTGGAAGACATCCATAACAGACTCTAAGCTCATATCTTGTGGGGTCTGTAACCCATTTATGTGCCAAATAATCCAATGTTTCCCGCTCTCTAGAGTCGGGCAGTTGACTGCGCAACTGTTGAAACAGGAGTCATACTCGCTGCCCCAAAAAGAGGAGATAAGAGACTAGCAACAGTGTCAATCATTCTCTGTCGAACAGAAGGAGAAGTCGACGAAAGAACAGGAGGAAAAGCAGAGTGAGGCAAGGCAGATGCAGACGCAGAGGCAGTAACAGTAGGAACATCAGAAGAGGTAGTCGGTGCAGTAGGCAAAGTTGTAGGAAGTACAGGGCGAGCAGGTAGCAAAGTTAGCGGCCCTTGAGGAGGCTGCGCCGTAGCCGTAGGAGCCAACTGAAGAGGAGCTGGCGGTTGTGGAAGAATCTGAGGCACAATAATCGGAGGTTGCACAACTAAAGGTTGCGGAGGTGCAGTAGCACTCTGCGCATAGAGGGGTGGCGAATTCAATAAATGCGACATTAAAGGGTCTTTCCCAAATTCTTTTGCTACATCTTGCTGGAGAGGTGACAAAACTGGATAGCATTTATCGATTGCCATTTTACGTTGCCTGTGCAACTGCTCACTCGCTTGCTCTTCTTCATCATCTTTATACTGCATAGCAGCTTGCATTATCGAGATACCCTTTTCTCTTTTATTCCTTTTAGCTAATTTAATTTCTTTCTGTTTGGCTTCCTTTCGCCATAGGCGGAAAGAGTCAAACATCGTCGGCCGGGCTTTCTTCTTGAAAAGTCTAACCTCTAGATTATCCAATATCTCTGTGTCAAAACTACCATATTGGGGCCACTTTAAAACACCATCCTTCCTGGTGTATCGGATCCATACTTCATTATATGTGATGGGGCCTACGCCGTGTTTCACATAGAGCTCATAGGTTGGAGTTCCAATCGGAGGAACCGGACACGAGTCCTCCAATCGGGAATCCCTATTACAACCAAGGCAAAACAAATTTCCAAGTCTGCAAAGACCAGGCATCTTCGCTCACTAGTCTAGCTTCAAACTTCAAAGGATTATCGAAATACGATAGTCTCGTGAATACACGAGTCCCTCGGCTTTGGTACTTGCAACTTCCAAATCAAAGATCCCAAGGGGATACCCAAACTAAGAACCAAACTAAGGACTGGGAGACGCTCCACTTATACTTAACTGAGGTATCGATGACGTCACCAGGAGACTCGTCTATCGTTTCGCTCTACAAATCATCAAAGGGTCCAAGACAGGGCGATAGTCAGGGCAGCAGTCCTTCGTAGCCGTCGGGACGCAGGAAACCTCGCAGCTAAGACTTTCGGACCACGAACGACATACAGGGGTCGAAGAAGCGGTTGGCCTTCCTCCAGAATTTTCACACAAAGCTCCTCACGAACCTCGGGCTTGGACCGGTACAGCTGAAATCACCCCACGTTGGGCGCCAACTGAAGTACTGGGTTTTTAAGAACCCAGCGGTGCCAGGGAACATACCCTAAGACTTCGAGTCTTCCTGTCCCAGACTACAGAAACACCGAGTCTTCTTGGTGAAGTCAAAGATCGAATTTATTGGCTGCAGCCAGTAACAGGTATCCTAGAAGTACAACACGGTGTATATTCTCAGGAGACTGCTCAATCTTACAAAGCCAGCCTTCTCTTTTTATTCAAAATATTATGCTTCAGACAAACATTCCTTGTTTTACAGTTGACCATTCACATATTTTCACTACAAAGAAAAAGCAGCATCATGATGACAAGCTTATTTTCAGTTTGTCCAACCCACAGTAAATCACCCGGCAAGGCCCAACATTTTCATCAGATATCGACGGACCCCTAATAAATTCGGGCACCTCCTCCTCGTAAAGCAGGTCATAAAGTAAGGAACAGAGACAGGTGTGTGTAAGATTAGGCGTGGTTTGTGTGAGATGAAAGGTTTATGGCATGTTGTGCGTTGATACTAATCTTGATCGGCCACTGGGAGAGGAACTAACCGAACAGGTTTGGCCCCGGGCAGTGGAGTCAGCTTGCCCAGGCCGTGCAGAAGTCATGGAAAGGTGTACGTGTCCTTCAGACTCATTTTTGGCCTTAGTCACCGGCCTATGTGAGGGCAATCACAAAATGGCTGCCGTATACAAAATGGAACCTGAGGGTTCAGGACGGAATCTCTCATTAAAGGGTGATTTCGTCACTCGAATATGCCGAAAATGTTTGTGTATGATATACTAGTCATTCTCGGTCTGCTGGTATCAAAATCGTCATGATACGACTATGTTTATGGCACGGGTCCAGAATTTTCAGTACCACATGCCACCCCAGTTCAGACATGGCTATATGCAAAGCAGTCTGACCCTGTGCCTCATGGGAACAGTCCAGCCCGAACTGCCAAGCCATGCCTTCCCTGGACCGGAAACAAGCTTCCGAGGACCGGTTTCTGGCATTCCTGCAGTCTTCAGCCCGGCTTGCTTGAATCCAGTGGCAAAGTGAGCAAGGGACTCACGTCTGAGCATACCCTGACACACTTATGGTGGCCAAAGCGGTACAAAAGGGGGTGGTGATGGACGGAGCACCTGAACCAATCAAACACTCACACCCAGTCAAAAGATCTGGGTTTGATCCATCACCGTTCTTTAGCCCACTCTGCCACCCCAGTTCAGACATGGCTATATGCAAATCAGTCTGACCCTGTGCCTCATGGGAACAGTCCAGCCCGAACTGCCTAGCCTTCCCTGGACCGGAAACAAGCTTCTGAGGAACGGTTTCTGGCATTCCAGCGCAACCTAATTGACCAGAACTTGGAGGAGCCTTTTTCATCTCGGGAACCTGTCGAAACCTCGTGCCGATAGAGGAGGAAATTGCTGCCTATCGCCTGCTGAGGGAAGAGCTGAGGGATTGCAGCAGCCACTGACCACCTGTGCCTCGAGTCACCCGCGGACCGCGCGCTGCCTGCAACATCCAGCAGGCAGCGCGGTCTCGTGTGAGGTGCCGGCCAGAAGCAGCTTCCCCTGGGACCTTTAAAATCCTCACCGGCCCAATGCACAGTGGGATGCTCGCGGTCGCCCTGGAGAAGCCCAGGACAAGGGCGGGGCCATCCGAGGCCGGAGGAGGCCGTGCTGGGCCACCCCCCATCAAGTAGGACTCTTGTAATTGGACTGTCCCTTATCTTCTATATTCCTGCTATACCCTATGGCATTAAACCGTACGAATGCACAGAGGGCAGGGAGTAGTGGGTACAATGGATGCTTTTTTGATTAGAGCCCAATCGGTCTTGCAACGTGAGATAGCCTTGACGGAGAAGAGATTATCGCTAGGTATAGCTGAGGCGCAGAAGAGGTCCTCCTTGGGTACAATTAGCAATGCTAAATCACCAGAAATGAACCTTTATCCTGTAGCCCTTAACAAGCAGGGTACTGAACAAGGGCTTGGCAGTGGTCATGACGGGAATATATCTGTTATGGATACAAATGAAGTTAACCCCAGTGGTCAGCCCCCTGTTTCTCCATCAGCTCTTGGCTACAGCTAGCATATCACTACCCAGTCCAATAGAAGTTTCACCCAATACATCATGTTTGTCTAACACCCCAAGGACTTCTGTGGTTTCTTCCCCTGAGGAAGATATATCTAAATCTAGCCCTACATTGGGAGAGACTTCGCTCACATAGACTAGCTACAGTAACTAAGGGACAAGATCCAGGCCCGAAGAAAAATATGGGAATCCCGACAGTAAAGAACAAAAGGAATAGTAAGGAAGTCGGGGGAGCTAGACCAAAGACTGGTAATACCCAAGCGAAGGGTAGGCAAGTGGTCTTACCAAAGACCATTAGCACACAAACAGACAGCAGGAGCACTATTGGGATATAGGGTTGGAGAGACGGCTTGGAAAATTAGAAACTACACTGAAGGACTCTCTTGAAGCAATGTTAAAGGAGAAAGTGGTGGGCCTTGAGAAAGATTTGATAGCTAGTTTAACACAGTTCACCGCGAGAATAGAACACTTATGTGCAAAACAAGGGAACGTGGAACGAAACACTAGCAGGAAAGGGAGTAATCCCCCATTACAAACCATTCCAACAGGAAGGGAAGTAGAGGGCCTGGCGGCAGCTATAAATTCTCCCCAAAAGGCCGCCTGCCTGATTGAGGGTAGAAAGGACCCCTCACATAATATAGTATGTGCTGACACTGGAAGAATAGATAGACCGACAGCCCAAGGAAGCCCGCGTAAATCATCAAGTATATCTAAAGTATATAGTCCAAAGGGAACTGATTTGATGCCAAATACTGATGTCCTAAATTTACCCCCAGCATCTTCACCATACGTAACAGTTCTAACGGGGGTACCCTCTTTAAAAAGGGATCAACAGGAATCTTGGCTAAAGCTTCGTAACAAGGTTGCCGACTGGTTGGTAAAATTCAAGCAGTTCCATCTGGGTGTAACCCATGACATTTTGATGGTCCGCAGGGTAGGGTGGCTGGGATATTCACCAAAAGATATAAGAGGAGACTGTGTGGTTATCAATTTCAGGCGCCCCCAACAAGCTAGGAGGGCCTTGCAATGTATGGAAGATCCCAAGGGCGGAAATACGCATATTAGTGCACTCCCCTTGGGTTACTTCTACAAGTCAAAGCACAATGAGATCCGAAGACAGCAGTCTCTTACTGTCACCCTGGAGAATAGATTTGACGGTTTAAACAACCTAGAGGAGGTAGTTTGACTACATAAATCTAGTTTAATCATCATTCCCTGGGAAGAAAACCACACAGAGTCCGAGCGGGGCAAGATGGATGTGATTGCTACCACTAAGCAAGTGCAAAATACACTAGGTCGGAGTGTCATGGACTTTGATGATGGTTCACTACTTCTATCCTGTAATAGTAGAACTGAGACAGAAACAAACAGTACTAGTAAAGTCCTTAAAGGAGGTACCGATGATATCCTCGCTGCAGTTGGGGGCATAGACGTTCAAGTTAGTCAAGTGATTCCACTACCAACACCCCCCCATGGTAGCCCGGTTGTAAAATTCATGTCATGGAATATAGCAGGTTTATCCAGGAATCTCCAGGATACTGTTTGGTGCATTTACACTGATGATTATGATGTAATTCTTCTGCAGGAGACTTGGGCCTTTGATATCCCACATAGGCTTGGTTATAAAACCTTTTACCGCAAAGCTATCCCTTCAGTAAGAGGAAGAGGGTCTGGGGGCTTAGTGATTTGGATAAGAATTACTTTGGAAATTGAAGTTACTCCCCTCTCCATTCCATCTCAAGATCTTCTGGGCGTTAAAATGGTGACAAAAGACAAAGAAACTGTATTCTTAATAAATGTATACAACAGGCCAAATCCCCTAAACAAGGAATCCAAGGTGATAGAGCAATTGGACTCTTATCTCGATACACTAGGACTTAACACACAAGTTATAGTAGGCGGGGATTTTAACTGTAAATTTGAGCCAGTACTGGGCCTTGACAATCTATTTGATGAACAGTACAGGGCAAATGACATTCCTGCTATAGATAGTACTGGGCCAGTTAAAAGTATGGTGGCAGCAATTCAGATTTTACAGTTAACTGTGGGTCATGATTTAAGGGCATGTAGTGGCCGTTTCAAGACAGATAGACCATCAGCACCAATATTTCACAAACGTAACTGCAAGTCGCATATAGATTTCATATTGGTCTCCCTAAGCCTTTGGTATTTAATAACGGACTTCAAAGTAGACTTTAGGACAGAGAGTGATCATCTGCCGCTCCAATTATGTTTAGATTCTCAGCCTTTCATAACCAAATTAGCTGGTGATGCTGTAGTAAATAGTACTGATGGCGAACTCCAGGTAACAAATAACAGGCGTGCCTTAAAATGGCCTTACATTTTGGCCAAAGAAGCAACAATTGTAAATATTTACAACACCTTCTCAGACACCGTTGCATCCTGCCAGAATCTCACACTAGGCGCCCAAGGTGTACTAGATATGCACTATCATTTGATAGATGCTTTAACACCCCTTTTGAGTAAAAGTTACGATAAGGACAAAAACTTAAACAGTAGTCACCCTGGACCAGGCAACCCCTGGTATAATAAAGAATGTCGCTTAGCTAAGTCTCACCTAATTCAGGCAGTCCAAACCAAGAACTCCCAGGGTATAAGAGATAGCAGATACATGTATAATAAAATTCTAATACAGACAAAAAAAGCGTGGGATGAAGCCATTTGGGAGGATCTTCTCACTGCAGCCAAATTGAGAGATCATGGCACCTTTTGGAGCTTAATATCAAAGGGGAATAAGACCAGCAGATCATCTAAGGATACTTAGACGAAAAAACATGGTGTGACCACTTCTCCAAACTCTACTCACAAAATGAAGTGGGTCTGTGCATAGAAGAACAAGAGACCGATTTAGCCCCTAGTACAGTTCCTCTATACTTTAGTTTAGAGGAGACCACTCAGGCACAACAGGCCATTAAAGCAGGTAAAGCCCCTGGACCTGACAAGATCCCTGGTGATCTATTAATACATGATATTTAAGTCTGGGGGCCTTATAACTTTTTATGTAATTCCATAGTGGCAGGCACGCCAGTTCCCGAGACTTGGAAAGGGGCAGAAATTGTAACAATTTTTTAAAAAGGGGATTGTTATGACCCAGCCAATTACCGCCCAATTAGTTTAATTGATCTTTTACAGAAAACGTTTGCCAGACCTATTTTAAACAGACTTTTAGGATGGATGGAGGAGACTCAGATACTGACCAAATATCAGGCAGGGTTCAGAACAAAAATCAGCACTGTGGACCAAGTATTCAGGTTCACATGTATTTGCTGGAAATACATTAATATTAGGAAGGGCAGCTTGTACGTTGCTTTTATGGATTTGAGGGCCGCCTTATACGTCGTCCCTCGCACCCTCTTGTGGGACACATTAAGAAATATGGGGGTCCCAGGCGAACTTCTTGTAGAGCTAATTAGACTTCACACAGGGAATTACGCCAGAGTGAGATGGGGAAGGGAGGTGAAGTCACAAAGGCCATACCAGTGAGACGGGCTGTGCGCCAAGGCTGTGTGCTGGCGCCCACGCTCTTCTCACTGTAGGTTAATGATATACCTTCATATTTGGGGGATTGTAGCCATGACTTCCCAAAATTGGTTGATGAAGCGATCACGACACTACTCTTTGCCGATGATACAATCCTCATTTCACAGACCCCGAATGGACTTCAAAACCTGGTGAACTCATTTTACAGCTATTGTGTGGAAAAGGGACTAGAAATCAATTCATCCAAAACCAAATACATGTCCATAAATCCGCAAAAATCATTTAAGAAAAACTTGGCCTTAAATAACCAAAAACTAGAATATGTGGGGAGTTTCAACTATCTAGGCATAATGCTGGATAGTAACCTTTCCTGGAAGGGGCATCTAGAAAAAAAGTAGATTATCTTTTAAACAAAAGTCGATGCCGATCCTAAAAGTACATGGTGGGAGCCATTCTAAGGCGATCACACCAGCATTGGAAGTTTTTAAAGCTAAGGCCCAATCAGCGGCACTTTACGGTGTCGAGGTTTGGGGCCTTCCTGTAAAAGAAACTTCGAACGGGATGAAAACAACTTTATACGTAGGTTACTCAAAATACCGACTAGAACTCCCCTAGCTCCAGTATTTTTGGATATTGACAAACGCACAGACTATCAAGCTATTTTAGGGCCGCTACTCTATTGGGTAAGGTTATGCACTACTCCCGAGTTGACTAACTACAGAAACGGTTTAATAGAAATCATGCAGATTGATGAGTATAAGAACATTGCATGGTTAAAACATATTTCACTCTGGTGCATTAGGCTAGGGCTTTCCAACTTTTGGGAACAGCCCTGGAGTATGACACCTCCTTGTAAAAAGCTTCTAAAGTCCACTTTTTGGTCTTACGTTAATAATGAAATACTGCATAGTTCATCAACTGGTATTTTGACTCAGAAGTTTCTGACAGTAAAGGATACGGTTTCCTTCGAACCTTTTATGAATGAGATAGGACCACCATTGGCAAAATCCTTATATTTGCAATTTAGATACGGGGTCCTGCAGACTAATAACATTACTAGCAGGTGGGGGGGGGCAATAAGGAGACTGATCTTTGCACCCTTTGCTCACAAAAAGGCGAAAGAGGATGATGGTCATTTACTTTTCTTCTGCCCGGTCTACAAGTCTCCCAGGGTTCGTTGGATCAGACCCTTATGCAAAAATGTGGGCGTTAGGTCCTATAAAGAAGCTGAACGTATAATTAAGTCCAACACCTCACAATTGGTAGTGTTCTGCACAAGTAGGTTTTTATTTAATGTGTACTTGATTAGAAAGAAGCTTGGTCTCAAGCTATAGTGCAACCAACTTGATTCCAGTTTCTGCGATTTTGCACATTTTTGTATACTGTATACTTGTAACTAATGTATTTAAACGTTTTTATTCTGGCTCTTAATCAAATTTTCTCATTTATGTAATGAAATTGTTGGTTTTAGGGCGGTTATTGTAAATACGGATAAATTGTATACTTGTCTCTTTCTACTTTTTTGTAGCCTGTTTACGTGGATATTGCTTGTAAAAGGTACTGTGGATAACTGCTTGTAAAATGTTTTATTTCTCTTTTCTTGCTTTTATGGCTAAGATAGCCGAAATAAAGTTGAAACAAATTCCAGCCGTCTTCAGCTCGGCTTGCTTGAATCCAGTGAGCAAGGGACTCACGTATGAGCATACCGTGCCACACTTATGGCAGCCAAAGCGGTACAAAAGGGGGTGGTGATGGACGGAGCATCTGAACCAATCAAACACTCACACCCAGTCAAAAGATCTGGGTTTGATCCATCACCCTTCTTTAGCCCACTCTGCCACCCCAGTTCAGACATGGCTATATGCAAATCAGTCTGACCCTGTGCCTCATGGGAACAGTCCAGCCCGAACTGCCAAGCTATGCCTTTCCTGGACCGGAAATAAGCTTCCGAGGAGCGGTTTCTGGCATTCCAGCCGTCTTCAGACTGGCTTGCTTGAATCCAGTGGCAAAGTGAGCAAGGGACTCATGTCTGAGCATACCCTGCCACACTTATGGCGGCCACTCCTGCATGTAGGATGACTCACTCACTATAGGTTCGATTATATGCCAACAGTTGCCAACCTCTTTTGGCCATGGAAGATCTTTTCCTAGCACGAATTTCTGGTTTTTGTTTTCTTCACAGAACTCATTGCGAATTGCGGTGCGACTGGCTGGCACACCACGTTCCCGATACAAGGTGCCCCGATTGTGAGCAGATTCCTTCGCTCAGCGATTCTTGCACCTCGTTCCCCACTCTGGTGACTTATTTTAGATTGACCAAGATTGAAGGTTTTCTACTACGCCAATTGGTATCTGTATCATCCCTTCTGCCCTCTATGTTGTCCTGTCTCAACAATTACTTTGGCAATTCGCAGTGAGTGTAATTAACCTTCCCTACTCCTTTATGGGGTACTGAGGGGCTTGCATTATACTTGCCATGATTCATAGTTGGCTTTCTTATTATTCCTCAGATTTCCTGAATATTCTATAAAGTAGGTGTCACGGTATTCTATGTGTTGCAGGATTAGGCAAGAACAGTGGTTGTTTGGTAGTTCCCACGGCACAGCTGCCGTACATAAATCTCAATCAGTGGAGTGAAGAGATATTTTTACCAAGGTCCTACACCTTATCTCCTCCCAGGAAAGAGTTCATTTGTTATCAAAATCATGGTAGTTCTCCTCTGCCAAGTAGACACAAAGAGTTGAACCAGATGGCTAAGGTACATGTCGCAGGAAGATCTGAAAATCAGATCTTGGTGCCCTCACACACCTGTTAGGGTGTCATGTTTCACCATTGGGCGTTCTGTCTGGCCGGCGCTGTAATGCCAGATGGGCCGGAGGGCTTCTTTGTCAGAGCTGAACAATAGTTACTTACCTGTAATCTGTGGTTCTCCAGTATTGGTGTCTTTCATAGATTCACATGCCTGAATCATTCCCCGTCGTCGGAGTGTGAGTCCCACGGTACATAAAAAAGCAATAAAATGCCAGAACATGAAAAAAACAGTAATTCCCAACCAGGAAGTAAAGTCGCCAAAGCTACAGGAGAAAAAACTTCCACACTCATGACTATCCTAGTCATTTTGTATAGTCCAAACTACAGCCAATCAGGCGACAGCACCCACCAGAAGGTTCTCCCCAGAGGCTCAGGCTCTCAGATTTTCTCGCAAGGAGTGATGGTAAACCAATGTAGCCCAAGAGCCTCTGAGGGGAGGTGGGCGGGTTGCATGTGAATCTATGAAAGACACCAATACTGGAGAACCACAGATTACAGGTAAGTAACTATTGTTCTTCTCCAGTATTAGGGGTGTCTTTCATAGATTCACATGCCTGAATCAGAGTAGAAAGCAGTACATACCCGTGCTTGGCAGACGCTAATGGTAGCATAAGCTTGTCAATATTAGAATCACATAACAAAGCAATATGTAAAAGAACATCAGTAAAAGCATAGTAGAACGCAATCACTTGATCATGTGCATAACAGAAACATAACAAGCGTCTGACAGCAGGAATAGGAGGTGGGATACAGAGGCTCACCTTAGATGAAAAGATTTCGAAGAACTGCTCGACCCACTGAAGCATCGGTCTCGCTGGCTGCATCCAAACAATAGTGTTTGGTGAAAGTATGGCGACTGGCCCAGGTTGCCGCTCTGCAGATGTGCTGAAGAGGAACTCCAGCAAATAATGCCGTAGAGGAAGACACTGCTCTTGTAGAATGCGCTCTGGGAGCTGCTTGCAGAGGTCTTCCTGCTTGAGCATGACAAAATGCAATAGCTGCAGATATCCATCTTGCAATTGTTTGTTTAGAAACTGCCTGTCCCTTACAAATTGTCCCATAAGTGACAAATAGTTGATCAGACCTGTGCAATGTAGATGTTCTTTGAAAATAACATTTTAGACATCTTTTAATGTCCAGAGTATGCAATGCCTTTTCCGCAGGTGTCTGAGGGTTAGGAAGAAATGTCTTTAAAACCACCGGTTCATTCAGATGGAAATCCGAAGGTACTTTTGGAATGAATTTCGGATTGGTGCGGAGCACTACAGAGTCATTTGTGAACTGTAAGAAAGGATGCAGAACAGTAAAAGCCTGGATATCGCGGACTCTCCTAGAGGAGGTTAGGGCCAGTAGAAGTGATACCTTCCACGTAAGAAATTTCAGATCTGCTCTGTGGATAGGTCCTAATGGGTGTCGCATGAGTTGTGCCAACACTACATTAAGATGCCACGATGGAGGTGGACGACGTACCCGAGGGAACATTCTAAAAAGGCCTTTAAAGAATTGCTGTATAATTCTCGCAGAGTAAAGAGAATTAGTCCCAGCTGGTCGATACCGTGAAATTGCTGCCAGGAAATCTTTTAGGGTAGCAAGAGATAATCCTGAGCCAGCCAGATGTAGGAAAAAAGGCAGGATCTCCGCTGGTTTCGCTGAAAAGGGGTGAATTCCAGCTGGACACCAGACACAAAAACGTTTCCATTTAAGACTGTACGTCTTTATGGTAGCAGGTGCCCTTGCCATGGCCAGAACTTCCTTGCAATCCGCAGGGATGTTTAGATGGGCAAACTCACGGTACTCAGGCGCCAGGCCGCTAATTTCAGCGATGTTGGATCCGGATGGTAAATCTGGCCATTCTGGATGGAGAGTAAATCTGGAATTGGACTCAACTGAATCGGTTTGCACTCCGATAGGAGAAGGAGCTCTGCGAACCAGTACTGGCGAGGCCATCTGGGAGCAATTAAAATCATCCGACATGGCTCCTTCATCTTCCGCAGGACTCTGGGAATTAGCAGAATTAGTGGAAAAGCGTACGCATATGTCAGAGACCAGTGGATCGAAAACGCATTCCCCTGAGAGTCCTTGTGGGGATGCCAGCTTGTAAAGGTCAACGCGCTCCCTGTTTTTTCAAATAAAAAAAGGTATGCTGTACTGGCATTATGCCATCATTCATGAATTCGAATGGATTGAGGATTGTCTTTTTATAAAAAAAACTTTCTAACTTTTTCTTTCCAAAGTCTCGAAGGATTTGTTTTATCATGCCCTGATGAGTCCTGTGATTCAGATAGTGGGACTCGAAACGCGTAGGCATTTATCCATCTAAAGACATTTAATGTCAGTTGCAGCTGACGGCTACACGTCGGTTTTTGTCCTGTATCAAAAAAACATTTTGAGACTCCAACAGGATTTAGGGCAGCAGTCTAAAAACTCCCTCTGTTCGCCCCACATAAACTATACGCATGATTGAAAAAATTCTATTTGTTCACTGTTTTGGTAATTTTTTCTATATGTACATTTGTGATTTTGAAAACACAATTTTTTGTATAACTATGTTCATTTTTTTATGTTTTTTCACTGTACAGAATATTAATTTGTTGTATAGTATGTTGAAAAATGTATGGCAATACGTGAAGTTGACATTTTTGCTCTGCCTTAAAATGTTTCTGAGATATGACTGAAAAGAAAAATGACACAAAAATAATTGTTGGGATTTACTAATAAATTATGTTTATCCTTTTTCAAAAATCGGTTGCTTGAATTCATGTTAGAGGTCTAGGTAAAACCCCCTTGTTTGAGAAGCTTGCAAAGAATCGGCATTTGCTGTTGGTCTTGATTGCAAAGAGGTCTAGGTCTGGATGACCCCATAGATCATGGGTACTCGCAAACTTTCTCTCGGGGGCCAAATTTACAGTGTGGTTTGTGGCCGAGGGCCGCACCAGTGGGGGCGGGGTCAGAGGGGAGGGGGCGGGGCTAAAACAAAAAGAAAACTTGTGACCATGAGGTTGCACACAGGTCCCTGCAGCAGATGCCTTCATCCACTGAGCCACCAGACCCAGCATACATACATCTCTCTCTCCCTCCTGCCCTCCCTCTCCATCTCTCTCTCTCTCTCTCTCTCTCTCTCTCTCCCCCTCCTGTCCTCCCTCTCCCTCCTGCCCTCCCTCTCCCTCCTGCCCTCCCTCCTGCCCTCTCTCTCTCCTGCCCTCTCTCTCCCTTCCTGCCCTCCCTCTCCCTCCTGCCCTACCTGTCCCTCCTGCCTTCTCTCTCCCTCCCTCTCCCTCCTGCCCTCTCTCTCCCTCTCCCTCTCCCTCCTGCCCTCTCTCTCCCTCCTGTCCTCCCTCTCTCTCTCCTGCCCTCCATCCTGCCCTCCCTCTCTCTCCCTCCTGCCCTCCCTCTCCCTCCTGCCCTCCCTGTCCCTCCTGCCCTCCATCTCCCTCCCGCCCTCCCTCTCTCCCTCCTGCCCTCCCTCTCCCTCCCTCCCTCTCCCTCCTGCCCTCCCTCCTGCCCTCTCTCTCTCCCTCCTGTCCTCCCTCTCTCTCTCCTGCCCTCCACCCTGCCCTCCCTCTCTCTCCCTCCTGCCCTCCCTCTCCCTCCTGCCCTCCCTGTCCCTCCTGCCCTCCATCTCCCTCCCTCCTGCCCTCCCTCTCCATCTCTCTTTCCATCCAGCTCTCCCTCTCCCTCCCCCTCTGTCATCTTACTGTGTGTGTCTGTCTGTGTCAGCCTTCAGCCCGGGCTGATACAGCTTCCTCAGCGCACACACAGAAAGATCCCTATCTGGCAAGAAGTTTCTCAGACTAAAATGCAGTTTGCGCGCGCCCTTCTGATAATTACAGGAGTGTCCACACGACTGTGAGTGAATGGACACCGCATCAGGGTGATTAAGGGGGGGTGGGGGGGGCAAAGAGACAGCCGTCCATCAGTCGCACCAAAGTACTTAGCAGGTCGTTAAAAGACCATTTACATATTATTGAGGCTTTGTTGTAGTGCCCCTGCATCTCCACTCTGACAAACATCTCGCCCGGCTCCACAGAGCAGAGGCGCTAAGGGGTGAAATACAACAAAGCCTCTGCTCTGTGGGGGCCGGGGGAGCGGTGATTATCAAGGTCTCCGAGCCCAGCACTGCTGCGGGGTGTTTGCCAACACTAATAAATTATTTTTTTAAGCACAGGTACGATTGTCTCGAAGGTCCGCGGGCCGCCAAGGAAGGCTTGCCGGGCTGCATCCGGCCCGCGGGCCGTACTATGAGTACCCCTGCCATAGATGAAAGATCCGATCCACGGTCTGCTGATGAAGTTCCCACTCATGAGTGGACACGGTTGTCCTGCTGAGTGCATCTGCCAAGACGTTCTCCGTTCCAGGAACATGCACCGCTTGAAGATTGATGCTGTGTTGTATTGACCATGTCCATAGCCTTTGGGCTTCCTGAGAAAGGAGAAGTGATCTTGTTCCTCTCTGCTTGTTTACGTAATGCATGCTCGTTGTGTTGTCTGTGCGTACCAACACATTGGCATCCTGGATGATGCACAAAATGCTTTGAGTGCAAGGAAAATGGCTCTCAGTTTTAGCCGGTTGATGTGCCAACGTCTTTGTTGAGGGTTCCACTTGCCGCTGATAGTTAGGCCCTGAAGATGAGCTCCCCAGCCCTCAAGGGATGCATCCGTGGTGATCGTTAAGCTTGGCGCATCCTGGAGGAAAGCGCAACCTTGGCGCAGATGTTTTCTTTGCGTACACCAGAGAAGGGAACTCCGCATCTGAGGTGTGATCTGGATGAGATCCTCGAAAGAACCGGAGACCTGTAGCCATTGTAAGCTCAGTTCTTCCTGCAGAGGCCTCATCCTGAGTCGGCAATTTGGTATTAATGGAATGCAAGACGATACCATCCCCAGAAAGGACTTGTACTGTCGAGCTGAAACAGACTTTTTTGAAAGTAGACTTCCAGCCATATTTCCTATCTTGATTTGTCTCTCGTCCGAGATGAAGGCTTGGAGCAACTGGGTGTCCAAGGTTGCTCCCAGGAAAGCCAGTCTTTGTGATGGTATCAACTGGGATTTGCTGAAGTTTATGGAGAGACCCAGGGACTGAAAAAGGTCCAGACACCTTTGTAGATGATTGTCTGCTTCCTCGTAAGAACTGGCCTTGATAAGGCAGTCGTCCAAATATGGAAATATTTGAATCCTCTCCAGCCGGAGGTGAGCAGCCACTGGGGCTAAGACCTTTGTAAACACCCTTGGCGCCGAGCGTAGACCGAAGGGAAGTACTTTGAACTGGTAATCCCTGCCAGCCACTCTGAATCGCAGGAATTTTCTGTGGCGAAGTAAGATGGGGATATGGAAGTATGCATCTTGGAGATCCAAGGTGGTCATGTAGTCTCCCGCTGCTAGAAGATGCAGTATTTCCTGTAGTGACAACATCCTGAATGTTAACTTTTTCAAATATTTGTTTAGGGCACGGAGATCCAGAATCGGACGCCATTCTCCAGACTTCTTCTTTATTAGGAAAAATCTGGAGTAAAATCCCATTCCCCTCATATTTTGAGGTAATCTCTCGATTGCTCCTTTCTTTAGCATCAAATTGATCCAGGCAAATAGCTCCTCCAGGTGAGCTGGAGGTGGGCCTTTTGGGGGGACATTCGGAGGAAAATGGTCGAATTCTAAGGCATGGCCCTTGGCTACAATATCCAGGACCCACCTGTCTGATGTTAGAGATAGTCAATTTGAGTAAAACTTTGATATCTGTCCAACTTTTTCTCAAGAAAGGGGTAGTAGTGGTTGCAGGTGACGGGTCTCATTGGCGCTTATCCTTTCCGCGGTAGGTAGTTTTTCCCATGTTCTGGGAATAATTAGTTCTCCTCTGGCCGTAGGTTTGATAGCGCTGGGTCTGGTAGCGCTGATTCCCTTGTCTGTAGGAAGATTGTTGTGTGTATCCAACTCTGTTTGAGAACGATCCACGTCCTCTAGCTCCTCGAAAGGGCGGCTTGCGAAATTGAAGTCTACCCAAAGATTTTGCAGTTTTTGTATCTTTCTTTATTGTTTGTAGAGCTTCTTCAACTTCCGGGCCAAACAGAAATTCACCATCATAAGGCATATCTAATACCTTAGATTGTACCTCCTGACGGAAAGAAGTAGATCGTAGCCACCCCTGCCTACGCAAGACAGCACCAGCTAGCTGCCGGAAACCAGTTGAGGCGACGTCAACCGCCGAATCAATAATCTCCTCTGAGATTTTGTCCTTTCTGCAAGATCTTCATCGCTTCAGATTTAGATGACTCAGGAAGGAGGTCTATGTACGGAGCTATGTCGGACCACATCTGCCGGTCATACCTGCCCAGGATGGCCAAAGAATTAGTAGCCCGGACTGTGGTAGCTGCCATTGTTGAAACGAGTTTTCCAATTGCATCCAGGCGCCTGCCATCTCTGTCCGGTGGGCCTGCAACTGGAGATGAAGGGTTTCTAGCTCTCTTTTGCGCCGCCTGGATGATAACTGAGTCCAGTTTCCGTTGTCCTATAAGGCACGCAGGCGACTTTCCAGGTGCCTTGTACTTCTTCTAAATGTGTGGCAAGACCGGAGGAATGGATGCTGGAGTAGACATTACTTTTATACCCGATAAAGTCAATGATCGGTATGGATTTGATTGGTTTTCTAGGCTGGTCTTCAAAGTCGTAAAGAAAACATTCTTGCTCCGTTTGCTTCATATCAATATGGAAACGCTTAGTAGCCCGTTCCATCAAGAGGTGGAAACCACCCACATCTACTGGTGGTGAGTCAGAGGTAGCCTGGAGGTGATGGAGAGGGAGTTTGCACCGGATATTCATCCCACTCCGACATATCATCCACTTTGCCTTCCTCTCTCTGGTCTTCTTCATCTGAAAGCTGTTGATCCTCAGGCTGAGTGGACGGCCGAGGTGGAGGAGACTTTAGTGGTTGAAAGTCTGGTATAGGTGCAGGAGGCACCGAGCCTGTAGATTCTGATGGTGGGAACCTTTTGTAGTAGTCATCCAACATGTATTGGAGGTTGGTGAGCAATGCGATCGGCACCTGCATGGCAGGGACATCTGTTACAGGGGACAGCATATGTTCAGGTGACTGCTGATCATCCTGTTCGTCCTCTTGATATTTAACTCGGACGGACTAGTAGCTGTGCCAAAGGTTTCCCCAATGTCTGAGTCATCTTCACTGTGTTCAGAATACAGAAATTTATCAGGCACCTGCAGGGGTATCCTTGGTGACGAAATATGCAGGGGTGAGAGCTCCACGGTCGACTCACGTCTCTGAAGCAAAGATCGTTTGGGCGTCAGGAAAACCGTAGAAGGTGACCAGACCTGTAAAGCGGTACAAGAGGATAGTTGAGGCGTCGACGTTGGTTCCACTGAAGGATTCATTACAGTGGATTTAGCTTTAGACAAGGTAGTCGTCGACGTGGACAATGAAGGGTCCGTCGACGGTGTTGGTGTCGACGGAACAGACTTCGTCGAGGGAATTATTTTCATCGACAATGGAATCGTCGTCGACGGAGTGGAACTCGTCGACGAGCCCGCCGATGGTAGCTTCTTCGTCGACGGAAGAGAATGCGTCGACGAAGAGGTCGTCGACACTCTCGACCGGATTTTCTTCAGAGGAGTCGCCGACGATGCGCCGACGACGGCAGATGAAAGCTGCGCCATCGACGAGAGAGGTCTGACAGAAACATAGACCATAGTAGGCGAAGAAGCCGCCGTCATGATCATAAGAGGCTTAGGAGATGAAAATGTTACCGTCGACGTAGATGTAGTGTCGATGGAGATCCTCGTCGACAAAGGAGTTGAAGATGGCGCCGTCGACGACAGTGGTGGAATCTGAGGCAAATTCTTCTCAGAAGTCAGAGGCAATTTCTTAGAAGATTTTTTAGGAGATGTAGATGGTTTCTCCTTCTCCTTGACTGGGGGAGTAGCCTTGAGAGTAGAAGGCTTGTCAGACCCTTAGATGGCAGACGTTTCCTAGCCACCTTAGCCTCAGGAGATGTTAACACCTCAGTTGCAGGCCTCTTCTTAGAGGTTGAAGTAGAACCAGAGGCAATACTGCCTACCTCAGACACAGGATTATCAGAATCCTTGAGCTTTTGTAGCCACAAAAGCAGGCGACCTTCTCTGTCCCCGAGGGTCTTTTGAGGGAAGGTTCTACAAATTTTACAGTCCTTGACCTGGTGATCAGGATAAAGGCAATATATGCACTTTTTGTGGGGGATCCTCTTTAAAAAGCCGGAGCTTACCACAAGAATCACATGCTCTAAATAAAGATTTCTTAGAAGACATTCTTGAAAAGTAGAATCCAACTGGAATAAGAGGAAACTGAGCAGAGCTCAGGGAGACTCCCTTCACACGACGTGCGGTAGAAAATCTGAGAGCCTGAGCCTCTGGGGAGAACCTTCTGGTGGGTGCTGTCGCCCGATTGGCTGTAGTTTGGACTATACAAAATGACTAGGATAGTCAGGAGTGTGGACGTTTTTTCCCCTGTACCTTTGGCTACTTTACTTCCTGGTTGGGAATTACTGTTTTTTTCCTAGGTTATTATGGCATTTTATTGCTTTATGTACCGTGGGACTCCCACTCCGACGACGGGGAATGATTCAGGCATGTGAATCTATGAAAGACACCCCTAATACTGGAGAACTTTTGATCTGGAGATGCTGTGTAGATAAATGCAAGTGAGAGAATTAAATGAGTTTGGTGAGTGGTGACTAAAACAGGCTCCGGCAACCTAAAAAGAATTTATACGGAAAGGGTACCAGGACTAAGTAAAATCAGTGGCGCTATCATGTGGTCTTCAGGTACCAGGATAGCTACTACTCAGAAATGGTCACTAGTTTGGTGTGGTCAACATGTTTCGTGCCTTGAGAGTCTCATGGTCGGGCGGCACTTCATCAGAACAAATAATCAATTAATGCCCCTATCTGGGGCGGAGGTTCTCCTCTCTGATAAAGGATGGCCTCTTAGTATTTACCGGTGTACCCCGGATGGGTACCGGTCAACGATTCCACCTAAAAGAAGGAAACACAAGGTGGAAAGGTACAAGCGACACATTTTTAGATAAAGGTCAAGGTGTACCATACAGCTACAATAGTTTATTTACCGGTGCAGTAGTTTATTTACAAGGTCTTCTGTAAAAGGTGATGTGTGCCTGCTCGGTTTTACAGTGAGGTAACCAATCCTCACAGGGCAAAGTTCAACAGATATTCAAATATAATTCTTACACGCAACACGTAGAGCGAGGATATCAATGTATTGTTTAGAAAGCAATGGGCTTGCACACGTGACGTAAGGGAAACCGCATTTTAGCATTGTAATGACTTACCTCAAAAGAGGCCGGGTACGGGTAGTGCTCATTAGGCGAAATGGAGGGTCCCAAACACAGTGAGGGACACTTTAATTAGAAAGAAAAAGAAGAAGCATCCGCAATCATAGGTTTAAAACATCTCATTAGTCCATTATGAGTGTCGTCATTAGCGATAAGGCAGGAGAACTTATTGTTCAGCTAAGTGGGATGAGTAGTAAATGCAGTGTAAAATCACTGCAGTGAAGGAGAATGTTCTCAATGGTCAGAACCATAGAGATGTGTTAAAAAGTGCTGGTGTCTCATGCACTATTGTCACCAGACGTGTTTGTAAAGTGATACCAGGTAAGATGTCCTAACATCCTGTGACCGTTTGAATATTAAGGCCTAGGGTGCAGCGCTGTCATAGGTTTAAAACATCTCATTAGTCCATTATGAGTGTCGTCATTAGCGATAAGGCAGGAGAACTTATTGTTCAGCTAAGTGGGATGAGTAGTAAATGCAGTGTAAAATCACTGCAGTGAAGGAGAATGTTCTCAATGGTCAGATCCATAGAGATGTGTTAAAAAAAGTGCTGGTGTCTCATGCACTATTGTCACCAGACGTGTTTGTAAAGTGATACCAGGTAAGATGTCCTAACATCCTGTGACCGTTTGAATATTAAGGCCTAGAGTGCAGCGCTGTAAAATGATATCTGGGGAGGATGTGATGAGAAAATGCCCCCCCCCCCCTTGCTATCCGTGAAGCAGTTACAGAACTGCAGCACGGATAGCAAGTGGGGGCATTTTCTCATCGCATCTATCACCTCGTCCCCCGATGCCTTCAAGCAAAAACACTGCTACACAATAGCAAAGATACATTAATGCTTTCCAACACTCTTCCAGCAGGAGACCAAAACACTTTCAACATTACCCACAGCAAACCACACTTTCAAACAGGCACAATCACACATTAATGTACAGAGTATGTGTTCTCTCTCACATATCTTCCCTTTAATACATACTTTAGGAGTAGTGACCCGAACTCAAGATAAATTGTACTTATGGGGTGCTTACTACCCCGGCAAGGCGTTGAAGAGCTATGTAGGGAAGCATGCTATTCTGGACCCAAGATTAGATGTAAATAGATAGTACATAAGTAACATGCGATTCCTTTTCCCTCGTAGGATTAGTCGTATAGGTTTGTGCTCTCGCAATCACATACATTTACTCTAGTGTTTTGAACAGTTATGTTAATTGAGGTGTATTAGGTAAAGGAAGATGAGAGATTTGATTGGGAGTAGTAAACATGAGTGTTAGATGGAGGAACTGGATAGGACACGGGAAGAGGATATGGCCTAACTGCTAGAGTGGTCAACCTCGGAGCTAGGAAACCTGGTTCAAGTCTCAGCTGAATGTGCCCATTTGTAATGAAACTGTGCTCATGTAAAGCACTCTGATACCTTCGGGTCTAGTTTGTGCTATATAAAACTCCCAAAAGAAAATTACTTGGGAAGGATGTTTGAGTCTATACAGCCAGAAAGGACGGGGAAGGCAAGCTGCAAATATACATATTGAACTGGAGTAGATTTCTGTTCAAAAGGCATAAACCCACATACATATTTCCATATATACAAATGCATAATATTTATGTTGTCCGAGATCTATATAAATATAATTTTACCAGTGCAATTAATGCACTCAAGTCCATCGGACGATACAATGTGTGATTATAATAAATGCACTTATGCTAGGTGTGTTTCAGTACACATACTTTGCACACACTTTCCGAGGCCCCTTCTCGAAGTCTGGAACTTTCAAACTGTATGGGCAACCACGTGAACATCTTCCCTAATATTGTGAAATGTGGTCGTCAAAGGTTCTCCTACAGCCTCGTTCAAAAAGCCTTAAAAATCCTGTTGAGAACATGAATAAGCAGTGTCTCCCCTGGACATATTTTGCAATGCGTTATCCAACGAAATATGAGCATGGGAAAACTTCAATATTGAGTTTTGCTTTTAAGAATAGGGCAAAATGTGTGGTATTATTGGGTTAGCCCCATTCTGCCTTGCGGAAATGGCACACTTTATAAAAGATACGCACTTTGCAATATCAAGATTTACCAGGTGTGGTATTTACCGTACATAAAAAAGGCAGCTCAGATTGAGGCCATAAGACATCACATAAGTGATAGATGGAAATGAATCAATCTAAACCACAGAACTTTGAGCAAATTGCATTACATATTTGTTTAGCTCCTCTGTGCCGTTTCAGGCTTGGACCAACTATGTGCCGATTACCCATGGTTTCACACTAAACTCTTCATCATGGTCATAGCCCCTTGGGTGAGGAACTGCCTTTAATGCAAAATGTTACAATATAAGCGAATGATAAAGTTGTTCAATATCAGGCACAATCCTTTTGACATTTTGCATTATTTTTTCAACATTTGAAAAAATTATTTTTTGATGAAAAACGATGACCCCGGACCTGTCGAACTTTCTCCAGATGGTCAGAAATGGTCATTTTTTAATGTTTTCTCTTTGGACTGTAAATAACCATTAAATGTGTATTATCATGTTTGGAACTAAAATGAGTGTTAAGAGTAATTTTTCAGCCAGAAATTGGTCGAAATAGGAAGCTTCTGAGTAGGAGGAAAAGTCGGTAAAAACGGCAATTTTGGTCACTGTGGGGCTTTAAAAAGTGGTTATTCAACAGGAGGCCCAATCCTTTAGACATTTTGCATCATTTTCTAAGGTTAAGCATTTGCCTTCTTGAGGCTCAGACCTACTGGGGACATCCACAGAGCTGTGAAGTGTTGTTTTCTCCAACCTTTCTTCATAAACTACTACCTCTACAACAAACAAAGGTCTTAAATACTGATAAGATGAGACAAATAAGAGACTTCATCAGTAAGTTGTTTGTACGTATTCTTGCTTTCTATTGGGTAGACCGGTAGAGTTAGGATCCTTGAAAAATACCAGTGCGCTGTGCTGCGCATGAAGAAGAAACCTTGACCTTGGGACTGCCGTGATGTACCAGTTTCGCTTGCAGGATGCTTGTACAATTCCAATGTTAGGCCACTCACTGGTCAGTCCTCCCCAGAGTACAGATCCAGGAAAAAGCTTACCTTGGGAAGAACAGGTTACAGTGAGTGACATGCTAGTTTATCATCTTTCGGACGAAATATGATTACATATGCAAATTTCAAGTATGTGCAACCTCATGTCTAGGGACTGGAAAAAAAAGAAAAAACTACAATTATTTTAATAATGTATAACATTTTATTCAAATATATTTATTTCAGAAAAATTAGTGGATCATTTTAGAGAAGGCATTCCCTCTCAACACAATGTGGGATAGATCCCATTGGTTATTCACAGGTTACAGTTTAGGAGTAGTTAATTCAGTATTTACATAAGATGGCATTAAACACCTACCCCACCCCATTCCCCAGGCACACAGCGAGAATCTGCAACAACAAAAACAAGTTTGATAGGAATGCTTTGTTCGCCATGGTCTACATGGCCAATCAGTTGGTGATCGCACAATATACATAAAACATTTTCGTTTTTCCTGAACAGTTTCTCCAGTTTTTTCTGTCTTCATGGGCCAGGTACCAAATCATTCCATAAATAGGTGTGGCTTTCTCCAGACAGACGTGACTTGCTTCTGGAAATTCAAGAGGAAGCTACATCTAAATCCTGCCTACTGAAGGAGAAGGGGGGGACCTTTGCTCACGTTCATGTTGCTTCATTCAAACAGCCACAGAGTAAGGGAGATCACCAACTGAAAAGAGTAAAGAAAGGACCCCCCCCCAAAAAAAAAAAAAAAAACACGCCATGACCATCATCAGTTAATATATGCTCTAATCTAGAAACCTAGAAGCAGAATTTCAAACATCACCTCCGGGGAAGATCATGTATAGGGTTTCTTCAATCCAAGGCTTTTCTGCGCATACATTGTCAACAACAGTATCTACTTTTTCTAAACTGTCCAATAATCAAAGACTTTTGAAAGATAAATGGACAATATACTGGAGAAAATTGGAACATGTACTCCATCCTCTTCTGAACGTCATCCTCTTACACTGCATGAGCTACTAGTGGTCCACCATAAAATCCTGAGCAAACCTGCACTAGATGATCATTAGCCACAGCCTAAAATTATGGGTTGGTGAGACTGCATGGCTAGAGTTCGTAATGAAATCAATTACTATCTTAAACAATGAAAGACAGGTCCTTAGTCTGGCCAATGTAGGCTTGAACAAAGAAAGGGACCAGAAAAAAGTGATTAGCAGTTGAATGATTTCAAAAGTGAAAATAAAATGGTTTCATACTTTATTACCAGAGAGTAAGCATCTATCAGTGAGAGTACACAGTCATAGTAACAGGGAAGTAACTAAGCAGAACGTAACTCTATAAATTTACTCAATAAATGTACTCCTCATGAGCAACTGCAAACTTGATTTTGAATTCATCTAAACAGAGTGGAAACGGTGATAGTTTTTAGCGAAAACTATGTCCAATGGAGTTGCTCAATTTCACTATGGCAATTTTCACCCACCGAACATGAAAAAGTTCCGGGAAGACTACAATTCAAACTCAAGCAGGGTCAGCATCCTGGGTTTAAATTCAAGAAATAAACACAATGTATGTTTCATAAAATACTAAAAAGTTTCATTGAAAAAATGCAAATGGATAGTGCAAGGATAAAGATAATTCAATTAGCTTTTTCTACTTCAAAGTGAAAATTAAATCCCATTCAAGAGAAATTCTAAATGAGATAGTGACTGTGTGTATAATTTAGCTAAATTATTATCACCTGCCTGCAGTTGCAAAAAATCAAAACAGCTAGAAAAAAAAACAGGATATTGTGGATCCAGGATGGACAGAAAAAGTTTAAGCTCAGAGGACATTTGCTTTTGAGATAAAACGCAGTGAATAGGTTCAGTATAAAGGATTACTCTTGTGTTTCAAAAAAGTGTACTAAACACAAGCAGAACAATTATACTTGCCATACCACACACATCCGGAGTCAAGCTATAACTATGCTCTCAATAAAAAGCCAGCTTTGTCAATATTTGTATGGATAACACAATCTTACCATAGCAAGACATCTGCAAAAATAAAATAAATCCACATTACTGTACAACCACTAAGCTGTCTCCAAAACATAGCACTTTTTTGTATATCTGAACTATATTCCTACTGTACTCAAGTGCAGTGATCAGCAATGTCCAACTCACTGAGAATTGGATTCGGTCTACTGGGCCCAATCCTTTGGAAAATGTCTTTGAAGATGTACAGCAATTGTGAGAGCTGTGGAGCAAAGTAAGAATTTCAAGGCAACCAAGGAGTTGGTATAAGCAGTCGCAATATCCTACAACTGACCCCTTTTCAGAAATTGAGCCACACAGAGGAAAACCCGGGGGGAGGGAGGATATGGGAGTAAGGGGGGAGGAGACAGGAATAGAACCTTCTGATTACACTATGACCTCATGTGTGTTCACAGGTACACAATTTTCCTCAAGTCCTTTACCTGTCTATACACAAAAACTAGATTCAAGCATGATTACAACTGCGATAGAGATTCCTGATTAAATAAATGCAGTGCCAAGAAAGAGTCCACTGAAACAAACTGAAAGATACAAGAATGCTCCACTAAAAAACACATCAACAATAATAGAGGACAGTTTCTCTAATATAATATTTTTCAATTCTCACAGCAATGCTCCAAAAAAACTCATGAAATGCGAAGCTCCAGCAATCCAGATCACTATCCACCCCAAAACAAAAAAAAACAATCCTAGAGCAGCTTCAGATCATTTTGCTTTTCAAAAGATCTAAACTCAAATCAGCAATTTCATCAAACTGGCTAGTAAGGCATTTAGGCAATAGTGAGACTACCATTAGTTTAAAAAATCTATCTTGGCTATTCATCACGCTGGGAATTAGAACTTCGCGAACTTGAAGGGCTCATTATTAGAAATTGTATGCTAAAAAGTATATTTTCAAAATGACTGGGTTGTGTTCTTGAATGCCTTTTCCAACACTTAAGCCAGAAAGGGTCACTGTTATTGCTGATCTACTAGTGAGTACATCTACCTATTGACAGCTGCCGAAGGAATTTTAATTCCCGCACACTCAACATTCATGTCTACTTCGTGACATATTTGCTATGTTTGTACTGTCTTGTGTGTTAGAACTAGGCACCAAAAGGAGGTACGAACTAGGCACCAAAAGAGGTACCAACCGATCATCCCACCTTTTAAATGTTAGCCACATGACTGCTGCGTAATTAAAGTTGTATTTACTGGGCAACAATGGCTTTCACAGACAGAAGAATCAGATGCATGGGTAACAAACTGAGCAAAGTGCCCTCAGCAGCCTCTGTCTCTGCTCCGCCCATCCCTACCTTACCCCAAATTCAGGAAGGGTTTCATTTAACTGAACTAAGAAAAGCTCCACTCCACTCCACTCCACTCCACTCTCACCAACATGATGGTAAGCAGACATTAATGACAGCGTGAATGCGAGCAGAGAACTCTATAAAGCGTTATGTATTAGCTTCTGAAACAACTCAATACTGCTACAACAGCTTTTTCAAAATGGAACATCTGTGAGCAAAAATGCATTTTAAAAACCCTGCTTACGAACTTGAAAGCTGGTTGGTACAAAACTGAAGATCACAGGATGATCCGAAAAGGCGACCCCCTCTATGCTCCAGAAACATTTGAAGAAAACCACCACTGATTCTGTAGCAGTTCACTTGCAAACTAATAACAAGAATGTCTAAAGCTTCCCTAGAAAGTGGGTGGCTCTTCTCCAAACAATAAACATATGCAGTATTTTCCACACATGAACATTGGGCTGGTCCAGTCAATTACATCTTTACCCCAAACCCCATATTCAAGGCATTAATTATACTGTACAGAAACCTTCCATATTAATTCCCACACAATGGAACTGGAGTGAGTGCAAAATGTAAAAGCCTTGCACCAAGCAAAAAGTCTTAAAAAAGGTGAGTTACAAAACAAATCACTCAGACAAGTCTGGTCAGAAGTGGGCAAAACAATGAAATTCCCCAAACTACGCTGCACTAAATGTGTTACTAAAGTGAAGGCCATAAGACATATTCAATAGCAGCAACACGTGAACTGGTCGATAAAAACTCAAAACTCTGAACTGACGGAATCTTCTAAAAAGTCAAGAGGAAACACTGAGTCAGTTGCATGATGCACTTGCTCTAGATTGTTGCAGCCACTACATGAGTCCTTCAAGGCTTGAAGAGGTGTTGGCCTATCAGAAATTGAGTTTTTTAGGCCACTCCAACCCCTAAATGTTAAGGCATTTAAACTGGCAGCATACATGAACTGTGCCCATGAAGAAGCAATAACATCCAGTCCGTACTTTCTTGCGTGGCCTCTCCCAAGGATCCAAAGAAGATCCCAGTGGGAGAATGGAGATGCAGACACCACTGCTGCTAAAAAGAGCACCATCAAACAAGAAAGGACAGCCAAGCTGTATTAGGGCTTTAGTATACAGAAATCCACCAAAGGCCAAATACAAGTAGCACCTTTACAATAGAATACAACCTTCTGCTGCACTGGTTTTATTTTGAATTCCAGATGAAAACTACAAAACGAAAAGTGAGTTTCTGCATCTGCTGGTCTTTAACCGGCAGAAACGAGCAACAGTATATTCCAATCTGACTGAAAATTGGATTGGCATTGCCCAGGAGTATTGCCCATTTCATCAACCAATCACAATTTAGACAAAGTAAAACAGTGTTCTTCATTTTGGAGAACTGTGTTCTGCAAACACCAACATCAGGAAATGTCAATGCTAAACCGTGCAACAACCCAGACATTTATTTTGCTCCGGCTTTAAAAAAAAATATGCAGGATGAGAGTTAATAAAAATAAGTATTATTTGTTGAGTAGGGAGATACACTTTTACAGTGTCTTTATAGATGCTTCAATCTTCTTGACCTTGTTGTGGTGCTGCCTGCTGCTGCAGATCGCACATTTCTCCAGATTTTGCTCTGCTGATTCAGATGTTCTGGCAGCATTGAGTGTTTTTAGTTTCCTGACGAGTTGGTAAGACCTTGATTGGTTCAATTGTGGAGCTGGGCCCGAACTCTGTGTCTTGCTGTCCTGACATTTGCCTCTGTGAGACAATCCGATATATTTCTGATGAAGATGAGAAGTAGAGAAAAGTTACATATATGTACAAGAAACTGCAATACCACTACAATATACATAAAAGGAGAGTTCAGAACGTATTATTGAATTGGGATACTTGTGGTGGTGGCCAATATTTTATCTTATTGACAAGATAAGTGAATACAATGGATTGCAAACAAGTTCAAAGGAATCTTGCACACCATATACAAAGGCAGAAGGTTTTTGGGACATGTACCCAGCAAAATATGCAGTTATTAATAAAATGAAGGGCTTTGCCCATTACAGTGGACATGACAGAACAAGCTCAGCCTGGCCACTGGAAGCAAAAGCTACTGATTTGTGAGTTTGTCTCTTAAAGCACTTATTTTTTCAGGAACATATTATAAATAAGTAACTCTTCCATGCAGTGTGAGATTCCAATGGCAACACGTAAGAGCAATAACCATGAGGCAAATTCAGTTCTGCTTCTGATGTGTTTTTGGAAGAGAGAGGATGAATGGTAAATCTTACGGTAATGGAGGTCCAGTGGATGCTCTTCGGAGTTCTTTGATAAAGAAAAAAAACAGGGTGCGTTTTCCCCTACCATTGTTCCCAAATCCATTGAGGAAATTAGGTCATGGCACTACAGGATGGAATGCATCTTACAAGACCCATGCTTCCAGTGATTCGGGTGAAACTATGGAATTTGTCCTCACCTTTCCAGTGGTGAGGAGAGGAGGAAACAGGGTGCCTGTTTGCACCATTGTAGTGGAGTCAAAGGCAATTCCATTAAGAGCGCAAATTTATGAGCAACTAGGGGTCATTTTTGGGGGAGGTGCCCAATCTACATTTGCACTCTTCCCACAGCCAGTGAGCAGTAGAAGCTTAATAGAGAAACATGTTACAGTATCAAGTAACGGGATTTGGAGAAAGTTAATCTGCTTTGTCGTCCCAAAGCCCAATCGCCTCCCCCAAGGTTTGTAATAATAATATTAAAAGATGTGACTTTCATGAAAAGTTGGCAATTCAAAAAACAAAGTATTACTGGAAAGGACTGTACATATTTAATACAAAACTGCAATACTTCTAATTTTTGCTTAGCTATATCTTGTAAAGGTGCACCATCAGTACTGGATTTCTTTAATTCAAGAGATTTAACACTGCACCAGAAGCAGCTATGTTATAACTGTGGGAAATGCAAATTTAGAATTGTAAACTACAAACACTTGCTTATGGAAAGCTCTGCGATAGCTCCTCGCTTTTGGGGACTGGTATTACAACAAAAAAGTCAAAAAAATAACTGCAAAAGGAAGCATTTAAGACATTTCTGGAAGTGCTGGCATTAGTGCACCTCGAAGACAGTGGATCCAAAAAGCAATGATGGTTGCTAAAAAAAAAAAAAAAGAATTTGAAGTAAAAAGGATCTTAAATGTGCTTACATTAAAGACTATAAAAAATCTATAAAATAGCTACTCTAGAAAATGGGATTTACTCATCTAGAGATTAAAGAGAATGTAATTGATAAACCATGGGGAAAGACCAATATCAAAGGCCAAAAAAATCTGCATTTAAAGGATTGCTCAGACAATTTATAAGCATTAAAGTTGAATGCTCTATTTCTATGAAGACTAACATTTTTCTACAGACGTAATCTGCTCTTCAGTATCAATAAACTGAAAGTATTACTTCATTTATTTCACTTAAACATTTCGGTAATATCCATCTACAAGCTCAGGCAGAACGATATATTTTTTTTTTAATAGCAGCCTCTACCACAAGAGATTATCAGCACATTCCTTTGATATAAGGGTCTCTGTATTATTGAATAAAAGACCCATGATCTCAGAGGGAATTTGAATCTTCAAGATTTAAGATGCACAAAAGCTGAATGGTCTAGTAATTGGGGAAGAAGGGATGACTTTTCAAAGACAACAAATGATGGCCAATGTTTTTTTTTTGCTCCCAAAGCCTTACCTGCAAGGACATTGTGGAATGCAGTTTCTACGTTTGTAGAGTCCAGCGCAGATGTTTCCATAAAAGAAAGGCCATTCTTTTCTATATAAAAAAGAAGGGTAAAGGGTGAATGTTTGATACAAAGTTTACAAACGTTCAGGTAAAAAACTCAAATTGTTTTAACTAATACATCAGAAGTGACAATGAAGAATGTGTTCGTTTTCATGCAGTATTCCCTTCATAGACAGTTCAGGCTGCGAACAAAACAATGAAGGTGGCTGGCAAGCAAATCACCAGGAGCAAGGTGACTAAGGACCAGCAGTTCTAGAGTTGCTGTGAGTAACTTGCACCTATATCCAGACCCCAAAAAGAAAAAAACCCTAGCCAAAGTGTTCAGTAGTGTAAGGAAATATCTAACGGACTTTGAGATAAATGCCACAGATGCTGCCCTATTTGTTCTGGGGGGGGGGGGGGGGGGGGGGGGGGGGGCTTGTGGCGTTGGTGACCTTAAACATGCACCACTTCCCGATACATGACACCATCCACGGAGTAATGAAGATTTGGAGTCAGAACACCTCACAAAAACTTGACTGGTGTGTTGTATTGCAACACCTTGTTGACATAATAGGGTACAATATAGCATTCTGGAAGCAGACTCGGTTCTCAAAACCGAGGTTCTCAGGAGTCATTTTGCGCAGATCTACAACAAGACAGTCACAGGGTTAAAAATATGATTTGGATAACGATTCATGCTCTTAAACAAAATTGTTCAAACAAGGTCTACCAGACACTCCTCAGGGAACAGTCAAACTCCTCTGGAGAGACGATTTGCATCAAAGATCAAGCACACAAGTGGTAACAAAAGGCACATGGTCTACTTCGTAGGATGACACTGTATTGCACTGACGGCAGAATTCATAACTGCCATCATGGCCCAACTTTGCTCTGAAGGGGGTGGGGTTGGTTATCTGTCCTTGTTTCAATGTCTATCTGAGCCATGTTTCGGGGATGTTGGATGCCAGCCAGACTTTGATCAATCAATCGGGTGTTTGTTAAGCGTGACTACTCACCCGTAAGGGTCTCAAGGCACGGGGGGGTGGGTCGCAGGTTCCAGTCCATCAAGACAGGGGTCTGTCGAAGAGCCAGATTTAGAGGTTTCATGTGAAGATGAGGAGCAATGTTATCTGTCTGAGGTGGAGCGGAAGGTCATTCCAGGCTATGGCCGAGCGGCAGGCGATTGCCTCCCGATCTGGTCTTTCTGGTGCAGGGGACCATGGCGTAGGAGAGCTGGGCTGATCGTAGGGTCCTTTGGGGTGCGTGGAATTTGAGTCGGTTGTTAAGGTATGCTGGTCTGGTGTCGTGGAGGGCCTTGTGAGCGTGGGTTAGCATCTTGAAGGAGACTCTAGCTTCAATGGGGAGCCAGTGGGGTGTGCACAGGTGCTGGGAGATGTAGCAGGGTCTTAGCAGGTTGAGGACCAGTCTTGCGGCGGAGTTTTGGATGTTCTGTAGCTTGCGGGTGAGGTTTTTGTTTATTCCGGCATAGAGTGTGTTCCTGTAGTCGAGCCTGCTGGTGACCAGGGCGTGAGTGACCGTCTTTCTGTTTGAGGGGGATCCATTTGAAGGTCTTACGTAGGAGGCGGAGGGTGTGGAAGCAGGAAGACGAGAGAGTTGATCTGGCGGTCCATTTTGAGCTCTGAGTCCAGGATGATTCCCAGGTTGCGTGCATGGTCCGTGGGGATGGGCAGGCTTCCGAGGGCAGGGGGTCACCAGATGTCGTTCCAGGCGTCTGGGTTTGGGCCCATGAGGAGTACTTCAATTTTGTTGGTGTTTAGTTGTAGGCAGCTGTTTTTCATCCATTTGGCGACGGCTTCCATGCCTTCTCGAAAGTGGTGTCTGGCAGTGCTGGGTTCATTAGATAGGGAGAGGATGAGTTGGGTGTCTGCGTATGACATAATATTGAGTCAGTAGGTTCTGACGATGGGGGTGAGCGTAGGGCTGACGGAGGACCCCTGGCAGACTCCGCTGGTGGTATGTGTAGGGTCTGAGAGAAAGGGGGGGGGGGTCTGACCTGCTGCGTTCTGCCGGAGAGGAAGGAGCGGATCCAGTCGAGGGCCTTGTCTTGGATTCCTGCGTCGTGGAGTCTGCGTATTAGGGTGCGATGAGAGACTGTCGAACGCCGCTGAGAGGTAGAGGAGGATGAGGGCTGCTGCTTCTCCTTTGTCCAGTAAGGTTCAGATGTCGTCTGTTGTGGCGAGGAGGGCGATTTCCGCACTGTGGCTTTTTCTAATGCTGGATTGGGAGTAGTCTAGGATGTTGTGCTTTCGATTAATGTGGCGAGTTGGCTGTTGATGGCTTTGAGGACTTTCGCTCGGAAACCGAGCAGGGAGATGGGTCTGTAGTTTTTGAGGTTGGTGGGGTCCACCGAGGGTTTCTTCAGGAGGGGGTTGATCTCAGTGTGTTTCCAGTTATCAGGGAAAGAGGCGGTTGCCAGAGAGCAGTTGATGATGTGGCAGAGCATGGGTGTGAAGGTGTCGGCGGCTCTGTTGAAAATGTGGTGGGGGCCCCGGAGTGGATTGACTTAATCGACTTCAGTGTGTCTTCGGTGGGGAGGGCTGTCCAGTTGTTGATCACTGGCTTCAGGGAGTCGTGGGTGGTTTGTGAGGGTTCAGTGTGTTGGTTGTCTTCATCGAAGTTGTGGTAGATGCTCTTGATTTTGTGTTGGAAAAAGGTGCTGAGTTTGTCGCAGAGGCCTTGTGAGAGAGGGATGTTGGTGGGCTCGCAGGCGAGTTGGGCAAACTCCTTGATTATGTTGAAGAGTTCTTTGCTGTTGTGTGCATGAGTGGGGATTCGGTCTTCAATCGCTTTTTTCCTCGTTTTTCTGATGAGTTGGTGGTGGCACCTCTGAACTTGTTGAGGCTTCTGTGGATTTGGTGTTCCTCCAGGCCTTTGAGGCGAAAGCGGCAAGTGCGTCTGGACTCTCGAAGTTCAGTGGTGAACAATCTAGCTTTCTCGGTGTGGGTGTTTTTCTTGAGGGGACTATAGTGTTGGTGCTGTCGGAGATCCATCTGTGCAGGGTTCAAGCTGCGGTGTTGGGGTCATCGTTTTCCGCAATGGTTGGGGTGGAGTTGCTGAGGGATGAGGTTAGCTGGTCGTCTGTGATTCTGGTCCAGTTTCTTCATGGGAGCAGGTGCTGGTGTCTGGATGGTGGGTGTTCTGAAGGTGAAGTGGACGCATCGATGGTCAGTCCATGGGCGTTCGGGGGTGTGGCTGAAGGTGATGGAGTTTCCTGTTGTGAAGAGGGGGTCGAGGGTGTGTCCTACGGAGTGCGTGGGTTCGGTCATGATCTGGCGGAGTCCAATGTTGTGGAGGTTGTCCTGGAGGGGTGTGGTCCTGGGGTCCAGTTGGTTGTCGAGGTGGAAGTTGAGGTCTCCCAGTAGGGTGTAGTTGGTGGACGCGATGGCATGCAGGGCAGATGATGCCCGTGATGGAGTTGGCAAAAAGTCAGCAGGGGCCAGGGGGTCGGTAGAGGAGGGTTCCTCGGAGGGGTGGAGGTAGGGCTGGCCAGTATCTTGAAGTGAAGATGTTCCATCCGGTCTGTGGGACCGTCGGGGAGTGTGCTCAGGCAGACAGTGGATTTGTGGACGATGGCGATTTCTCCTCCCAGGCGGGTGGGGAGGTCCTTACTTGAGATCTTGCATCCTTGGGGAATGGCGATAGTGATGGCGGGTCCCGAGGGGGTGTTGGTCCAGGCTTCGGTAAAGAATGCTACGTCCGGGGTGATGCGGTCGACGAGGTCCCAGATTTCGGTGGCGTTTGAGGAGGGATCGGACGTTGAGGAGGATGCATTGCAGGGTCATCGGTTCGGTTGTATTCTTGCAGGCGGGTTGCGCTGGGTCTGTGGTCTTGGCGGGGCTGCAGGTGTGCCGGCAGCTGTCACAGCTATGTTATGTTATGTTAATGTAGATTTATAAAGCGCATTATCACCCAGAGTTCTCTAAGCGCTGTCAGCGGATGTTTGGCACCAGGTGAGATGAAAGTGGCACGCTCAGAGCGGCCCCCATGCCTCTAAGAAAAGCACAGTCTTCAGTTTCTTTCTGAATGGAAGGAGATTAGTTTCCTTGCGTAGATTTGCGGAAAGGCTGTTCCATACCTGAGGAATTGTGGTCGAGAAAGCTCTCTCTTTCCCCCCCCCACATGGACGAAAGATTAAACCGGGGACAAACCAAGCAACATGCATCAGCTGACCGAAGCGTCCTGCTCCGAGTATAGTTAATCAATCGGTCCTTGATGTAACTGGGGGCTAAGCCATGGATGGCTTTATGTGCAATACAGAGACTTTTAAATTTGGTTCTCTGTGTGATCGGGAGCCAGTGTAGGTCCCGCAGTAAGGGCGTGGCATGTGCATGTCCGGGTTTTTTGAAAATTAATCTGGCCGTGTCATTCATGACAACCTGGAGCCTGGCCAAAAGTTTTTTGGGTAGGCCATAGTCCAAAGAGTTTCCATAATCGAGACGCAACAAGATCAATGCTGAAACCGCCAGGCTAAGGGTAGCAAAGGACAACAGTGGGGACAGTTTCTGCAGCTGTCGCATTAGACCAACATCGGTTCCGACCACAGCCTACACCTGTTGTGACAGAGATAGCAAGGCATTCATTTTGATGCCAAAGCCTTATACAGCCGTGGCAGGTTCAGGAAAGGGCCCAAGTTCTGAAGGCCAGAAGAGATCATTCCAGGGGTTTGAGGCTGTGGTGACCGCCAAAACCTCCGTTTTGTCAAGGTTTATTTTTAACGAATTGGCCGACATCCAGTTGATGGTGAACTTGCGAATATCCTGCATTCTCAAGTGAGGCCTGGATGAATGGTCAACCTGGATCAGAATTTGAGTGTTGTCGGCATACTTATAAACCCTGCACTCCATCTGGTTCAGCACTGCAATCAGGGGCTGCAAATAAGCATTGAAAAGCAGAGGTGATAATGCTGAACCCTGAGGCACTCCACATGCCAGAGTGGCTGGATGGGACACCAGATCTGCTAGTTGGACTCGCTGGGAGCGGTCCCTAAGGAAGGAGTTCAGCCAGACCAGAGCCGTGCCCTGAATACCTAGATCTGCTATCCGTGACAGTAATTGACCATGATTAACAGTATCAAATGCAGCAGATAGGTCCAGTAATACCAGAGCACAAGGCACTTTTCTGTCTGCCCTAAGTCTCAAGTCATCTAGCACGGAAAGCACAACTAATTCCGTGCTGTGATGGGCTCTGAACCCAACCTGATTAGACTCGAGAAGATGGTTAGATTCCAGGTGGGGAGTAAGATTGTAAAACGTGCTGTTCCAGTATTTTTGCCAAAAAAGGCAGCTGCGAAATTGGCCTAAAATTCTTTAAATTCTTAGGATCAGCGCCCGGTTTCTTTAAGAACGGAATCACCCGGGGTTCCTTGAAATTGGAAGGAACAAGCCCCGTTTCCAAGGAGCGATTCAGGAGGGAGTGCACTTTGTCCTCAATACTCGGCCATGCCATCTTGAAAATTTTGGGAGGACATGGGTCAGCTGGAGAGCCCGATTTCACTCGCCCAGCTAAGACGGTCAGAAGCTCCTTGGTGAGTAAAGGCAAGGTGGTCAGTAAAGTAGCCAACCTGGGGGAGGGTTGAGAGGCTCAATTGAGCAGGGAAGGATCGGGGTGTGATAGATTTCTGTCATCAAATCCTTTATCTTTCCCAGGAAGAAGGATTGAAAATCGTGGCAATCCTTTTGACTAAAGGTAGATTTTTGCACCCTATCCTTCCTTAACTCATTTAGGATCCTAAAGAGCTCCTTCTGGGGATTAGCAGCCTCCGCAATCGTAGCCTCATAAAATTCTGCCTTCTGCGTAAGGATGGCTTTTTTATATGCGGCAAACTTCAATGCATAGGCTGCGTGAGCACTGGGTTCATAAGATTTGCGCCAGGCTCTCTCGCACTGACGGAGTGATTGTTTTAGTTCCCGGAGTGTAGTATTGAACCAAGGTGTCCCCTTACCCTTGTCTGCGAATCTGATCTTCCGGGCCGGTGCCACAAACTCTATGGCTTCCTTAAGTTTAGACAGTAGGGTGGCACTCAATCTCCAAATTACACTTACGGGGTCAACGGTTATCTGGGTGCAATAAGATTGCTGTCAGGTCAGTAGCGTTGACCTTCTTCCAACTACGCAGTATTTTCCATTCAGGTGTGGCATTTGTCATTCTTGTAGAGAGAGGCAATTGGCCATCAATTAGATAGTGGTCCGACCAAGAGCAAGGAGAGATGACTATAGGACCAATCAGCGGGTAGGATGACCAGACCAGGTCAGGTCAGGTCAGGTCTAGTGTATGACCTTTCTCGTGTGTAGACCCAACCACCATTTGGCTAAGTCCTAAAGAGGTTAGGGCCTCTTCTAACTGCTTTGCCTGGCCGTCCTTCTGGGTTGTTTCCCAATGAAAATTAAAATCCCCTAGCACCACCATTCCTTGGTAGCGAGAACGGAGATCGTGACCTAATTCCAAGAAAGGTTCCATAAACCTAGATGAAGTGCGCAGTGGGCAGTAGACTAAAAGGAATACAGCACAGTCTGTAGAGGTCCAAAATTTGACTCCCAATACATATGTGCCTTCTATATTTTCAGTGCATAGGGTTTCAATTTTCAATGCATGGTTAAAAAGGAAAGCTATTCCCCCCCCTCCCCCCTCGTATTACTAGGTCGATTAAAATGAATAGCAGCAAAATTCGGAGGCAGCGCAGCAACCAGATCCGGCACAGAAGACTCATCCAGCCATGTACCTGTGACACATAGAAGGTCCAGCCTGTCCTCTTGCAGAAGCGAAAAGACCTCAAGGCAATGCTTCTGTAGTGAGCGGGTATTAGGCAGTGCAAACCTGCATCTTTGACGGCTCACCTGCTTTACCGGTTTTGCCGATAGAAGAGCATTATTTAACTTCCTTGGGCTTACTTGCAATTTCAGCAGTCCCTCTCGCCCAAGTTTTGCCAGTAATCCATCGGGCAACAGGGAACCTACTTTCTTCAGGGAAAGCAGTACCTGCTTGGAGTAGAAAATAGGGGGGCCAGGGGTCGTGGCCCCTGGTCCCAGCTGGTCACAGACGGGCGCAGACGGGCTTGCCTTGGGCCTGCCTTCGGCGCGCCCGCTGCGTGCATCCACTGCGCGTCAGAGCCGGCATTCCCCTAAAGTAGAGGTTGACAGGGGGAAGGCCTGCCTTCGCCGACCCCGGAAGTGTCACTCTCTGGGGGGTCCCGGCTATTGGTCAGAGTGCCCTCCACTCAAACAGCACAAACCGCGCTGGACGGGGGCCAATGACCGCTGGGGAGCACGGCGTGAAGCGCAAGAGGAAGGAGTCCTAAATCGGGGGGGGGGGGGGGGGGGAGTCAGAGGAAATTGTTTTAAAACATCGAGCTGTGCGATTTAATCTGATGAACAATTAAAAACGAAAGTGCAAGTCAAATGTAAAACGCTTTAGGCAATCTAGAAAACTCTGAGCAGCGTAGCTAGCGCCTCACCAGGAAAGCTGAAGGGTCCGTGGGTGTTAGTTGGTGATGCTAGCTTACAGTTGTTGCGGCCTGGGTTGAGAGTGTGGAGTGCCACTGGGTCATAGCGTTGGCGGTGCAGAGATCCAGGATTCCTGGTCGCAGCCGGGTCGCGGACGGGTGCAGGCGGGATTGCTTTAGCGCGCCGGTGGCGCGGCCGCCATTAAGTAGGGGTCGAGGAGGGCTGGACAGCTGGTAGGTGGAAGGAGGAAGGGGAAGTGGATTGGGCCGGTCGCACTGGTCATGCTGGGAGGGAGAAGGGCCACGGGGGCAGCAGCAGCGGGGAAAAACAGGCTGAACAAAGGCAAAAGGAAAAAGGCAACAAGTGAGAAAAGTGCAAATAAGGCAGCAAAAGTGAAAGAAAGTTGAGGAGAGACACAGGACACAGAGTGAAAGTGGAATGATTGAGGGGAGGGAAAAAAACGAGTGAAAAACGGAGAAAAGACACAGAAGGAGAGTGAAGGGAGGAGCTTGAAATGAGGGGAAAACTACAGAAAATGGAGGAAAGACCCAGAAGGAGGGTGAACGGGGTGGGGGGGAATAGAAGTGAGGGAAAAACAAGTGAAAAAGGAAAGAAAAAGCAGAGCGAGAGAATGGAGACAGAGGTCCACTAGACCACCAGGGATGAGGCGCAGGTGAAACCTGCGGTTGGAGGAGGGCCTCAAACACATACACTCGAGAGTGCAGGGGCTCGGAGGAAGGCCTCCGTTAATGGTGGAGCTGCGAGGGAGAGCAATTTCATTGAAAGTGAGAACAAATAAAACATTTGCTCATGAGGACCCGGTGCCACTTTACAGAGGCTTCTGAAGACGTTGATGACATTTGCACAGGTTTATTCAGCTCTTTGAGCATGTGACTCATTCACACTACCTGCATATCTCAAGTCCCCTTTGCAGTGAATCCTTATTAACATGTGCCCTTATTAACAGTATATTGGGAACTATTCTTTTTTAGTCTGGTGCACAGGCTGAAACAACCATGAGAATATACACTGTGAGGGCACTGGTAGACTTTGGCAGTGACAATGCCATGATGGAAACTTCGTTTGTGGGCCACTAAGCCATTAAGGAGTGAACTGCAGTAAGTTTACGCCTTTCCAACATCTTAGAAGGTCATGCCGGTCAAGTTAAATTTCTAAGGTCAAAGAACCCAGGAAAACACACTTTCTACCTTCATGTTACTTCCCAACATCAAAGTCTTCGATATCCTACATTGAAAATATGAGTTGACTGGAGACAGGGCACATGATTTACAAACTGAATTTGTAGTACATAAAGTATCATGGCAATAGTACTACTCCCTACTACAAAATGCAACTACAAGTCTAAGAGTAAAGACCTCCACTGGTCCTATGTTGTTCTATGAGGACATCTCCATCGCATCGCTGGTGAGCTCTGCTCATACAAGTATGATACATTGTAGTAAATCAGGGGGTGGCGGCAAGGGGGTGGTGAGACAGTGAGGAATAATTACTCAAAAAATGGGAGAGCCTAAGGGTATTTTAAAGAGGAGGTTGGAAGCGGCAAGCTGATACAAACACACACCGACAAAAGAGTGAGACCATTACAAGTCAATAAATATACTTCTAGAGTTACTACACCTTAAGATTCAAAACAGGTGTAAATGTACTCCAGCCCAGCTTTCGAGTACATCAAGCACCACACATGGCTACTAGGACAGCAGCATACTCCCATACAACAGTACAGGCACACAATTAAAATAACAGCCATATGAATTAATGTTAAATTACTTCAATATCTAAATTATATATTCAGTAATGAAAAATGAGTACAATTGATTTTTGTATATTTGTTAAAAGCAAACCTAATAAATGTAATTAAAAATTAAATTTGATTAAAACATATTTATATTATTAAATGCATAACTGTAAACCAAGTTAAATTTAAAAAATGTTTCACAGTGGGCCATTTTTTATCATTTAAAAAGTAATATTTACTAATAAAATTGTTTTATTCTTTATATATTTGATATTTAATGTGCTGTACTATTTTATTAGGTCCAGGTTAATAACCATTTACATTTATTATTTTTATATTTTACATGTTAAAATATTTTTTTTAAACTCTTACATTTTCCCTATACTTTCCAATAGGTAAATTGCTACCACCGTGGTGGCGATCACCCCAAACAGATGAACAGTTACTAATACTATTTACACTCAAATTCTGTTGGAGAACCCCCACTACTTGGGTGTAGGAGTAGATAAACATTTGAGTAAATATAAACATGTACACCCCTGTGAATCAAGCCCCAATTCGTTCGCACCCAAGCTCGGGTCAAACAGCGAACACATGAAAATGTGATGCAGAGGTCCAAAACCTCCTTCGCAATCTCTGAATGCGGATATGATGGAACAGGAGTGTTCCCTAAAAAAAGAAAATTAACTAGCTTTCCTAATAATTCCATATTTAACATTTAGGAGAGTGGCGTGTTCTAAATGCTTGAAACTATGGAGTAAATTTATGCTGAAATAAAAAGACCCACAGTTATAAATAAGTAAATGAATGCTCGGTGTGGAAAACGACTCCCTAGCTGCTGGTCGCACTAAACATCAAAACACAATGTTTTTCTTCTAGTTTTCTCCAGTAGTCTTTTTTAATTTTTATCTACAATTCTTTTACTTTTTGACGTTCGTGTACCATGCACGGAAAATGCAGAAACTACCATACAAAACACCCGAGATTACAATTGGAAGACCCCTGATTAAGGGTCTATTTTAACCCGAAATACACTGGGTCGCATCTTCGCAGTGATTATTGAATCAATTGTGGAAAAACAATAAATTATCATGGATATGGATAATAAATGATTTTCATAATCAATTGAACAGGACGATTAATCATGGCTAAAAGTGTGATTTATTGAAAAAGTAAAAAGCATTGGAGAAAAACAAAAACTACTGAAGAAAACTATAAGAAAAACCATTGTGTTTTGATGTTAAGTGCGACCAGCTGCTAGGGAGTGGTTTTCCACACCGAGCATTCATTTACTTAGTATAGGTCTATGCGTTTTTCATACATGGCGCACAGAAGCTAAAAATCGCACACCTTTAAAACGTATGAGAAATAGAAAACTTTGGAAAAAGGAGTGCATTTTGGTAAAATTATTTCTTGACAGTTATAAATACTTTGAGAAATAATTAAGATTACATTTATTAATCCTTTTTAAATACCAACTAAGTTAACCTCAGTATCGTAAACTCACTATACAAAGGCAACCGTAGTAACCTAAAACAAACTACTGCAGTTTTAAAATGTGTAACTCATAAGTAAAATGTTATTTCATGAATAAGTATCTGCATGGCACATTCTGCCTCCCCATAAAAATTTTAGTCACCTGAAAAACTCTTGGCCTCATCTGTTGGCACTGCCCGCAGGTGCCGGAGGTCGCTCTTATTGCCTACAAGCATGATGACGATGTTGCCGTCAGCATGGTCCTGCAGCTCCTTCAGCCAGCGTTCCGCATTCTCGTACGTCAAGTACTTCGCAATGTCATACACAAGGAGAGCACCAACAGCCCCCCGGTAATATCTGCAAGAAAAAGGGTGTAAAACGACAGTAGTAATTGCCCTTTCTTTATCAGCTTGCATCAAGTCTTCTGGGACCCAAGGGGTACGGTCTCTGAAGTACAGACTGCACAAGGACAACAAACAAACTATCCATCTTAAATTGTTGACTGAACCAAACACTTTCTTACAGCTGCCAAATCTATCCTATAACCAACAATTTATTAGCAGTTCGACTATTCTAGGATAAACACCATCATCTATGTATTTCCCACTATGGACCAGATTCGACCCAAACGTATTCCTAGCGTACTCTTGCTTATTCTTACTTTTATTACGGATTACGAATCATAAATTACCAACTAAACAGAGAACCATTACCCTACAGGATTCAATCTACACTAAAGTTAGTCTCCAACAAATACCCTCTAGTCGCTGAATTTTAAAGTAAACTTCCCAATCACAGAAGCTTTTGCTCCAAAGGCCACCCTTTATTCACATCTGTGATCTTGTGTATACTTTAACCTTGAGTATTGCAGCATTTGGTGCATTTACTCTGGACCAAATCCATCTAAAGTGGCTTATTTGAAAATCACAAAAACCAGTTCCGATGTTTTCTTACACTGGTTGTTTGTGGCCCTTTGCACATTATTTCTTCCAAAATAAATCTGATCTTGCCCCGGAAACGACTAGATTCTATCAAAAAGTTGTACCCTCTTGAACAGAAGCCAAACATAAAAGTATGCCCCCATAGGCATTGTTTAAGTCCGGCACTCATTACCAATTGACATTTAGTTATTAAAGTAATTTTGTGAAACCACACTCTTAAATTTATAGCATTTTATTGCAGACACTAATGTCTTGCTTTAGACTAGTCCAGAGGTATTACCTCCAGCCAGGCCTAAAGCCCCACCCCACAACACCATTACACCTCCGTCCCCGGTAACTGCCATTGATGAATGCAGGGTCCAACCTTAGCACAGTAGTGCAAGCAGCGCCGTGACGATCTTACTGTTTCGCAACGCCCTCCTTCCTTAGACAGAAAGGTACCTTCCACGTGCAAGAATCTGTCCAATTAAAGGAAAACCTCCAGTATTATCCACACTTTAATGCATATCCCTACACAAATGCAAGGAAGAGTAATCCGAAAGAATACCACTTGGACTTAGGTGAAAGGATGAACGTAGAGGTCTTTTTCTTCCCGAGGATCAGAGATTCCATGGGGCTCGGTGAGGCTTTCAGAAAGCGACACAAAGAGGGAAGACAGTTCTACTGCTAGCTCTAAGCATCACAAAACATTCAGAAATTGAGACTTTTCCGAAATGGTTATGCATTTCACACAAGACAGCCAGTCTTTATAGCAAATTCACTGTAGTTTCCAATAACCTGTTGTCTTCATGCTAGATGGTGAAGAAAAAAAGAAAAAACTCCTATTTTAGGGACAAAGCCGTAAGCTTTCAAGGGACATGAGTACACTACAAATGAGGTCTTCCAGAAAGCAGTTCTACTAACATTTCTCCCAACAAGCACAGAGCATGTGCGTAGTGGCCATCCTTTATAAAAGAGGTACTTACGCTGAAGTGATGGCGCGGTAACGCTCCTGGCCAGCTGTGTCCCAGATCTGCGCTTTCACAGTCTTATTCTCAACTTTGATGCTTCTCGTTGCAAACTCCACGCCGATGGTGCTCTTGCTCTCCAGGTTGAACTCATTCCGGGTAAAGCGGGACAACAGGTTACTTTTGCCTACTCCAGAATCTCCAATCAACACAACTATGGAAACAAAAGAAAATACTCAAAGATGACTTTCATTCCAAGTCCACTTTACTGACAGTATTGAGAGTCAGCGTTCATGATGTGCAAGATTACAATGCACAGGATTTCAACCAAAGACATCTGTAGATTCACTGCTTCTGGCACAGCAAGCCATGGCAGGCAGCTATTAATAGAGATCCTCGGCAGAGGCTCAACCTGGCAGATATTTCTACACACTGCACCTTAATAGAGCGGGTGGGTGAACTTCAAACAACGGAATATTTTGAGACAATGAGGCATAGATAGCACTAGATATCTTCATCCCACTCAGATAAAGGTGAAGAGGTTAAACATAATATGAAAGTTAAACAAGCACTGGCGTTGCCAATAGGTCTCGCAGTAGGAAAGTTAGAGCTATTGGTTTTGTAAATGACAAAGCCCTTTATGTTTTTAAAATGAAAAGAAAAATGAAAGGCATTGTTATTTGCAATTGTAATAGCTCCAACTTTCCTACTGCGAGACCTATTGGCAACGCCTATGCCGTAGGTCTGTATTTGTTGGCGCTATTGGCGTTATAAATGGCAATTATTTTTACGTATGTGTTAAGGAGTTAAATGACTGGGACATTGAGAGTAACGTAAAGGCACCGAGGGCAAGAGAGGGCAGATTGTGTGAGGGTGAAACAGGTCCACATCATGACGGAATTGAGGGTTGAATGAAGAAAGAGGTGGCTAATTTAGCAATAAGCCGACAGCCAGCAAGAGCCGATGCAAGAGTTAGCTATGACTGCAGCACCAGGGCACCGGAAGGTTGATGGACAGGTGGGAGGGGCCAGAGCAAATGGCAGGGGGAGATACAACTCACCTGAAAGTTTTGCAGGAGGAGAGGAAGAGATGAACTGAGGGCCTCAAGTAGGGAGGGCAGTGGGAAAGACTCATGGGGAGAGGAGCCTGTTCGCGAGTTCTGGGATAGCAGAAGAGACAGGCTCAGAGAGAGAGGAAGTGTGGCAGACTGAGGTTAAAATGTTTTGGGGGTAGTTGGGGACCGTGTGGGATGGTGTGCAGGGGAGGGAGGGGTGCAAAGACATAGGGTATAGACGCTGATAGACACTTAGGAGCAGCAAAGAAGAGATGTATGTTTAGGAGCACACTGTGTGCTGGGAGCAAGACATGACTAGCCTGCATTGAAATACCTGTATTTTCGGGCATTCTCTTGGTCAGGAAGTAAAGGGCTTTGTTAAACGAGGCGCTTTTACTTACTTTCGCTTTTAGTGCAACGAGGGTGGAAAGTGACGGGCAGGAGAGAGGCTGGGGAGCGGAACTATTGGGGCGAGAAGTTGAAAAATGTGATTCACTTTGTGACAGCAGGGGCACCCCTCTCCACTGCCACGGCATTAATCAAGGCACTTTGGTGACACCCCGGGTGGCTAATAAGGCAACTGGGAAAGTGCTGCGAAATCCAAAAGCAAGCGCACAGAGTGGTCCCGACTGTACCCGTGCTGAGGGAGGGAGGCGAGGGAGGGAGGGAGGAGAAATACGAGACGGCCTGCCGGCCGTGAGACGTGTGAAGCAGGGGGCGGGGGGAGCAGATACCTTTGAAGTGAAGCTAAGCTTCACTTCAAAGGTGTGGGGGGAGTGCGGCTGAGGGAACAGACGGCGATTTGGTGATGTGCACGCGCATTTTAGGTCAATGCTCAAGCGCATTGACCTAAAAGCCACGGGCACAGCACCAAATCGCCAAGTTCGGTAAAGTCTGTTTAAGCCCCAATAGAGCTTCGCCAGCTAGGCGCATGCGCCCAGCAGGCGAGCCCTAAAAAAGAGAGAACTATGAAGCATGCAGTGCGCACAGGAAGCTTGCAGATCTGGAATGCACAGCCTTCACAGATTTGGGAATGAACGTCCGTTTTTATCCTGGATTGACCAGAGCAGCGCTCAGCAAGATCTATTGTGGAGGATTTAAAATATACCCTAAGTGGGGTTCAGCTCCTGCCACGGGAGTATTTCTTGATCACTTCGCACCTTTTGATATTTGATTAATCATTCAACCTTAAACGGTGTGTTTACACTGCAAAGCATGAGGTCATTGTTCACATGTCAAACGTTCACTCAAACTTATTGCTGCAGGTTCAATTCTTTAGGAGTGTTTTAAAGAAATAAACGTTTGCTTTGTACTACAGACCATCTTTAATATGTTAGTCAGGGCTCAAAATGCATACTGGAGTTGCTGGGTTTGCCAGTGTTTGATCATGGGGTGAACACAAAAATATCCTAGCTGAGCAGTTAAAGACTGATCTACTTTAACTGGAAGCGATTCCAAACCCACTCTATTACACTGATCCACACCCGAAAACACCTTGACTGTCGTCAGGGGGACAATGTGTTGAAACGTAATCAACTGAAGAAATGGACAGTGATTAATTTGTAAAACAATAAGTGCTGGACCCATACTCTTTCCTCAGAATCGGCCACAGGCATCTTTAATCACCATACACTCCATGCCCCTCTATCACACCTGCACTTTGTTTTCTATTCCAGTTTTCTCCCTATGCCATTGTTTTTCCATCTCTCTCTTCCTCGAGCTTTTCCGCTTTTGTATTTGGCTCTCTTGCTCCGGGTCCAACTTGCTGAGGAGGGGCCCCACCTGCCAGCAACAGCTCAAACCAAGCACTGCATATGGGCAAATTCTACACCCCAGCAGAACTAAGCAAAGATCATGTTCCACGTAGATCCACAGCCCAATCTAGCAGTCCACTATACAATATATTTCATGACTGTACAATATATAATCATACTCCAGCCTTACGAACCACCATCTAATACAACATATTAACAACAGGAAACACTGCAAATTACAATATCAACAAAATAAACGTCAAGAAGAATGCCCGAAATGTAAAGTGCACACAGATTGTGAACGCATCTGGGAACCATAAGATTGTGACATTCTATGTTACACGTGGAGCAAGAGTGACTCGGACAAAATTACACTACATTTGGTAAAGTGCAGATACTGGATCTGAAGCGAGATTATCAGATTCTGAGAGCAGCACGTTAACCACTAGCCCTCATCTCTTACTAATATTGAAAGACTGGCACACCACACCGGAACCATTGCATCACATCCTAGGTTTTCAAGTGAAAGAAACAAAGTACCTGCACTTATTTTTAAAATGGTCAGGGAATAAAGAAAAGGGGGGGGAGGGGAGTACCAGCACTTCTCATAAAGTGTGCTTCTCAAAAGAAAGGGGGACTCTGGATACAGAGCGCCTGCACTTCTAGGTTTCCATTCTAAGCACTAATCAGGCGTTTGAAAAAGTCAAGTTGGCCAAAAGCATGGCCCTGCACAATGACAACTGAAATAAGCACTTTGGAGTGATATGGGAGAAGAAACCAAAACCCTGGTGAATTTAGTAGGAAATATCTGGATGGACCCTGAATTTGCATGCGATATACCAGAAATAATAACAGCGGATGCAAGAGGCTTAGTGCTCAGTGCTCCGAGAGGGCCACGCCAGGTAAAGGCAAATAATGGACACATTAATGTAGGGTCCATAGGACCCTGATTCAGTCATTCACCAGCTGAACCCAAAAATAACCTCTTTAGGTCACATGCTAGAATGAAGTGGCAAAGAATTCGGTTTAGTGACATTTACAGGCCTTAAAACATCATTTTATTTCAACTGAATAACCAATGTATTGCCATTCACTTTTAAACATACCTTTTCAAATTGTTTTCTATTGCTTTTTCCCCTGGATAAAGGTTCTAAATAAACTGTCAATTGAAATATCCTGTTGATTTAAATTATGCTTTGCCCTGTGGGTCCTCGGTAATGAATTTGCCAAACACAGGATGTTATTTCACATGTATTAATTACGTTGGCGAAGGCCTCGAGTAAAGCCTTCTCGATCCAAAGACGATTTTGGGGCCAGCCACCCTTATCCCGAGTGAGGCACTGGCCTTTGCAAGATTGAATGTGCTCGGAGGGAGGGTTAACTGTACAGAAAGGCAGACAGCACTTGGTAAACTCGCGCCTTTGAAACAAAAGAGCTAAACGGAGTACTGTAGCTAGCACTGATCAGAGCAGGTGGTGCTGGGTGAGGGGGCAGCGCGCGCCATTACACCACCTGACCGCCTCCGTGGTCCACCTTAACAAGCATCACTGAGTCACAGCCCTGGTATTTAAGGAATGCCTGTGAGAGGACTTAGCCCTTATCTGAGCACATTCCTAGGCCTCTCCCCCCACAACACGCCGAGCGAAAAAGCAAGCCTACATTTCTTGATATTTTTAAATGCGCATCGCTTTCCACAAACCTCCATACGCAAAAAAAATAGAACACCTTTCAAAATGATTCTTATGCCATCTCGGAGATGTCAGCTTAGGAAATGGTAAAACGCTATTACTTTAACAGTTGAGTGGAATCAGTGTCAAAATATCAAGGTCAAAAAATATCAAAACACTTGTGTGGATGGCGCAATCGGAGCCGGCTGCAGTGTGAAGAGTGCTATCACCCATGCGCTCACAACACTGCTGTACGCACCGGACACTCCTCGAGGGGACCCCAGACCACTCTGGAAGTCTCACTCCGTGGAAGGACACGCATTGATATCCGAGCCTTGGCACAGGAGTAAGACCTACTAGGGGGACAGTCCCTACTGTACAGTAGGATCATCCATTCTATCAGTAGCCAATTGTAAAAGGATACCACAAACCCCACAAAAATTTTTTTTTAAAAAGAAATCACTGATGCAGGAACCATACACAACAGGCCAGGGGCGTGGAACTGCTTTGTGGCTCTACACATCCTAGCTGAACACAAGGGTCTCTCCAGGCAGGCACTCGGGGACAAATGGGAACTGACAGTAGGATGGGTCTTTATCAACATAATGACAATGTACCTTAGAATACATTCAAAGGTGTCTCTTACAGCCAGTTGCCTCTCCCCAGAGTTAGGCCCCAACTCGCTACCTTGTCAGTCTCTTTTTTGTGCCCTGCCATCTGGCTGGGTCTGCGCTGCGAGCGGCGTCTCCGTTTGCTATCCCCTTTTTGTGAGGCCTACTCACCCTGCCGTTCGGCATCCCATAATGAGTGGCCCTCCTTCTCCACAACGCCCCTTCGGTTTGCCTCCATAACCATCTGCTGTACCTCTCTTACCGCCACGCCACTAGGGAGGCTTAAGTCTTCCTGCGGCTCCCCCCTTCCTGTGACACTCTTATTTCCACTTCTGCTGCTCTTTTTATGCAGCTTGCAATCAATGGCATGCTCTGCTCCATCTTTGCCGTTATATTTTGGTACGCTTGTTCACCATGATGCTTCATCACCCTCGTCTCAGCTCACCATGGGCCATACATGAAAATAATATTGGGAGACAGTCAGCTGCAGCTTATGTAGGCCTGATACAGCCCCCCAATGCCAAATAACCTAACCCACTTCACCACTGCCCTTTACGGGCTCCCCATACTGACTCATTGGATAACCACTGGCAGCAGGAAGCTGGCCTGTTCCTCGCATCCTGCTACATGTGCGACTTACTCCTGCACGCTTATTCGAAGCGCATGTGATGTGCAATTGATCACAAAATTTACTCCGGCTGCTTGTCCCGGTTTGCTTCCCCCATCACCCCAGCTGCCTACTCATAACTCGAGGTGATATGGACCACCGGTCCCTGTTGCTCCACCACAATTGTTGTCCCTAAAATGAGGTCTTAGAAAGTGTGCATACCCCCTGAGACCAGGGCACAATAGACACCCCCATGGAAAGGACGCCATAACCTTCCAGGTTATGCAAGGAATGGCAATGCTTGCGATCTCTAAGCCCCAATTGGGCACAACTACTGTAACCTCAGCTCAAAAAGGATGTGGTCACTTGCAAGAATCTTGCAAGCAACCTTAATGCTTGATTGACGTAGTGGTCCCTACCTCGGGGAATATATACATGCTTGTATGTCAGCCATTTCTCATGGTAGAGTTGGCCAACCACCCAGACGCACTTTTTCGGCCACGGCTTACAGGCCAGGTTGCACGAGACTTGATAGTTGTCTGTGTTGGAAAATAAACAGGGGCGTTTTGCTTATATGCTTTCCATATTATCCTTGGCCTGGCTTAGAGGCTCAAGCGAAGCGGACTGTCTGCCTGCATTTCTTGGTAGGAATTTGGACAAAATAGGTTGTGCAGCCTTTCCTGCTGGGCAATCGTGTGGGTCTGCCTAAATAACCCCTGGACCTGGTGTTTATTCCCCCCAATCTCCCAAGCGCACGTGCCAACAGCCCCTAATTTAATTCGTTTTTATAGTCGCGCTTCAGAATTAGAAAGGAGCTTACTGACTGTATTCCTAACTGTTGGCCACGTGCGGTGCACTTGCGGGAGCCCAAGAATCGTTCTGCGTTACGGGAGACTTCCGGTCACCTTTACTCTCAGGCCCCCTGAACACCCGCATGGCTGTGATATCGTTCTCCATATATTACTCTCCTGGCTACAAGGAGCGTTTGTTATTTGTTTTCTAGACCAGACCCCTGCTTGCGTGATGACGCAAATACCATCTCTAGGCAGATTTTTACTGCCAGATTTTTACTGCCATTGTGTAATCTACTGAGCCGTGCCCTGGTCTCGGTCGGGAAGCTCTAACCTTGACCCCCCCCACACGCGCCTGTAGCTTTAAAGCGGTCACAGGCTGGAGAGGAGGCAGTCCCCGCCGAGGTAAGTAGGACTGTTCTGATGAAATACCGTTGGCTAGTGGTCACTACGACGACAAACCTTTGAATTTACACTGCTGGTCTGGTTGCTCCAGACTGGCCCTCGCTCCCCTTACAAGGAACAGCCTCTCTGACCTTGCTGGTCCGAGTAAGAAGCGATCTTCAAATCCTGCGTGGGTTGCGTTTGCCAAGGCCTGTCCGGAAGCAGACACCGCCGACAGCGAACACCTTCGTGGGACAGTCCGTGACCCACTCCTGGTCATCGATGCCCCCGAGTCCACATGGCAGCGGAGACAAGCTTCTCAACAACCACCTGATTGCGCCCGACATCGCCTGGTTCTTTCCTGGTTCCATCCTGGTCACTGGCTAGTGACCCAGACTCTGTCCCCTCTGCTTTCAGGTACTCTACATCTTCGATCTACCCTTGGATCCAACTGGACTCTTCTCTCCTGGCCGCCTGCAGCATCTTCATCTTCAGGCTCCATAGAACTCCACGACGAAACCCGACACACTTTGACACCTATGCAGCCGCGTCATGAGGGTGAGGTAACGAGAGAACTCCGGTGCTCCTGTAGTGGTTTACACCTCTAGTGTCCTAGTTTAAAGTGGGGAAGTTCTAGTCCAGTCGGAAGACTTCTAAAAACAGTAACTTTGTAACTTTTACGCGCCATTGACTTTGCATTGGTGCATGCATGTGCTTTTAGCGCTGCACCCGAATCCCGCGGGCCTCTCCCGTCCTAACTACTGTTAGACCAGTGTAGCCCTAGCGATTCCCAAGGCCCTAGGCCTGATCATTGTTCGAGACATGGTACTTATACCACTATTTTAGTATATGGTTTGAGTGGCCACCGGCCCTATCCATAATTGTGCAACTTGTGTATCTTTAACTGTGCTTTTGTTTAAACGCTTGTGCCTCTGTCCTCATAAAGAGTACAGAGGATTATTCTAGTAATAAATACATATATTTTTAGAATATAGAACTTGTGTGGTGTCCTTTCATTTGGTATTAAAAAGGATTGCATATGTTAAAACAGCTGGCTTCACATGCCCTCTTGAGTTAAGCCTAAGACTGCTTAGGCCTATGCTACCCCTAGGATAGCTTGTCTATAAGGTGGACTTACAACCACCACCATAAGGGTTGTTTGGACTGATACAAGGTGCTCACTAGAATAGTGAACATCATACATCAGGCCAACTTCTCACACCACCTTAGATGGTTGTGACAGATCGGCAACATAAACATAAGATACCGCAATCTACCAACATACACTTTTAAGAGCTAGGCTTCACTAGGCTATATGTCAGACTTAATTGGATCGAAGGATGAAAGGAAAACCATGGAGACCTATACCAACAGGTACAGATTTATAACCATAGTGCTTTCCCCTGCAACCCTGCCTTTGCCATGTATAGGTGCTCATATCTGTAGTGGCCACGAAGATAGGGTGGGACACTACTCATGTGACCACCCTTTAATTATACACTTCAATTGTAAACAGATGGCTTTATGAAGAATCTTCCAAGTGCCAAATAAGTTTAGTGCGGGGATATGTTCGATGACTGTTGTGTATATCATAAACGTGGAAAGGTGAAAAAAACAAATAGGATACATTAACATTTTTCACAATACTGGTTGTAAATTGTTGACTAGCATAGATTCCGGTAAAGATATTAGTGTACTGGAACAGTAATATTGGTCTATCAAAATTGCATATGAGAAAAGTTGAATACATTGAAAAATGATAAAATAGTTTCAAATAAACGTTGACTGCACACAACAGACTGCCAATATTTCGTCAGGGTAAGCATACATTAGGTGGTGTAGGTACACTATTGTAACTGCACATCAACTAGCCTTGACAATATGTGTTTAGAGGATACTGTGCAGTCTTGTTTAATACTTATTTCAGTCAAAAAAACATAAAAGCAGCATAAACTAGGAAACACATTGTATAAACTGATTAATAAATATATCTTAAAAGCTGGAATTCCCAAGACACCTTACTACAGTATTAAAAGTTTTTTGTTTGAAGTTTAAGTAAAATTTGTATACAAAAAGTCAGTTGCACACTTTAGCCGCTTCAATGCGGCGCATATTTCCCCGTTGTGCGGGTTCTACATGTGCGCACATCAGACGGTCCCTAGCCGTCCGACGCACACGCCCACCGTGACATCAGACCGCCCAGGGCCAGCCAACAAACGGAAGAGGTTAGGACACAAATTTGAAGGCGAAGCTGTATAAAATGAATATTTTGCTAAAAATAAATCCTTTCTTGGCAGGTTGTGTTTGATAGTTTGCTAAACAGATGTGTGCAACTGTAACTAAGCCATCGGAATTATAGTAGACATATGCTCAATGTTTAGATTCTGGCATTTGCAGGAGTATCCTAGTAGGAATAAGCCAAACTGATTCTAATATTTTAGCGATTGCAAAAACCACACAGGAACCCGTGTCTTACTTGCAAATACGCAAAGCTTGTTTACGGAGCCATATCCCAAGGTATCTGCACAAGGGGACAATCCAGCGTCTTCGCTGTCTGGTGTATGCGGGATAAAACATTATTTTTTTTAAAGTAGTAGGGCATCTGTCTCCTGCATTGCTCCACATGCTGAGCAGGCTGCACTACCCTCTGAATGGGATCTCCATTTACTGGTGAAGGATGCAAGTGGCAAAGTTCCCAACCTAGATTTTATATAGAGATCTAGTAAACGGTGGGACAATTACATCCAAGAAAGTTTCAAAACCACAGCTCAGTTTTTTGATGCACAAAAAATTAAAAAAAGCATTGGCATAGCCAATAGGTCTCACCTTTGGGACCTTCTAAGTGGTTAGTCATGCAGCACATTATCCTGGGTGCTGTGCCGCCATGGATTAAAGCATTGCACACACTAGGTTTTATAATATTCGCTTGTAAGCAAAGTGTGGTAAATAAATAAATAATACCTCTCTTTTTGACTAGACATATATCATAACAGATAGCTCAATAAATAAGAGTCAAGATTCGAGGTAGTAGGAGTTTTGCAGGTTTAATACAGCATAAGGACAGGAACAGGACAACCTGCATAGGAATAGAATGGCAGGGCCCAGCAGCTGCTGGGGCTGGATCTGGGATGAGCGCGCTGACTTTTAATAACAATACATGAGCATATATACATAACGCAAACACATAGCATTACATTGCAGTAGGCGTAGCAGTGGGTGGAGCAGGAGGTGTGACGCGTAGCAGTCGCGAAAGATAAGGGGGAAAAGAGGTGTAACGGGGCGTATACATAGACATGTGATGCAAACGTAACAGAATATGTCATGAATAGGGCGGAAACCATGGAGGGGGCTACCTAAGGAGCCGGGACCTCTAACCTGATGGTGCGCGCAAACTAGCAATGACGTATCACTAGGAGAAGCTGGGGGCTATGAACTCTGTGCTAAGAGCAGAGACTGAAGTCTGGAGAGTCAGGGCGACATGTACCTAAACAGTATCTAGTATCTGATGTTTAGAGAACATGTTGATATAAACTAGAAGTTAGGAGGGGAAAGGCTAACTTGATTCTAAGACTGGACCATGCATTATTCTACATGTAGTGCGTGATGAAGAATATTAAATGACCATTAAATGCAGTATTTCTCTAACGTGGAGACGTGAAGGCTAGACAATGACGGAAACTATTGATGCAGTTCAGTAGCTTAGGAATGCAGAGAAGGAGGACTGAACTGATAACGGGAATCATAACATATTCTTGGCAGACTCAGAGGCTGAGCCAGGCTGGACCGGGCACTGCGAGGCAGGAAGTAAGTGAAGGGTCGAGGATACAGGTGGGGGCTGTATCGCTCCTCAACGAGGTTTCAGGAGACAGGAGCTGAATCTGGTGTCCGGGCCCTTTTGAGGCCTAAAAACGGGGACTTTATAATAGAATAACGTGCACACTGAGAAACGTGGCAACGTAGCTTTACATAGGCCTGATATTCGTAGTATTCACGAGGACTGGAAACTGGCATACTAGAGGTGGACACAACTATAATTGCGTCTTGAATCGAACATGGGGAATACATATGCATATTTAATCATGCACACATAACATATGATGGATGACACGTAGGGACACAGAACATGGCAAAATTTACTTTTCCACATTCCCTCCTTGTCACTACGTTTCCATCAGGAAACATCAATTTTCATGATACCGTCTATTATTTCATACAGTATCATTTGCTCGTCTCGAATTATCCTGGAACGGGATTTAGAACGGGGCTTGGGACTAGGAATACAAGAGGTAGCACAAATGCCGCAAATCGCAGGGCCACATTGTATACAGAGACAGCAGCTAAATATGATCGCTACTGCAATACCTAGGAAGGACAATATTTTCCATCCCCATGCGGAAATTATATTCCAGAACCAACCGGACCATGTCCAGGTGCCTGGATCTTGGTGTATCAGATGGGCAATTTTATGGAGTCTGGTTATAGCTGAATAAACAGACGGCGCGTTATTTGGAATGAAAATGCAGCAACTAGATCCGATGACTCTACAGGCCCCGCCCCTATCGGCCAGTATGACGTCAAGGACGAGACGATTCTGTAAAACGACAAATCTCATAGCAGATTGCTCTTCGGTTAAGTTACCTAGAGCAGAGGCAGTCTCATTTACTACAGCTTCGAGGGTTCTGGTTAACCTACGGATTAGCTTACTGTTCTGGATAGGTCCTATAAAGAAGAAGAAACCTCTGTTGAAATCTGTATACTGTTCTAGAGCAGTTTCAGTATAATCGACAATTGGGGACTCCCTTCTATGTCTAATGTGTACTAGATGTGTGTTTCTATGATAATCAGGTGGGGCTAGGAAAACTGGTGGCAGTAGGAAGGCAATGTAACAGGTTCCCTCCCAATCGAGGGGCAGACGAACATATGCGGTTTGACCACAAATAAAATAAGAATGACGTGAAGCTTTGAAAATAGATTTCCCACTGTCACTATACTTGACAATAGTAGTACATTCACTATGTCCTACATGTACAGAACCATAATTTCGGACACATAATTCGCCTTTGACTGGTAGTACTGAAATAGCAGGTAAGTCTGGAGTAGTATCAGACTGAACATTCAGGACCATGAAATTCGAAGAATAATTACCTAAATTATACACTTCATTTTCTAGATCTAACCCGGTTCTGTGGGGGAGACCTTGCTTGTCTGGAAAACATGTACTGTTAAGAAAAGACATATCTGTTGAGGATGACGTTAACGTGGACCATGCTCCACACGAACCATTATGTGAAAATGGATAAGGAAAAAGTGGCAGAACTCCCTTCGGTGTCTGGAAAGGGGGGAGTCGACCACACACCCAACAATTAGTGGCATTGCTGGTCTGGTGTGAGTAATGTAACATGCGGATAAAAGAGTTATTTCGCATGGCGAGGCGGTAAGAGTTCATGAGGAGGCAGATCACTAAACGTGTGCTCTACTGTAGCATTAGCAGACTTATTTACATGAAGAACTGGGAAGTACAAGAAAAATGCATAACTCGTGCAGGAAATCATAATACTGAGAAACAATATGAAACATAAAAAAACGATACATCGGATTGAGTTTTGACTAACTCTCTCACTATGGGGGTCTATTTTATACATGTCAGAAACAGTCTAACCGTTTCACCTAGGGGAGGACTTAGACAATCAAACTGACTGACTTATTTTACTAGACCGGAGTTTTAGCTTGTACTCCTGTTGTGGAGTTTTCTCTAACAGGGGAGGGGTTGTAGCAATGTCTTTTGCGGGACAGTCCTTGAGAACAATATTTTGGCAATCCTTTGAATCCTGGGAAATGTTCTTTAAGGCGGGTTTCAGTCCATTAAAAAGTTTAATATGAGAAAGGTGTACCCAGCCTTTGCGTCCTTCCAACTTCACGGCTGTACGGGTGGTGAGGAGGACCTGTCGGGGCTCTTTCCAACGAGGCTCCAGCGGACTTGATCTGTCAAAGTTGCGGACCATCACCATGGATCCTGGAACGATTTCGTGCGGTGCCACCTCGGTATTGTCTGGAAATGCGGCGGCAACCTGTGAACGACATGAGTTGAGGGCAGACATCAAGGAAGCTAGGTAATCTGTCAGCATATTACTTGAAACATCGGTAATACTTCGGGGTCTAGGAGTACCCCACATATTTGGGGGGCGGCCGAAAACGACCTCATACGGGGACAGACCTGATCTGGAATGTGCGACCATGCGCATATAAAATAAAGCGACTGGCAGAGCTACTAGCCAGTCCACACCTTTTTCTTTACACACTTTTGCAATACGGATTTTTAGAGTCTGGTTATGTCTCTCTACGAGACCGGCTGCTTCAGGATGGCGTACACAATGAAACTTCCACTGGTACCCTAGCAAAAGGGAAACATGCTTCATGAGTTCAGATGAGAATGGCTGGCCGTTGTCAGAATATACGACTCTAGGGAGTCCATAACGGGGGAAGAACTCACGAACCAACTGCTTGGCAGTGGTCGCGGCTGTGTAATCTGGGACTGGATATGCTTCTGTCCACCTGGACAAAGCGCATACAACTACAAGGACATACTTGAAACCTCGACATCGCTCCATCTGAATATAATCCATCTGGAGGACTTCAAAAGGGTGGTCAGGAGGCTGGAATCCACCTTGTTCCACCGGGACACTTTTACCTGGATTAAACTGACTACATATCATACAGGTACGGACTTTCTGCTTGGCTGCAGCTCGTAAATGCTTGTTGAACCAAATGTTCTGGATACTGTCTAACATAGCTTTTTCTCCTAGATGTGCTGGACTATGTGCGGTATTAATAATGACTTGAACCATAGAGTCGGGGAGAAACCATGTGGCTCTACCCTTCGTTAACCATCCTTGATCTGTCTGGACACCTCCTTGTTCGGACCATTTCTTGATTTCTTCGGGAGTAGCATGTAACTGGATATCTATGACATCTTGTGTAGGGTCCTTAACTGTCATACATGTAATCGGATCTGGAGTGTGTGTCTGTGTCGGATTAACTTGAATGTCTGGAGTCTGTGCTGTAAGCTTGGCTGTGCGATCTGCTAGATCATTACCTTGGGAAATAGTGTCAGTAACTTTCGTATGTGCTTTGCACTTCATGATAGCAATAGATGTCGGTAAATGTATGGCATCTAACAGAGCTTGAATAAGGAGACCATGCTGAATCTTGGTTCCATGAGAAGTCATGAAACCTCTCTCCTGCCAGAGCACTCCGAAGTCGTGTACAACTCCAAATGCGTAACGTGAATCTGTGTAAACATTAACTTTCAAGTTCTTGGCGTGTATGCAGGCTTGTGTCAGAGCAACTAGCTCTGCTGCTTGAGCAGACAGGGTATCAATACGGTGTGTCTCTATAACTTCGGTGTCAGTAGTCACTGCATACGCGGCGACTAGTTCTCCTGTACTAGTTCTCATACATGAACCATCCACATAAAGTGTCAGGTCGGGATCTAATAACTGAATATCTGTCAGATCTTGTCTTGGCTTTGTCGTAATGTTAACTACTTCCACGCAATCATGTGTGGCAGGATTTGAATTAACTGATGGTAACAGTGTAGCAGGATTCAGGATGTTGCAGCGTCTGATTTCTATGTGTGGCTGGAACAGTGTCAATTCATAACCAGTTAAACGTGCAATTGTCAAGTGTTGAGTCTGTGTTCGGTTCAAAAGAACTTCCACGGAATGTGGAACTTGTACTGTCAAGGTATGTCCTAAGACTATGGAATCACTTTGTCTGATAGCTAGTGCTGTGGCTGCAACTGACTTGAGGCACGCAGGCAGAGCCTGGGCTACAGGATCTAATGTGCTCGAAAAATAAGCACAGGGCTTGTATTGTCCTGCTTGATCTTGTGTGAGAACAGATAATGCTGTACCTTCGCGTTCAGTGACGAAAAGTGTAAAAGGCTTACTGTAGTTCGGTGTCGCTAGAACTGGAGCTTGGCATAGGGCTTTCTTTAACTCATTGAAACTAAGTGTATGTTCAGATGTCCAAGGGAGGACAGTCGATACGGCTGCCTCCTGTGTTGTTAACTGTATCAGTGGCTTGGCTAGAAATGCATACTGAGGAATCCATTGTCTGCAGTAAGAAGTAAGGCCGATAAAAGCACGTACCTCCTTCTGGGTCTTGGGCTGAGGAAGACTCGCTATTAACTGGATACGGTCTGATGTCAACTGCCTACCCCTCTTGGACAGTAAGTGTCCTAAGTAGACCACTTGCTGGACACAGAATTGAAGCTTAGAAGGGGACACCTTGTGCCCCATTTCGGCTAGGAAATACAGAACTGTAAGGGATGCTCGCTCGCAAGCACGTTCAGAACGGGCTGTGATCAGTAGATCATCGACATACTGGAGCAGGGCAGTGTCAGTTGGCATGTGAATGTTGTCTAGTTGTCTCTTAAGTGCTTGACTGTAAATACTAGGACTTTCTGTGAAACCTTGAGGAGCTCGTGTAAACATATAGCTCCTTCCATTTAAACAAAATCCGAAAAGGAACTGGCTGTCTGGATGAATAGGGACACTGAAAAATGCGTTCTTGAGGTCTATGACAGTGAAGAACGTGGCTTCGGAATCAATGGCCGTTAATAGGGAAGAGATGTCTGGGACAACTGGGTACTGAGGAATAATACATTTATTAAGCTCTCGTAGGTCAATCACTAATCGATATACTGGGGGTGCATTTGGATCAGTACGTTTCATGACTGGAATGATCGGAGAATTACATACATTGGAGTCAGTTTCTACAACCACTCCTTGAGCCATGAGCTCGTCAATAATTTTGGATAAGGCTGCTACAGCCTCAAGTGGCAATCTGTACTGTCTGATTCGTAGTAACACTACACCTGGCTTGAGAGTCACACGATAGGGTGTGATTTGCATATAACCTACATCAGTTGGACCTTGCGCCCATAAGTGCTGTGGAACATTAGACAGTCTTGAATCAAAATCACGTAATACATAGTGACCCTTGAAGTCACGTAGGAACAATCGTATTCCCTCTGGGGAACAGCATATGACTGCACCTAACTCTTTCAGTGTCTTAATGCCTAATAGGTTTTCTGGACATGACTTAGTAAGTAACAGATCAGTCGTGCGGGACAATGGACCTACTTCTAGAGTAACTGGCTTTGAAATCTCATTTACGATAGGTTTTCCTGAAAATCCAAGGGAAACATTTCTTGAGCCTGAGAGCGGAGCCCTTGGAACTTCGGCGTGACTAATTGTGGTCCTACTTGCCCCTGTATCAATCAAAAACTTTCTGTCTTTCCCTAATACTTGACTGTGAACATAGGGACCTTCTTGATCTACAGGTATCTCGATGAGAGGCAAGCCTACCTCCCTCTCTAGGCTGTTTCATGAATACTGCTGGTACTCTGGATACTCAGACTGTGCATACTGGTACATCTGCGATGTAACATGTTGTGTTGCAGCGATAGGCTGCGGTGCGGTAACTGTCTGTGGTGCATTCTGTGGCTGAGGAATCTGTGAAACTTGTTCTTGTCTAGGCGGACGTGGTCTTTCTTTAGTTTTACCAGTAGCTATGTTGTGTTTCAGAACTGCACACTCATTTATAAAATGACCTGGCTGTTTACAATAATTGCAATTCCCTTTAACGGGAGCTGCAGGATGACTGGCTTGATTCGGACCCCTCTTCTGACTGTCTTGAGGAACAGATTGTGCAACTAGTACTTTCATTTTCGTGTCTTTCATACGTTTTCTCTCGTGTTCTTGCTCTTCTCTGATTCTATTCTGGTGATACTGAAGCATTTGCAACATCTGGGACGGGGTATTAGCTTGCCAGGTACTTTCGACTTTCAGAACTCGATTTTTAATTTGTGGACTTGAATTCTCGACTAATTTAGTAACAAAAAGGTGAGGGTATGACTCACTACTTGTCTTGAGGCCACTGTTGATACTAAAACACTTTTCAAATCTAGAATAAAAATCACTAATATCCTCGTCTTGCTTCTGTTTACAGGCTGAGATTGCATCCCAGTCTTCTTTTCTCGTTGTCAATAATCTAGGTAAAACTTGTATTAATAATTCTGGTAATTCTTTACATTTATCTCCAAGACCGGTACCTGGTACTCGTGCCTTGTCTTCAGCTTCTAGAACTGCCCAATCGATCTTTTTCTCTCCCACCTCCCATTCTTTTTCCTTGAGCTTTTCATACACCCCTGCGGGCAGCAGAACCTTTAACATTTTAATTATATCTGGATATGTGTATTCTCCCATACGGAGCATGTCTTTTAATTCTCTATGGAACCCTGCTGGATCTTTGTCATGACAGGGAATTAATTTCTTCATCTCGAGGAGTTCCATCTTTGTTATTGGAGTGTAAACAAACACTCGCTGCATTTCGCCACCCGTTCCTTTAACTGGGTGGACTTCTCGTAACGGATTCTGTCTCTCCATGTAAAATGGTTTACTTTCTGGGGGTGAGGCATGAACAAAATGCGGGTTCAGAAACGTTCTATATTTGTGACGCTGTTCTAGAATGACACTAATTAAGTCGGTACCTAGACCTTTCCATCTATACTGGAGTAACTCGTTCAGGATATCATGTAACGGGCCTGGATCAGAGTGCTGACCCTCATACAATGTAATGAGGTGCTGAATCATATACATACCCGCCAGTCGTTGCTCGGCTGGGGGCATTTTCAGAAACATTTGTGCCACTATTTCGTCTGGAAAAGTGGTAGAATCAGTAATCCATCGGACTGCTGATCGGGCTAGTTCTTGTTCATGCATGGTACTTAACTGACTGTAACCGATTCGTGATTTCAGAATGTGATCGGTAGCTTGGAATACTTGTTCTAGAGAACCTTGTTCTGGTGCTGGAGAATGAAAAATAGACTTGTGTTCTAGGCGTAAATGGCGATCTGGAAGTCTAGATTTTCCTACATACGCTATTCTGGAGGGATTCTCGTCCTCTACCTCTTCAGTATCAGAGTTACTTTCTTTCTCGCTTACTTGTGCTGCTTTACGTTGTTCGTGTATCTTTATTATTTCTCTACGGATTTTCTTGTACATACTCTCCACAGCACCGACGGTCTTGTGCTTACCCTCGGCTATATTATCACTCCACCTTGTCAGGATTTTCATTTCGGCCGGATCTTTAGACGGGTAATCTTGTTCTCTTATTAGACAATTTATCAGAAACTTTAATATCATGAGCTGGATCTCGGCTTTCCTTTGAGACATGGCCTCGCTAATACTTTCTGGATCATCCCCTGTACGGATGAAACGATATATTCTGTCTAGATCGTCTTTCATATTCGGTAAGGTGACTAGATACTCGGCCACCTTTCTTACACGGAATGAATATAAAACCATATTATCCTCGCCTGGGACTGGATCATAACAGCATTCGGCAAGGGATTTTCTTATTTCTGCTACAGTCTGATGTCTGGGCGTACGCTGTGACGCTTGTGCATGTAACTCGGCTGTCGTTAAACGCTTGTGTGGCGGCGGGGTTTGAGGAGGACCTCCCCCTGCGGCCCCTAAACTGGAATCGTCTACTGAGGCTCTTCGTCCTGGCAAAGTGGGAAATGGAAATGCAGGCTGGACTTGTATGGCGGGCTGGACCGGGGGTACCGTAACAGGTACTCCGGTGTCTGGAGAAGCGGGAAGTGCCTGATTTACAGGGACTGGCGGAGCGCGAACAGGATTTGCATATTCTGGGACTGTGTCGTCCAAATAGGACGAAATAAAGATATCAGCTGCGGTCTGTTTGTGACGTAGCTTGGTCGGAACTAATGGTGGCGGGAAATTACTGGATGCCTCTGGGGTCGCTTTTGGCAAGCCCTCGGCAAGGAGAGGATACATACCCCTATTAAGGGCATGCCTCTGTCTGTCTGACTGTTCGGCTTTGACTTGTTCACCAATCTCGATTAGTTCTTTTTCTTGTGCTCGTTCTAAGGATTCTCTACTTAATTCTGACTTTCTGATTTCCTTTTCAGTTCTTTTATGAGCTTCTTTACGCCATAACTCGATGGCATCTTTCTGTGACTGTCTGGCTTTCTTTTTCCATAATGCTTCTTCTACTCGCATGATGCACTCGGCATCCCATGTACCCGATACGGGCCACCTATACTTTTCTTCTAATCGTTTGGTATACTCTACCCATAAATCTAGATACAATATGGCGCTTATGCCATGCTTCTGATACATAAAGTGACCTGGACTGTCCCTCGGCGGGACAGGAACTGCTTCTTCTAACAAACCCTTTCTAGTTTTTAGCTGACGTAATCTCGAAAAGAGAGACATTGGAAACTTGAATCGGAACACAATACAATACACGAGAAACAATAACAATTTGGAGAACAATTCAGGCATACCACGACATTGGAAATACATTGAACAACATCATAACATAACAGTTCGGACAGAATATTACCTGGAATACTGAGAACAGAAACACAAGAATTTCTCGAGAACGGAACAGACTAGAGTTACTGGATGCACTGCTGAAACAGTACGGAACATACCGGTCCCATAAAGGGACGCATCAAGACCCGTATCCACCTAGGTGAACACTTCGTTTGTGAGTCTGTGTACCACCAACCCACGGACCAGAGTCAATTTAGATTGACCCTGTCTAGATACTACCCCAGTAATGGTACTCACCGGGCAGCAAGAACGGAAGGCCTCGGACTGGACTGGACTGCTACAACGACGGACGACGAACTTCGGACTTCAGTTACGGGTGGGCCTCCGGATACCTCGGACCTTGGACTCTTGGCTTGGGCTCTGGTCGGGACTCGCCGCGTTCCTCCACCGTCTCGTTTGGATGCTGGACCGCCTCCTCTGTCTCCTCCGTGGGCCTGAGGGATACTTGAAGCAGAAATATCTGCCGGTGCACAGAAGAGTTCCGTCACGACTGCAGAGGGTCAGGGGGTCGGCGTGGCTTCACGGACGCGTGGGGAAGGGGCAAGTCCCTGTTCGGGCGCCATTATGTGGTAAATAAATAAATAATACCTCTTTTTGACTAGACATATATCATAACAGATAGCTCAATAAATAAGAGTCAAGATTCGAGGTAGTAGGAGTTTTGCAGGTTTAATACAGCATAAGGACAGGAACAGGACAACCTGCATAGGAATAGAATGGCAGGGCCCAGCAGCTGCTGGGGCTGGATCTGGGATGAGCGCGCTGACTTTTAATAACAATACATGAGCATATATACATAACGCAAACAAATAGCATTACATTGCAGTAGGCGTAGCAGTGGGTGGAGCAGGAGGTGTGACGCGTAGCAGTCGCGAAAGATAAGGGGGAAAAGAGGTGTAACGGGGCGTATACATAGACATGTGATGCAAACGTAACAGAATATGTCATGAATAGGGCGGAAACCATGGAGGGGGCTACCTAAGGAGCCGGGACCTCTAACCTGATGGTGCGCGCAAACTAGCAATGACGTATCACTAGGAGAAGCTGGGGGCTATGAACTCTGTGCTAAGAGCAGAGACTGAAGTCTGGAGAGTCAGGGCGACATGTACCTAAACAGTATCTAGTATCTGATGTTTAGAGAACATGTTGATATAAACTAGAAGTTAGGAGGGGAAAGGCTAACTTGATTCTAAGACTGGACCATGCATTATTCTACATGTAGTGCGTGATGAAGAATATTAAATGACCATTAAATGCAGTATTTCTCTAACGTGGAGACGTGAAGGCTAGACAATGACGGAAACTATTGATGCAGTTCAGTAGCTTAGGAATGCAGAGAAGGAGGACTGAACTGATAACGGGAATCATAACATATTCTTGGCAGACTCAGAGGCTGAGCCAGGCTGGACCGGGCACTGCGAGGCAGGAAGTAAGTGAAGGGTCGAGGATACAGGTGGGGGCTGTATCGCTCCTCAACGAGGTTTCAGGAGACAGGAGCTGAATCTGGTGTCCGGGCCCTTTTGAGGCCTAAAAACGGGGACTTTATAATAGAATAACGTGCACACTGAGAAACGTGGCAACGTAGCTTTACATAGGCCTGATATTCGTAGTATTCACGAGGACTGGAAACTGGCATACTAGAGGTGGACACAACTATAATTGCGTCTTGAATCGAACATGGGGAATACATATGCATATTTAATCATGCACACATAACATATGATGGATGACACGTAGGGACACAGAACATGGCAAAATTTACTTTTCCACAAAAGAACAGTTTGATTTATACCATGGACACTTCACAGCTACCAGACACACAAGATTACCTTTTGTTACCATGGCTGGCACCTCCTCGGCGAAATTTAAGGTCCCAAAGGCAAGACATTGGCTATGCCAATGCTTGTTTTTATTTGCACTAACAAAGTTGGCGCTGTGCGTTCTCCTGATTTTACGCCCACCCTGTTCACATACATTTATTGAAGGTTCAGCCGAAGATGGGTGAGAATTACACCAGCCGAAGACCGGGTGCGTGCAAATAGGGACGCACTCTAAGGGACATTGTGAGCCTACTCTCCATCGGGGGAGGGCAAAGGTGGAGAGGCCTGAGGAGGTTGCCTTAAGCACCACATAATAACCTGTCAAAAGGGACAGAGGCAAGAAAGAAGAGATAACGGCTCTGTAACCAGCTTTGTCCCAAGGCCTTGGAGGGGGGCCAGTCAGGGCAAGAAACATGGCAAGTTATGAAGGCCACTCAGCCATCAAAGCGGCTTCGGAGGTCGTGAGCGTTGGAGTGGCAGACACAAATTGTAGTTCAGCCATGCTTACCTGGAGCGCAGCAGCAGCTGAAGACAAACAGCAATAGAAAGCCAAGGATGGAGAAGCTCAACTGGACCCATAGTTGAAGCAGGAAACATCTTCGTTGTCAATGTGAGCAAAGCTACGTTCTCGTGCTCAAGCGAAGGGGGAAGTCCCTGAAAGATTGTACAGCACCCACAGGGAAGAAAGTACAATCAGGGTGACACCGGAGCCCCTGGCTGCACCACAAGGAGGTCAGAGGGAGGCACTTGACTCCATTCAGAGCAGCCCCTCCATCAAAGACCGGAGGAAGGGTCTGCACAACATGCCGAAAGGGCTGTGCTCTCCATTTTATTGAAGCGGAGGTATTGCTGTAATGGGTCCCCAACGGCACTGTCAGCTGCACAGCAGGGCCATAAGTTGTGGGTATCACTAATAAAGACCTGCCACACACACAAACTGGGGACGAGCGGCCTAATAACTCAGCAAAACATACATTTGTTACCCATGCTGCCTAAACAAAGTGCGGCCATGAACGAAAGTGAAAGCGCAAGGATGTCAAAGGAAACATCTTTGCTGCCAATGTGAGGAAGGCTACGTTCTCGTGCTCAAGCGAAGTGGAAGTCACCGAAAGATTGTCCAGCTCCCACTGAGAAAAAAGCACAAGCAGGGTGACACCGGAGCCCCCGGCGGCACCTAAAAAAAAAAAAAGGCGGTCAGAGGGGGCTCTACTCCATGTAGAGCAGCCCCTGCATCCACTCGAGCTTGTGCTGGCATCCACCTTGCGGGAGCGAGCAGCGGCACGTGGGCCATCTGTTTTCAATTAGCGTGCTCACACCCGCAAGGTGGGTGCCAGCACAAGCACGAGTGCTTGAAAAGAGCTGACCAATTTCTAAAGGTAATCTCCTAGAGCAGCGCATGCCGCTGCCTAGGCGAGACCTAAAAATAAGTATGACTACCACCACTGCTGGTGGTGGTTTCCAATACCTTCCTCCATTAGTTTGTACAGAAGGCTTCTTTGATCCCCTTCACAGAGGAAGCAGAGATGCCCTCTGGCCATTGTCAGATCATAGGCCCGCAATGCAGAAAGGGATTGCTAGAGATAGCTTAGCCACGGTAGAGTGTTGACACACTTTAGGATTAGAAGATGTCCTTCAATTAGTTCCTAAAACATTCCAGTTCAGGAACCAACCATAACCTCACCCAGTATAAGATTGGTTTTAATTTCACTCCGTCATCAATTGGGTGAACATTTAGGTCTACTCTGAAAAAGACCCGGGTGCCTTGGGGAAGTCCAAGTGCTGCTCTCAAAAACTTCTTTTCAGCAATACCGAACGAAGTAACATTGCCAAGGCCCATAGTTCAGAACCATAGTTAGCCACAACCACGGATTGGGCTCACCAGATTCCCAGTAGTGGGGACATTGGTTGAAAAGATATATTCGTAGCAAAGTTCAGCGTGGCAGCTGCCCTAGGATTAAAGAATCCACTCTTGACAACCTGCCTGTTCCATGAACTGGTGTTGGACAGACCTATCTATGCCCATATAGTCAAAGTCTGAGACTCTCTCCAGATTAACTGCCCCCTAATCTAACTTTCTCAGTATTGGTTAGGTGGGTGGATAGCCATAAATTTAGTTTCATCAACATTTATTGCTGGCCCATTGGTGGTGCAGAACAACTTGAATTTTTCCAACAATAGTTCCAAACCTTTTAGGGTTTGACAGCAGAAGAAGTGTATCTGCGAATAACAAAGCCAGGATCTTAACACCACCCAGGACAAGGGAGTTATTTATGCACTCCATTAGGAAATCGAAACACCCATTGATAAAATGTAGAAAGAGTTTGAGCAAGGGCACATCCTTGCTCTACACCCTTGTCTACTGAGATATGATCAGTCAGTTCACCCTCTAGGCCCCATCTTACTTGGGGTGGGGGGATGCCCATGTCCTTCGCGGGCCCAAAGTTTGTCTCTGTGCAATCTATATGTACAGGTCAATAAAAAGATCTTGCATTTTTGGGTAAAACACCATTGAGTAAGATGGCCAGACAAAGCAAAAACCTAAACTACATGTTAACAAGCACTGGAAAAAGCAAATGGTTCTGACAGTTTTGTTTTAGTCCACACAGGAACAAGAAAGCTGCATTCAGGGGGGAAAAAAAAGCAGTTTTCTGTACAACATGGATCTATGAGCTTCAGAATTTAATATGTGATCATTCCGTATATCTTGAGTCATAGAATAGTCCCTCAAGCATTGTGATGCAAGCACTCAGGCGGAATGACACAAACAGTACAGTAACTCTTGAAAAAATTGCACTGTCAAGCTAGACCAAAAAAAAAAAAAAAAGACAAAAAAACGGTTTCCATTACAACAAAAAAATAAAAGTTACACGATACACCACACCCATTATACTTCACAGTTTCTGTGAAGTGCAACACAGGGCACATAGCTAGATTTAGCATTCTAAATCTGTTATTACTTATTTTAAAACACAGAGCCTGCCTCCATAGTCTCTACAGAAATGTTCAGGTTTTGGAATATTTGAAAGAAAGAATATCACAGCTTTTATGAAGTTTGGGTGCTGGCTGTGTAGTGTCATGACCCCTCGGATGACCTTCTGAGGTTTGCCACTAAATCAGAGGAGGAAGAGGGACACAGTTTTTGAAAATGTACCAGACTTTTTTTTAATTGAACAATCACTAATACTGAAACTCACCCTGGCTGAGTTTATATATATATATTCAATGAAAAAAACAAGGGTTACAGGTACATTATAGTTCGGCTCAGATTTCACTCATACAAAACCAGTGGAATATAGCAGTTATTAGTTAACCAAGCAAACTATAACTTCCAGCCCTGCAATGCACTGCTTATGATCTCACATATTACATCACTCATGACATGGCCAGTGACGTCACTAATTACTTCATCCACAGAACCACTCACACCCCATACAGCCTCTCATACGTCCACTCACATACCCATTCACAGACCCATGCTAGTACTCACACGCCCACTCACTCCTCCATAGAGCCACTCACACATCCATTCACTAATGCATAAAGCTACACATAAAAACCAGTCACTAACCCAATACAGCTACTCACACACCCACTTATTCACCTACAGTCATTCACACAATCACTCATACAGCCTCTCAACACAGCCACTCACTCACCTATACAGGTATTCACACATACTCATACAATCACTTACATACCCATTCACACATCCATACAAGCACTCACACATCCGCCATAGCAAGCAAGAGCATCAAGTATGTTCTCGCTAGCTGGAAGTGGAACAAAATTACCTTGACAGAGGGAGCTGCTTGTTTAGCAGCTCCCCTGTGTAAAAGCAAGGCTTGTTCCTGAAGGGAGCCAGCAGGGTCTGCAGAGCCTCCAGGTTCCCACAGCGGTCCCCAGGGCCCCCTCATCAACAATTTCAGAAATGCCTGGCCCTGGGGACAGGGTTCCCATGGCTGAAATGTGCCCGAGGATGGGTGGGGGCGGGGGGGGGCGGGGGGGGGGCATGCAGCCAGTCTCCCCCATTTCAAAAGCCTGGCGCCAGGGGATGTGGTCCACAGGGCTCAAACCAGCCCAGGGAATAAAAGGGATTTTTTATTTTATTTTAAAGCCGGCCGCAAGTCGCAGGAGGCCCTAACTCTTTCACAAGCACTCTACAAACATGCCTCCAGGTGCACTACTAGTTGGGGAAGAGTGACATGCCAGTTGTTTTTTAATTTTATTTATTAGGGTGCCCCCCTTCTCTGGGCCATTTTAGGCCATGGGGCCGACCTTCTTTTCTTTCCTTGTTTTTTTAATTAAAAGGGAGGAGGGGCGAGCAGCCCACCTCTCTGGCTGATTTCGGTCCCGGTAACCCAATCCCAGGCCTTTCTGATTATTTTTTTTGTATATTCTTTTCCAGGCAATAACCTCATAAAACTATTGTATATTGTAAAAACATTGTAAAATCATGAGTTAACAGTGTTGAGTAAAGTCAGACTACTTATCCCAATAAATGCTAAATGGCCAGGAAAAGCTCAGCAGGAATGTGATCACTGCTGTGAGATTTCATCTACTGAGCAGCACCATTGAGCTTCTTTTGTTGGTGGGATCTCGGCCATTCCCTGTAGTGTGCCATCACCGGATGTTTACGGAGATATCCGTTGCTCTAAACAGAGATGGATTTATACCACTAAAGTACTTCACTCTTAATTGGCAGTTATTGGAGAGGTGTGGCTCACTGGTTAGAGGCGGCAGACCTGTAAGCAGAGAACGGCCCGGGACCAGGGTTCAATTCCCGACGCGGCAGGGTCTTGGACCAGGGTCAACGGACTCGATAATTCTCGCCTCAGTGCCTACTCTAACCAGGGAACACACTCGGTAACTCTGGGCATTAAGCTAGCCTCATCTCTACAACGGCCCCCCACAGACGCCGGGGATGTTTGGTTTCACCCTGGAGATACCCAGAAAGGGACCATCTCACAGGGAAAACCAGGACGGGTTCCCCAGCGGTCTACAGCGCCAGGACACTCTGGTAGAGTAACAGTGCGCTTTACAAGTATCCCACATTTACATTTCTGGTCAAATGTCAGCCATTGGTTCTTCAATTTTCATCTTTAGGTTGCCTGAAAACATTCATGTGAGTGGGGTGTCACGGTCAGAAGTAGACATTCTAAGATGCCATTAACAAAATTAGTGCATCCAATAAAAGAAACCCAGACTCGTTTCACATGTTTACATAGACCAGTCACCAGTGGAGAGTGGGATACTATGTTCGCTTGGAGAAGGAAGGCTCAGCACACAGTGCCCCTTCATGCGGACACGTTACTGTGTATGTTTTTAAAACAAGTCGCGATAGTGACTGAGGCCTCACTCTTCCTCAGTGACAATCCAGTTGCAAAGCCAAGTTATTTCTGGTGATCTTGTTATACAATAAATGCTTTTTGATGGAGGGTGTGGTATATTATATATACACACACATACATACATATATATACATACATTGTTCGACCGCACTACATTTAGCAGCACAGTTGTGAAAACACCTCAGATGTAGAAGTAGTACATCCAACACACCGACTTTTCTGCTGTGTTCCCATTTAAAAACATGCACTCTAAGTAGCAGTTAGATAGTTCACAACACCAAAGGGTTCAGTGGGTTGACTTTAATTGCCAGCACCCCTAAATTGTTTCAGCACACCTGAGCCCCAAAACATTTCAAGTAGGGCTGTGGCACAGCACACAAGAGAGCACTTTCAAACTTCCCTTTAGTAAAGCGGAAGAAATGAATAGCCAATGTGAGTGGACAGGCATGGTCCTATAATACTTACAAGAGAAAAATAAAATGCAGTTCCCACTTAAAACAGTATTTACTTAATAATCGCCCACAGACATGAAACTACTGCTATAAATCCCAGCTCAACATTCACTCTCTCCAAATCAGGACATCAGGACTAGAAACAAGCATCCTGGGACCGGTTTCGGCGAAGTGAGCTAAAGAACGATGATTAATTCCACCCAGATCTAATAGTGACTCAGGTGAGTGTCTGAAAAGTTTCAACGCTCCATCCATCATCTCTTTGTATTTGCTTAAGATCAATGTATCATTGACTGATGCGGTGTATCCAGATTCTGGAACAGCTGGAGTAGGCTAGTCTTCCTTTATTGTTCTGGAGTCACTGCTCTTTAGTGACAGAAGAAAAGCGCAGCACCCTAGGTTGTTTTTTCCTCCTTTTTTTAGTTTTATCGTTTTAGAGATCCATAGCAATTGTAATGTGTTCTAAACATTTGCACAGTTAATTTACAGACATTTAAAGGTTGTTGTGTGCGCAAACAAAAATATCATACAACCTTCCTCAGGCCAACCCAGTACACAGCAGGATTGTCACAGAGCCTCTCACTTTGAAGTCAGAGAAAGAAAAATAAACACCAAGGACCCTCAGTAGAGAGACCCCGACATTTAACCTCTGCATTTGAAAGCACAGTAAATGCGACAAGATAAGAACAAAATTTAAAAAGCAGTTTACAGAAAGTGAGCACTCGTGAAAGAATACCACGAACAGGCTATGGTCTACGGGAGGGACAAAGACTTACTGAACAGCCACAAACAAATAAAGCCAACAAATAGAAAGTAAGCAACTCTGGGTTACAAAACACAAAGCCAATGGTAAGCAATCGACAGATTGCATTCCCAGTGAAGCTTTCTGAATGTCCTCAAGACCTCGTTACAAACAAGACAGCTGCACAGTCTGGTAGGCTTCGACCTAAAAAGCAATTCAACTTGGTAAACAGCAGTTCTGCTACCAGGTAATACATTAAAAATCAATCCAGATGGCTATTAAAGCTGGTGCACCCTGTAATCAACTCTAACCACTGCTTTGCAGGCGCAATTCCATAACCCCAACTACCTAAGGAGCAGAATTATTTGTTCACTAATAAAAGCAACTTTATCATTGGAGAGCTGCAGTGGATTGTTGAACCTGCCTCTTAAATTTCAGACACCCACTTAAGAATCTTCAACTTTCTTTCTAGTCCTCGCCTCTCCCAATCAAATTCCTCTTATTTTTGAGGGCCTTAAACCCACTTATACTTCAGTGGGCTCTGTACCCCCATGGCTACTCGAAGGTTACAGTGTCTAGTTAACACCTTTATTAACTCCGTTGCTATAAGGTAAAGAATATAACTTAAAGTAACAGTGGTAATTGTACATTTGGCTGGTAAGTATGATGTACAGAGTTATATATTTTGTGAGACTGCACTAGGTTATCGCCTGAAAGGAAAAAGGCCTATTTAAACCTTTTGGGTGCCATGGACGTAACAGTTACGTCCATGACTGTGGCGCTATGATGCCATGGACGTAACAGTTACATCCAAGGGACAGACGCGGCGACTGAGGCTGCTGATGTGTGATGCTCTTGCCAGTTTACCTGATAGCTGACTAATAGCTCGTTTTTAAAATTTGCTCGTAAAACCTTGTGTGTAATGTTTTTAACTGTGACAGATTGCACATTTCTGTGAGTGCTTCTCACCTGCTTACTTATCGCTCCAGGCCCCGTTCGGCCCCGGCATAGTGCCGTTTGTGCGGAGGGCCGGCTTCTCGAGCGCCATTTCCGCTTTCTCACTACCACTTCCGCCTTGCACCTACACATCGCAGGTTAGCGGTCTAGTGGTTGATGACTGGGAATTCTATATGTAGTGCGTGAATGCATCTATTCCATTGACAGACGCGGCGACTGAGGCTGCTGATGTGTGATGCTCTTGCCAGTTTACCTGATAGCTGACTAATAGCTCGTTTTTAAAATTTGCTCGTAAAACCTTGTGTGTAATGTTTTTAATTGTGACAGATTGCACATTTCTGTGAGTGCTTCTCACCTGCTTACTTATTGCTCCAGGCCCCGTTCCGCCCCGGCATAGTGCCGTTTGTGCGGAGGGCCGCCTTCTCGAGCGCCATTTCCACTTTCTCACTACCACTTCCGCCCTGCACCTACACATCGCAGGTTAGCGGTCTAGTGGTTCACTTAGGATCTATATAACATGGCGACATGGTGGAAGCGCAGCGGACGAGCGCAGCGGGAGCGCCGACTTCGCCCCGAAGTCGCGCCTAAGTCCAGCCCGTCTGCGCCCGTCCGCGGCCAGTCGCGCCCAGCGGCCACTCACTCTGCCCAAACTTTTACCTACTCGTCTGACGATCTATATGCCCTTCGGCATGCAGTTCCCCTATCGTCTTGTGCCACTAGGGCGGCTCAGGATTGTGGCATTTTGATTTCTCCGGCATTACTGATCTCTGACTCTTCCCCTCCTTCCCCCAAACCCGCACCTCGGCTCTATACCCCCCCCAATCACCGGGGACGCGTCCTTTCACCGTTTTGTATTTTAATACCCGGTCTATGGTGAAACACCAGTTGGAAATACTTTGTCTGCTAGATGACAGTGCTGTGGACATTTTACTTCTGTCAGAAACTTGGCTAACAGACGATTCAGTTCCAGACATCCTTGCTGCCATCCCCACTGGCTATTACATCATACAATCCAATCGTCCAGGGGGACAAGCTGGTGGTGGGGTCGCAGCCATCATTCGCATAGAACATATTTTCTCCACCTTAGCCTGCACTGCAATCCCCAATACTCAATTTCTTGTAATTAAACTCAGTTCCACCAGGTCCTCCCTGACCTGTGTCCTTATGTACAGACCCCCCGTCTATATGCCTTCTTTTCCACAACAGGCCGGGGCTCTCATCTCACAATTAATTATTATTAACGCCAAAGTCATCATCATCGGAGACTTTAATTATTGGCCCTCCGACCCTCGGGAATGCCGACTTTCAGAAGAATTCTCAGATCTTCTTACAAGCATGAATTGCCTGCAATTTATCTCGACACCTACTCATTGTAAGGGTCACATATTGGACCAGGTCTGGACGGCTAACCTTGATATCTCGCCCCCTTTGGTGACTCCCTGCTCTTGGTCAGACCACTACTTTATATCCTTTTCTGTTGACCTATCTATTCCTCGCCGTCCCCCCCCCCACAACAAATCTCAGCCCGTAACTGGAAGAAGGCTAACTTACCCGAACTACACTCCTTATTGGCAGCTACAATCCCCTTGCTCTCCGGCTCAGCCACCCATCAAGCCTCCATCCTCGAACAATGGCTGTTGTCGGCTTGCAACTCTGTAGCCCCACTAAAAACCATAAAAGCTTTGCGCCCTCATGACGCTCAGCGATGGTTCACTGGTCAGTTAAAACTTGACAAACTGGCTCTTCGTCAAGCCGAGCGCCGATGGCGCCATAACTATGATCCCCTCCTCAAGCTTGAATTCGTGAACCATCTAGAAATCTATAAATCCTCTATTCGAGGCCAAAACAACCTATTTCTCCCGCAAAATAATGGAGTCTGCTTCCAAGGCAAAAGATATATTTTCTATCGTCAATGAGCTCTCCCTTCCGGACCGGGTCACTCTCCCCCCTGTGCCTACCCAGTCTCTATGTGATGCATTAAACACTTACTTTCAGGACAAAATCATCACCATCAAAAACAATATTCCTCCGTCCTCTTCGCCCCTCTCATTCCCGCTACCCCCCAACAATCCTCAGCATCTGGATGCTTTCCCCCCATCTCTATCACAGAGTTTCAGAGACTCCTGCACAAAGTTAGTTCCGGGTCCCCTAATGACTGTTGCCCTCCCCATATCCTCAAAGAAATTTTCTTGGCCTGCCCTGACCCAGCCTTGGGACTTCTAAACACCTCGTTGGCCACTGGAGTAGTCCCTGACTCCTTCAAACAGGCAGTGGTGCTGCCAATTCTAAAGAAAGCTAATGCAGACCCTTCGGTCCGGAGTAATTACAGGCCTATTTCCTTGCTCCCTTACCTAGGAAAGATCTTGGAAACCCATGTCACTCGCTGCTTGAGCGCCTTTATTGAGAGTTCATCCTTTTTAGACCCTCAACAGGCCGGTTTCCGCCCCTCTCATTCTATTGAGGCGGTTATTGCTGCCGTCATGGACACTTTAAGAACTGGGGCTGATAATAACATCTCTCAAGCCCTCGTCCTGCTAGACCTGTCGGCGGCTTTTGACACGGTCGATCATTCTATATTGATCGACCGTGTCACTAACGCCGGCATCCAGGGCATGGCCCTTGATTGGGTCCGATCTTTCCTTGACAAGCGCTCCCAAGCTGTACATCTTTCCACTTTCTCTGCTCCTTTTTCCTCTCTTTTCTGTGGAGTCCCCCAGGGCTCAGCGTTATCCCCTCTTCTTTTTAATTTGTATATGCAACCCCTTATGGCTTCCCTCCGCAAATCCTCTGCAACAATCTTCAACTATGCAGATGATTTGCAGCTGATCTTTCCTATTGATACCTCTCCCTCTTCCCACACCGACTTCCAAACCACTATGTTAGACATCTCCGACTGGATGGCTCACAGCCAGCTCAAGCTAAATCCTACAAAGACGGAACTTGTGCTGGTGGGTGGGCCGGCCAACCCATGGAACGATAGCTTTTGGCCCCACTCTCTTGGGGTCCCCCCCCCGCCCTGTCAACTCTGTGAAAAGCCTCGGTGTAGTCATCTCTGGTGATTTATGCATGAAATCTCAGATCTCTGCGGTTACATCATCCTGCTTTTTCCATCTACGCAGGATACGCAAGATCTGTAGATTTCTCACCAGAGATGCACTCATTTTAGTCATCCTGGCTCTTGTCATCTCCAGGGTTGACTTCGCTAACATCTTATACGTGGGGATCCCCGCCTATCAGCTCCAGAGGCTTCAACTGATACAAAATCAGGCCGCCCGCTTAATTTTCCACCAGCCTAAGCACCAGCACGTCTCGCCATTATTACGGAGCCTTCATTGGCTTCCTGTGGCCAAACGTTGCACATTTAAACTTGGATGCGCTATTTTCAAAGCCCTTTACAATCTTGCACCTGCGTTCATTTCTTCCAATCTAAAGCGGTACATACCAACACGAAATTTACGCTCCTCTGCTGACAATCTCTTGTGCATCCCACAAATCCATCGCAAGAAACATGGTGGCCTCCGTTTTTCTTTTTTAGCCCCCACATTTTGGAACTCCCTCCCCTTCCGTCACTGCCCTTCTTATGAATGTTTTCGCAGGACATTGAAAACGTTCCTCTTCAAAGCTGCATTTGAGTAAACTTTGGCCCTTGCCTGCCGCATCTGTTATGAGCGCCAAGAAACCGTTTCGGTGAACGTGCGCGGTAAAAGAATTTTTAACATAGCATAACATCACTGCCTAATCCCTCTGCTGAAAAGAGTAGATGTTTTCCTTTTGCCTCAGGAGGTTCCCTTTTGAGGAGCTCTAGTTGGTACGAGCGAGACTTTTTTTGGAGGAATCGGTTGTGGTTTCTTCCGGAAACGTAGCGCATATCCATTGCGCAGTATATTCAGCACCCACCGATCTTTTGTGATGCTGACCCACTCTGCCAGGTGTTGTGCAGCACTTCCTCCCACCGGAGTGGGTAACGGCGCCAGAGGAAGCCACTGCTCAGGCCTTGCCTCCTCTAGGCGTGGTAGAGGACTGATGATGTCCGCCTCTGCCTCTGCTCGACCTTCCTCCTCTGTATTGCGGCTTTCATTGTGGCTTGTTTTGAGACCATTGAGGGGTTTGAACCCTCTGTTGGCCTCCCCGGTTCTTGTTGGTCTTGAAGCGTCGTTTGAACGGCCCTTTCTGTTTTTCCAGACCAACTGCCTTCACTGTGTCTAACTCAGTTTCCATACGGGTCATTTCCTGATCGGCATGCTCCCCGAAGAGTGAAGATCCGGAAAAAGGTAGATTGAGGATGCGCTGCTGGGCATCTGGTTTGAGTCCAGTTAAACGTAGCCAAGAGGATCTCCTCGCACATATCCCATGTGAGTAGGCATGTCCTGCTAGAAGGGCGTTATCCGCTGATTAACTAATCATTTGGTTTGCCACCAAACAGCCCTCCGTCATCGTCTCCTCAAAGTCCTTCTGGTCCTCCTTGGGCAATTTCCCTTTGAATCGTTCCATGGAGTCCCATAGGGCTCTATCGTACCTTCCCAGAAGGGCTGATGCACTAGAGACTTTCAGGGATGAAGCTGCTGTGCTGCATACCTTGCGACCCCAAGAATCTTGCGTCTTGCTGTCTTTGTCAGGAGGAACTGACGAAGAAGGAGCGACTGTGTGATTCTTCCTAGCTGAGGCTACTATAACTGAGTCCGCCGCAGGCTCTCCTTTAACAAAGATAGGATCTGAGTCGGCCGGCCTATATTTCTTCTGGATACGTGCCGGTACTGCCCTGATCGCTGCTGGCGTGAGGAAAACCTCTTTGATTGGGTCCATTATCCCTGGAACCAATGGGAGCAAAGGCCGTGTATATGATTTGTGATGAAGAGTCTCAAAAATCACAGTAGTGGACACCTCTGGAATAGCCATCTCTATATTAAGTTTGTGAGCACCCCTTTGCAAGACGTCCAGATACGTGTTGACGTCGTCAAGCGGGGAAGCTCTTGAGCGAGAACTGTCTGCCAGCGTTGGAGAGTAATCCCCTTTAGAAGATCTAGATGAAGAAGAAGAGGAGGATGATGGAGTTCTTCTCCTGTGGTGAGAATTCCCCTTCCTCACTGGTGTCCTAGGTCGTTCCTCCCTTCGAGGAGAACGTCTCGATCTCTCAGTCCGTACCTCCTTTCTCGGTGTTCGAGATCTGGGTTGTTCCCTCCTTGGCGATCGGGAGACCCTGGGGGTATGCGATCTGTCCGCTCTTCTCTCTCGTGAGCGTGATCGGTGAATGGCAGGACTCTGTCCATCTGCCTCTTCTGCCAGCTGCTGAAGAGGGGACCTGTGGACTGGACTCAAGTACCTTTGTAGTCTCTCCGTTGCTCCAGAATCCTTCCATTTACTCAACGGACCATACCATCTTGGAGAGAGTCTTGCCTGTGTGATGTACCGCCGCTGGGGACTCTTTTGCACAGGACTCCTACTCCTAGAAGAGGACCTCGATGAACCAGAGGCACTTAAGGAGGAATGGAGCGAAGCAGATTGTGTCACTAGGACTGTTGAAGGCACTGAAGGAGATCTCCGTCTCACCGGTGTTGGAGGACGCCTCAAAAGCCTTTCCCCTCGACGTCGAACGCCTCTGCGGAGTCGACGGAGTGATCACCTTCGACGTTGAATGCTTCGACGTTGACCTGCGGCCCCTCGACGTCGATCGGCGATGACGAGCCGACGACGGAGTCTTCTCCCTCGACATCGAACGGCGTCGTTTTGCCGTCGACGGGGGTCTCGACGTCGAACGGCGTTGCCCTGCCGTCGACGGAGGTCTTGACGTCGAACGGCGTTGCCCTGCCGACGGAGGTCTCGACGTCGACCGACCTTGGTCTGTCGGCGACGGAGAAGTCAATCGACGTTGTCATGTCGTCGACGATGCCCTCGACGTTGACCTGACATGCGACGTCGAGCGCCGACGTGCCGTCGATGACGATCCCTTCCTCGACGGCGAGCGTCCGAGGGGGTTCCTACTCCTCGACGCCGAGCGCCTCCGTGGAGACGTCGGCGGAGGTGTCACACTCTTAGAAGCCTGTCGATGTTGAGACGACAGCGGGTGTGATCTGTGCCTCGACGCCGATCGTCGCCTGGTTGACAACGGCGGAGGTGATTTAAATCTTGACGCCGATCTTCTCGTCGACTGCGATCTCGTGGCTTCTCTCGACGCCGATCGTCGCCTAGTTGACGACGGCGGATCTTTCTTCGTCGTCGGTGAACTCTTCGACGACTCCCCCCTCATCGACGCCGGTCCCGACGTCGACGGAGCTTTTTCTCTCGAACTGTCCATCAGATGCTGTTTTTTCAGCGCCGAGCCCGGCGCTGAGGTTGATGGACGCTCTGACTTGCCTTTGGAGGGAGTTCTGGGTCTCTTTGAACTCTTCCTCTCTGTAGATCTTCCTCTCATGGATCTCTGGGCCAGACCAAAGAGCCTGTTCCTCTCTCTGTCTTTAAGAGTCCTGTCAGACAGATTTTTACAATGTGAACAGTCTTTAGGATCATGATCCTCTGGCAAACATAAAATACAGACCTCATGAGAGTCTGTTCTTGCCTTCTTGTGGCCACAAGCAGGGCAATCATCAAATAATGAGGGCATCCTGACAGGAAAACCTCACAAAAAATCGACTGCTAAGCAGCTATTTACTTGACCCTGATGTTAAAAGTCAAAGTAAATCAAAAAATTGTTCTATAGAAGATTTGACTGAAAAAGGCAGAAAAGTGTGGAGCGGTGTATCCAGGGTCCTTCCTGAAGGAGCCGGAAAGAACAACTGACCTAACTGTAACTCCTGAGGCATGATGGGAAGCTAGGGGCAGAGGTGCCTTAAAGGCACAGCGTCAGTTTTAGTACATTCAGCTACAGGTTAGCTTTTCAGTCTTTTTAGACTGGGAATTTGCAATGCAGCCTGGGAGCTGTATATGCTTACAGTGTGTTATGAGAATTTCTACTATTTTCTAAGCATTAAAACAGTTTCTAAACAAGCATTGGTGTTGTTTCCCATGTTTCTAATGCAAAATACACTGTATGGTGGAAATTCTTCACGGCATATTTCAGCTCTATTGTTTTATTTGGCTGCAATATATATATATATATATATATATATATATATATATATATATATATATATATATATATATATATATATATATATATGGGGCACATATAATATATTGTTTCCGGGGTCCCGCGCATGGGCGGGAATATTCTAATGCTTATGACTATTGATGAGGATCCCCTGGAAGAGAACCACTAGATACTAGAGAAAGTTCCCGTGTGTGAGTGAACTGGAGTTCGTCTGACAGTCTGTTTACTGGTGTTTGGCTGGAAGTGTGTGTGGACTGTCACTCGGCTAACAGTCAGCGTGGATGGCACATGGCTGGCGATGTGCATGGACTGTCACTTGGCTGGCGAGGCGCGTGGACGGAGCTTGGCTGGCGAGGCGCGTGGACGGAGCTTGGCTGGCGAGGCGCGTGGACGGAGCTTGGCTGGCGAGGCGCGTGGACGGAGCTTGGCTGGCAAAGCGCGTAGACGCAACGGCGTAGCTAGAGCTTGTGGCGCCCGGGGCTACCCTTCAGATTGCCGCCCCCCTGGGGGGGTGCTGGGGAAAAAGGACGACGAGCACTTGAAAGAGGTCAGAGAGACACGTAGTATCACCGCTAATAGTTACCTCGTTCATGCAGGCCTGCAGGGGGATCAAATATTCGTAATACAGCACACTGTCCCAGTTTTGTGCACAGACTGGAGTGTGTGCTGAGGCACAGACTGGGACAGTACTCCGAATCCATAATATAATCCTATGGGTTTTGCATTTTTCAGTTACATTCTTTAGGTAACTGGCACCTCCATTCAATGGAAAACAATGGTGGATTCTGTGATATGTTGTGGCAGATGCACTCAAAAAACAAGCACTGAAAATGCAACAGGTCTCGCCTTTGATTAAGTTAAAAAGCCATTTGCTTGGCTACTGGTATTGTAGAATAAAAGCAAATTGCTTAATCGTAATGAAAGGCAAGATCTATTGCATTTTTCCACTCTGCAGCCTATCCCAGTCTTCGGCCTCTTCCACTTCCCAGACTCTCCCTACCCAGAATCTTCACTTGCAGCCTCTTCCAGTTCCCAAACACTCCCCCCACCCTCTTCCATGTTCCACTCCTCAGACTCTCCCAGTCCCCAGTCTCTTCCACTCCACAGGCTCATCCTACAAACTCCTCACACAGACGTCTACATTCAGTGGGCTCTTCTATTCCCCAGACACCGCGACTTTCAGTACTCTCCTCCCCTTCTCCTCTCTCCAGAATCTAAATCCCAACCTTCTTCCATCCTCACGCTATTTTAAGGAGGCGGCCCTCTTGCAAGGGAAGCAGACAAAGTCTCCAGTGCCCCCATATTCACATCAGAGCGCTCAGTGGCCTTGTCATGAGTATGAAGCACTGATGGTGAATCCTCTGGCATGGTCCCAAAATTAGGGCAGACAAACTCAATTTCCTATTTAGATTTTTAAATTGCAAACCTAGTGTATGTAGCTAAACATTTTTTTTGTAAACATTATACTCACATACGTAAGGTTTTCAATTAAAAAAAGTAAATAAGGACGAAAAGACAGGCTGCTTGTCAGATGCCCTGCAAAGCATTCCCCAAAAACAATTTGAATAGAGACACAGAGCCTTTCAATGCGCACAAACGCACCTTTAAATGTGAATATATTTTCATCTTCTTACATTGTCACCTCACATCTGCAAGCTATGCAAATTTTATAATTGGAGCGTTTCAGGCAACATTTGTCTTTAGCTGGCAGGCATAAGTCTGAAGGAACGCAATCTCTAACATATTGCCTTAGGAAACTCAGGGGGTCAGAGCTTCTTAGACAGTAAAACAGAAAAGACTTGTTTGGTACAAATGTGCTGAACAGGACACCTTTGTCTACAGCAGCATCCAGTGCCCGGTGGTGCACAATTTAAACTTACTGTGAACGAGGGAAGGCTGAGCGAGCTGTGGTGCCAAGATTTCAAGTTGCGTACAGGCCAGGGCAGGACTTTCTGCTTTTTTGTCAACACTCTGGGCAGCGCTGCCATAAGGTCACCTTGCAGGGTCGAACACGTTTGAGCAGCACAGGGACTGGAGGCACACAGAAGCTGAAGAACTCGGGAGCTTCCGTAGATAACTAACGCACGTTGTCACGTTGGGGTCAGAGAGCTCGAGGGCTCCGGCTCTGACGTGAGGTGCGGTGCTGCTGCGCAGAGCCGAGCTCCGAGAACAGAATGCTGGAGCAGCGCTTGCAAAACTGCGGCCGAGAGGCACTCGCTGGCCCGTTGCGGCGGCCTTTCTAATTTGTTTGAGGACACTGACTGACAGAAGTCAATGTCCCCAAATAAATTATAAAGGCCGCCGCAACGGGCCAGCCAGTGCCTCTCGGCCGCCGCCCTCTAATTAGCGCCGCCTGGGGCGGACCTCCCCCCTCACCCCCCCCCCCCCTAGCTACGCCGGTGCGTGGACGGAGCTTGGCTGGCAAAGCGCGTGGATGGAGCTTGGCTGGCAAAGCGCGTGGATGGAGCTTGGCTGGCAAAGCGCGTGGATGGAGCTTGGTTGCTGGCGGTTTGAGTGGATGGAGCTTGGCTGGCGGTGTGCGTGGATGGCACTTGACTGTCAGTGTGGCTTGCGTGGATCCTCCTGCATTTCCTTACCCAGTATGCCCTTCTAGCTAACAAATCACTTTTTCCTCACATTTCTCTATGGAAAATTTGGTGAATCGCCTGCATTTTTGTCCCAGGCTCAGCGGCCATTTATGGAAACCTACCAACACCAAACATTTCTGAAAAAAAAGACACCCGGAGAAGTCAAGGGAGCTATGGTTTGTGTGGATCTCCCAACGTTTTCTTACCCAGAATTACCCGCAAACCTCCAATTTAGCTAAAGAAATCACATTTTTGTCCCGTTTGTGTGGGAAAGTTGTGGGATCAATGGGGCAACACAAATTCCCTACCACCCAGCATTCCCCCTTGTCTCCCAATAAAAATGGTACCTCACTTGTGTGAGTGGGCCAAGTACCCACGACAGAGAAGGGCCCAAAACATTTTGTGGAGACATCACAATTATGGCAGCCATCTAGGGAAACCTACCAAGTCCCAGACATTTCTGAAAACTTGACACCTGGGGGAGTTCAGGGAGATGTGGCTGGCGTGGAATCCCCCCCCCCCCCCCCAAGGTTCTCTTACCCAGAATTCAAGCAAACCTCAAATTTGGGAGGAAAACGTGTTTTTTTTTTTTACTAGCTAAATTTGAGGATTCCAAGTAGGAAAACATTGGAGGATGCACACAAGTCACACCTCCCTGGACTCCCCCAGGGGTATAGTTTTGAGAAATGTCTGAGTTTGGTAGTTTTCACTGGATTGCTGTCAAGCCCAGGACCAAAAACGCAGGAGACTGCCTTGTAAACCCAGGTTTTTCCCATGAAAAATGATTTTGATGTCTCCACAATACGTTTTGGGCAAATTCCTTCTGCAGGCTCTAGGCCTACCCAGACAAGTGAGGAACCATTTTTACCAGAAGACTAGGAGGAATGCTAGGTGGATGGAAGTTTGTGGCTCCCTGCAGATTCTAGAACTGTCCATCACAGAAATATGAGGAATGTGGATGTGTGGGGGGTTTCAGTTTGTTTTTTTTACAAAGTTTGAGCTTTTCAAGGGATTCTGGGTAACAGAACCTAGTGAGAGCCACACAAGTCACCCCTATCCTGCATTACCCTGGGTGGAAAGTTTTAAAAAATGTCACTGTTTGCTAGGTTTCCCTAGTTGCCGGCTGAGCTAGGGCCCAAAATCCACAGCTAAGTACATTGTAAAATAAATGGTCAGTTTTCACTGGAAAAATGTGATGTGTTCATGTTGCATTTTGGGCCCTTTGATGTCGCAGTCACTAGGCCTACCAACACAAGTGAAGTATCGCTTATCAGGAGACTGAGGGGAGCACCGAATAGTAGAACAAGTGTGATTACAGTTTGTCTTTCTATGCATTTCTGCCGTCCAAATGTGAGACCTTGTGTAAAAAAAGAAAGTAATTTTGAACAATACCCTCCAACCCACAAATACAGAGTGCACAAATACCACTGCTTCTAAACTCCATATCTTGTTCCCATTTCAGATATACATATATTTCCTTGATACCTATTTTCCACTCTTATAGTTTACCAAATGAATTACTGTATACCAGATACACAATGAAAAACCATTGCAAGGTGCAACTCAGTTATTGGCTCTGGGTACCTCAGGTTCTTGGTGAACCTACAAGCCGCATACATCCCCGCAAATAGAAGGGTCCCTCAGACGTAACTGTATATCGCTCTCAAATATGTAGACACAAATTGTAGTATTTTTTCAACTAAATTTCAATATTCTTTTATTTAAATCGTTCCTTTCTATAGGAAAACCTTGAAGGATCTACACAAATGACCCCTGATAAATTAAGAATTGTCAACTTTTCAGAAATGTATAGCTTTCCATTGGTTTCACACCCATCTCAACCACTAACTGGAAGGAGGTTGAAAGCACACAAAAAAAAATAGGAAAAATAGGCTATGTCCCTGTAAAAGGACAAAACTGTGTAGAAAAATGTTGGTTTTCTGACTAACGTTTCCCTGTTCCTGTAAGTTGGGAAGGTGGTAATTTTAGCACCACAAACCCTTTGTTGATACCATTTGCAGGAAAAAAATTGCTTTTTCTTCTGTAGCATCTTTTTCCATTTTTCCCCCAAAAACCTAAACTTTAGCTGTATTTTGCCTAATTTCTCGGTCCCCTCCAAGGAAATCTGTAAAGCCTGGATACCTTCTTAATTATCACCGTGCTGGAAGAAAAGGACGCAAATTTGGCATGGATACCATATGTGGACCAAGTGTTATGGGGGCCTAAGCGCGAACTACACCAAATCGCCAAAAAAGGGCATGGCAGCAAAAGCATTAAAGAAGTACAGTATATTAGATCAGAGACAAGCGGTTTCATATTTTTTCAATGGTTATTAACTATCTTGAGGTCACCTGTGCAATAGATTTGTTTTTAATAGCCACGTAGTTTTCAAAACAAAATTTAAATTGTCTTTTTATATGTTTACGGGTATTTTTAAAGCATTACTGATATAAATGTGGCTGTTTGAATGACTTGGCCTAAATAAGAAAGATTGACTGAGTTGCCAGTAAAAAAAAAAAATAATAATAATTTAAAACAAATTGGATTAAGAGTAATGTTCCACAGATGTTGAAAAAAAGCATTAACACTGTCTTGCTGGAAGGGGAGAACCACACGTAATCACATGGGACTATGCTGGCGATACTCCAGTGTATATAAAGTTCTCCATCAATACCAAAGTCATCGAGTTCCAATCCGTATTGGACAAAACAGCTGAATAGACAAATCTTAGGTGGAATACACTATTTGTAGATCACATAATTTGAATATATTCCTCAAACAATTAGACATTTTGTTTGCCAATATAGATCACAATCATTTTTCATTCCGGTTTGTTTTACAACAGTAAGTGTAGATTACAAGGACTTGGCAACAGAGGAATTTATTTTTGGGAGCAAGTCTCAATCACATACACTGAAGCATAGTAAGTCAGTATCACATTTTTGGCTTATGACTGGTCCATGCCTCAGTTCTGTCGTAAGCCCCCTCCTCAAGCTTACTGTCAATTAGCTGCAACTTAAAAGGCAGAAGTACAATTGCTTTCAAAAGACAATATTAACTGTGCTATAATGTGACCCAAGTCAATGGCAAAGCGCACATAACCTTCACCACTGGGAAAACATGTATCTACTGAATTTTTCAAGAGTGTTATTGTCGTGTAGTTCCTATATATTCCTATACAGAATCTGTGCGTTCGGATAAACTGTGGGTTTGGAGGCAGACTGGATCTGAGCACCCCTCCCAGAATGTTAGCCTGTTTGCATTAGCTAGCTTACAGTGCCACTAGAATCTCCTCCTATCGGGGAGAGAATAGTTTCTGGCAACCTTATAACACGACAACCCTGATCCCTCAGAATCGTGGAAATAATGTGCTACCTTTCGCTCAGTTTCTCAAGCTCACTTATTAGTCTCAGAGATTTACACAGAAGAAACAGTTGGGCGTGTTACAATAAGAATTTATTGCATTGTTGTTCTTCTAGTGTAAAATAGATGTTTTGCAACAACCGTTAGACAGTAGCAGATATATATGATTAGCAGTACAGTGAATATAAAAGGACAGTACAGTTCCTACCATCTTGCAATGATCATGAATGCATACATGAATATAAAATGCATGATAAAAGAGAGTGCATACTCCTACGATGCCTATCTAGATGTACATAGCATGTGAGTAGGTGTGAAGCCAAGAATCCCCAAGGATTTAGTCTAACCCCATTACCTGAAGCAAGAGAGTGTGGGACCCTGTCCTGGTCTCGAGTTGGACACCCCGCGAGGGATGTGTCAAACCACTGTCAGCTGGAGCATCTGCATGCAGGAGCCTCAGTGTCTCTGGTCAGTGTGTCAGCTGGATGTCTCGGTTCCCTCTAGCTAACACTAGCAAGAGGTGGTGTATTTATTCAGAAAGTATCCAGGGTTCCTTTGTCCCTCGTTTCTTGTATTAGCCATTGTTGGTTTTGAGAATGACGTATGGGATGAACCTTGTACGCAGATATTATGCAGGTGGTTTAGCCCCTTCCTGGTTTCCAAGAAACCTTATGAATATTAATTCATACTGTGTGAGTCTATTGATGAAGTTATAGGATACTATTGTTCAGGGAAAACCCTCCTTCAGCGCCCCAGACTATAACTAGGTAAAGGTTCAATCCTAAAAGGCTCGTTACTGTGTAGGGAGTTAATGCAGGTGAAGGGGTATGATATTACCGGGCCTCTATAGAACATAACATTATATAGCCACACCGCAGACTCAAATACAAACTGGACAAGAAGAACCAGCTTGTAAGTGGAATATGATAGTAGAACTAAAAAATATGGGTCTGAAAATATTGAGAGAAATATGACAGTGCAAACTAGGGTCATTCCAATAAGTTTATTTAATAGGATATTTGAAATGCATTTCTATTTTAAAAATTGTGAGAGTCTGGCAGTTACTCTCTGCTATTGGGCCGGTTGCTCAATTTTTGTGCTGCTATTCTTACTTTTTTGTAATGTATTTTTCCAGTCAGAAATAGCCTGGATTCTCTTGTAATTGTAAATTAAAGTTATCAAAAAAGCCAAAATGACTGGTAGTGTGTTATAAAGTGTAGGGATGTGCCAAGACATCAAGCCAAATGTGCGTGTGCTGGTGGCCTTCTTCAAAAGGTTTTCCTTTCAGGCAACTATTTCAAAATGTCCGCCCATTCACACACGTCATGCAGCTTCTGAAGGGTGTCAGGTATTAGTGAACTAAGTCCCCAGTCATGTTACCTTTGTGATTCAAGGTGCCTTACACCTTGGAAGCATCTCTTAATCTTCAGTGCAGTAGTTGATTTTTGTTTTTTTTTGTTTTTTTTACTAAGGGCTGCTATTCTCCAATTGTGTATTCACACTGCCCTGATTAGGACACGTCACAAATGACTATCCAAGTCGAATCATCAACAATGATTCCAATTGGTCTGTCACATGTTTATTTTTTTTTTTATGGACTCACCTGAGAATACTAAGTATTGCATTTGTTTACAATCTCTTGATATATGAAAAATTACAGAAGGCCAACTGTTTTACTTGCTTTTCATCCTGTGCTTTACTTGTGCATGTTAGGCTCACTAGAGAAAAACGTTACCTGTTTTCTTATACGTAGCGCCTAGTTATGTACTTCTTTAAAATGAAAAATCCATCAATTGACTGGCAAATGGTTGTATATATTTCTGCTTCTTTTATGATTTTAATTAATCGAAATAAAGATTTTTGACTGACTGGCAATTACCCTTCTTTGCCCCTTGCTTCGTGTTATGGTTTTTACTCCAAATACCAAAATGATGCCACTGCACATAATTTTACATGCGTTCAGCGGAAAATCATGTCAGAAGCAGGGAAACAACACAGATCAGAACAAAAGCTGCTGCATGTGCAATTTGGCACTTAAAAAAAAGTACACAAAATAAATCTTCACATTCAAAATGGATGCAAGGATCTATAACGGGCTGGAAAAAAATGGTGCAAAAACATTGCTTAAAATGTTCGTGTTCATGTATTAATCCCAAAATTTCACATGACTATGCAAAGTGAAATTAAATAAATGTTGCACAGCTCTATTAAAAAGTTGATCTATAAAGTGCTTAACATTTAAAGTTACCAATTATAACAGGCAGCGTGGCCTGACTCAGTTGCGCACACTGCACTTGGTATTGAAAAACACCAAAACTTAAACCGCTATCTTACAATGTATTCAAGTGCTTATTTGTGTTGTGTCGCACTCTTTGCTTTTTTCAATGTATTATTGTTATATTTCTTAGTTCACAACAATTACTAACTCATAAAAACATTGTTAATGCACAATTTGAAAAAGCAACTGTATACATGTACAAGTTAATCTCAATTATCATTCAGTATTGGCGCCCAATGCATTTCGGAACCATGAGTAGTTCCTTCTTCAGGGGCTCATCTGTGGATGAAACATAATGGATGCTGTCAATGGTCAAGAAGGATTCAATAAATGTACTGCACATTTAAAATGTGTATCTTGCGTCGTTTCCCATGATCAAATCATATGCACATGTGTTGTTTTTTAACATGCAAAAAACCTGTGCGAGTGAATAATGGTATGTGGGTTGCCCTACCTTCCTCAGTTTTAAGCAGTCTGCCACATGCGGTGTACCCATCCCATAAACTTTAAGTAATCCTAAATCGCCATGAATATATAATAGCTCATCAACTGGTCCGATACTATATGTCAATGCAGTGTGTTAACTTCTTACCTCAATACTCTATTTTGAAAACTCCAAAAACTGTAATAAACAAACAGTTCAAATCAGTACTTCTAAACATACCGGAGGTACAATGAGTAATACCAGTTCTGGCGATGCTGGCTCTTACCTCCTACTGATTAGACAGGTTCTAATCTGAAAAAAAAACGGAAAGCTACAGTGAGCCCATGAGCGCTTATACACAGTCCTGTGGTCGCAAATAATAATGGAGAATAATGTTTGTTCTTTTCTCCATTATTATTATTTGCTCTTTTCATCAGGCTAGTTCATACGAATGAGGAGGATCATGAGATTTTCAGAACGATACTTGCGGTTACCATCATCGTATTACCATAATGAATAGAAGGTAGTGATCTCCACCATCTATAAACGACGATCTTGAGCGAAATCTATGTTGTGTGTCAACACGCTTGTAGTGGGTGATTCATTCTTGCATTTATTCACCTCAACAGAGCGGTGCTTCACTTATGTCCTGAGCCGCAGCCAGGTGGGGTGAGGTCTTCACATCTTACAAATCGGGTAAGATGTACCATATGAAATTTGAAAACCTTCAAGTTCTATGAACACTGGGAGGCACGTGTATAAACAGTGCAATTGGCCTTAATTCCGTTACAGGCCTTATTAATGATGGAGTTTACTCATGATAATGTGAACAAGGATGTTTGGAGACAGGCTGTGTGTGATGTACTCATGCTATTCTTTTTAAACTCTTTTTAGTGAACAACCGAATCTGTAAGAAGATACGGGACAGTACACCTAGGAGGTCCAGGTGACTTGTATATCAGTATCTAATGTTGTTTCACTTTTTTAGAACACTATTCCTTTACACTTTGGTTCTGTTTGCAGTAGCAGTAGTCGTTATGTCAAGGTCCTGAAGAAAGCAAGGCCACTTGGCCGCTAATTGCTGAAACATGTTGACCACGTTACACTACTAGACAGGTTATAAATTTATCTCTGTCTTGGCTATTTTTAATATTGGCATTGGAAGCTGTACCCCATTAAACTAGTTTTTCAACTTCCTTAGCCAATTTTATTTCCTTTATCCTCACTATTTGGTATCACATTTTTTCTGCACTGCATTTTTTCTAGTCACCCCGTCAGCCGCGCCACTCTCATATAACCAACTACTTTTGACAAAAGGTGACCCCACCCTGCCCACAGGAGGGACCGTTTATCATCCATTAGGCCCTGCCCTGTTGGAGACAATGTGGTGTGTGGGTCCACAGAACCCCAAATGATGAAGGGCGGTTCCGAGTGGTGACTGATGGGTGTTAGAGACCATACACTTAATTGGCTCATGTCTATTTTACAAAGAAGAGTTGTGATATAGCTTGTGGTAATAGTTCTCAGCCATTATCTAAATATCCTGTGTTAATACCTTGACCCTCTGGTACCCTTGCTGTTGTGAATGTTTGGTAGGGCGTGTATCCAGAGCACGGTCATTAAACTAGCCCTAGGGTCCCCCGTAATTGTATGCGTTATAGAGGCTCAGAACTTCCACAAAGTGTGGTGCTCTTTGGCTCCGAAAAGTCAGCAAATCGTCCTCCTCAAACTCAATACATTAATTACTTTTTGTTTACAACATTTTTAAGCGTAGCTTATACCGAAGGAACTGGGATGGGACACTGCGTAGGGCCAATTCAAATTGCTTTCCTTCAAAACAGAAATAAAATGTAAAGGGGAAATAAAAAAACAATCCTAAAGGAATAGAAATACCAAAAATATGTATCTAATGCATAACCAACACGACGTAACCCACCAAGCAATGAACTATCATTCACCTGGGAGGAAGGACAGCATAGCAAAGTCCTACAACCCACTCAGCGAGACAAGAAACAGTGCAAAGAATCAGTGAAGACTGATAAAAGTAGGTGTGCTCTATTCATCAAATACAAAACACAAGCAAAACAATGAGAAGAACCTGCCTTTACAAAAACTTAAAGGATACTAAAATACTACAGCTATAGACTGAAGGACACAGCTTTACAGCTGTGAGCACCATGTGCCCATACAAATGGAAGAGATTCAGTGCACAAGTGCTAAGGTAGCCTAACACTTCAGCCAACTGCATGCATCAGTACTGCAACCTCAAATAAAACCACAAGGCACCATCCAACCGCCAATTCACCTTCTCTGACAGTACGAGAAGCTTGGTTGTGCGGTATGTCACGTGCAAAAATATGGTGAATAAAAAGCTAATGTCTTTAAGAACTAGGGTCTAAACTAAAGAGGACAATATACAAAACGAAACAAAAACCGAAACCAGAGTACAATATGACAAAACTTAGAGGTGGAAAAGCTACATATAACGTTACTATCCAGTGAGTAGGATTTTCCTATATGGCGCATACAGTTGTGGCTGAACAACTCGAAGGGAGTAACACTCGTGAATGCAGATTGAGAGCTTTGCAGATTAAAATACATAGGACAGCTTCCAGTCTTGCGCTGGTGTGCATAAGAGACCAGGCCTTCATCCCCTGGGTAATAATTGTTGAAGTAGTGAACCTGCTTGATTTGAAGTGAGGGCCTCATGGGGGCACTGCTGTAAGTGGGGAGGGTCTAATTCTCAGGGCGGGTCTGTTTGGTAGAATAGAACCATGCCACATATACGTCTGTCCAGCATCGTTGCTGTTTATCTTGAAAGCATAATATGCACAACTCAGAAGAGTGTGTGCGTGTTCAGTGTAAATAGTACCCGACCCTTCAACATAACCCCCTTCTCCAAATGTTGATGTCAGCACCCTTCCCCGATCCTGTGCTTTGAAACACTCCTCTAGCCCCTTGCAATTTTTATTTATTTGTGCAATTTTATATAGCGCCAACTTTACCCGAAGGTGTCAGAGCGCTTTACATAGGATCCAGTTGAAAACATAAGGACTGACGGTTACATGCGTAAAAAGATTGCACATTTTTGCATTACATAAGAACCAGTTGAAAGCATACGGACTTAGGATTACATGCGTTACAAAAAAGGTACAAACAGAAAAAAATGCAAATGTACAGGAGATAAAATCACACAAGGAGGAGATACAAATGGATATACTCTAGGCCTATACTAGCGATATCTCTATCAACATAGGGAGGGGATACACATGGATATACTCTAACAGTCACATAGGAGACTAGTCGTTAGAGTTCTCTATATACATAGGGAAGGGATACACATGGATATACTCTAACAGTCACATAGGAGACTAGTCGTAGGAGTTCTCTATATACATAGGGAAGGGATACACATGGATATACTCTAAGAGTCACAGAGAAGGGCAGGCACATGAGATAACCGAGAGAGGGAAGAAGATAGTGGTGAATAAGACAGTGAGGAGTGTGTCAGAGGCAACAGGAGAGACAATAGGAAAGTCGGAAGGACAGAGGGGGAGGTCAGAGATCGCTAAAATGGCGGAGGAGAAAGGTAGAAGAAGAGGCGAGTCATACAGAGAAAATGGCGGGGAGCAGAAAGGTCCAAGCCCGAAAGTCCAGGAAGAGGGCTGACATAGCCAGCAGGTCCAGGGGGAGAAGGGCAGTCCGCAGCAAAGTCGCAGCCTCATCGTTCAAGAGGAGCTGGGGCAGAGGAGATCAATCCGAGACCAGAGGGTCAGGGGAGAAAGACCACAGGCGCCCAGGCAGAGATGGGAGGCAGCAAAGTTTGAAACAAGGTTTGAAGGGAAGGAGGGGCCTCTCACCAGAGCCCAGTTAATCACAATGTGGGTGGTGGCGTTGAGAGTGTGCGGTGAAGGCCGTGTTGACGCTATGGATGCAGTCGCGCTGGTTCCCGGAGAGTTGTGTGTGGGTTCACCGGCCCTGTCATGCGTTGGTGTCCCTGGAGCCTGTGGCTGCCGGTCGTAGGAAGCGTGTCCCCAAGGGCGCCATCTTGGAGTCAGGCACCGTTGGCGCGAAGCAGCACGGTCAGCAAGGGGGGGGGGGGGGCACATCTCTGCCCTCAGGCCCAGGCCCGTCTGTCGCGGAGAGCGGTGGTAGGCCCGCGGAGCTGGTGAGTGAAGATGGTCTCAAGGCGGCGCCGGCGCCGCCGTCAATCACCGGCCCTTTTCTGGTGTGCCCCTGGAATACCGCAGAGTCTCGGCGGGTGGCAGCGGGTGACGCGGCCAGAGCCCTACGTACCGCTCGGGTGTCCAGCGCCTGTCAGACAATGTACCCTCCCTTGCCCCTTCTTGTCATTCCCAAGCAACTCATAGCACTTCAAAGAAGGTAGAAAACGACATGCAGGCACTAAAATAAAACACCAAATACCACTGCTGCTCCGAAGCGGTTGAAGAGCGAGTGTGAAATGCAGAACACGAATGCATACCAAGTGTATGAAGATATATTAATCTGTAGGAGGGAAGAAAAAGCCGACTAAAATTAGTAACGAAATGTAGTTCAATGTCACGATCTCAAGCCTGTACTTTTATACCGGTTTGCTCGGAATGTTAGACGGATGCAAAAAAAAAAAAAAGCTTAAGACTGCATTTAGAAAAATTATAATTAACGACAAGTGAATCCCCAATATGGAATATAAATGTAGAATAAGTCACCAATGACGACTGGATACATTTCCGTAACTCTACTGAGCCACATCAAAATGTGACTTTTAACCTTGAGTTACTGCAGGTGCGGCCTCGGTGGCTATTTCCACGTGCGCGGCTGCTGGGGGTGAGTCATTAGCCATTGCCTCGTGACGTCCACGCCCAACGAAAGCCGCAGGCTCGCGCCCGAGGCCCTCGCGCAAGCACTGCATGTGCACGCCGCTCCTCGGTGGAAGGCCAGCACCAGGGAACCCGTGCGGCGGCTTCCTTGAAGAGAAGGCAGTACTCAGGGACCCGGTGTACACGCGTGGGCGCCACGGGGCCACCGAGAGCCGTCGCCATGCGCACCTTCCACAGCAGAGGCGCGGTGCAACTCGTCGGAGGGATTCAAAACAAATGTCCGTTCACAAGAGCTCTCGATTTCGTCTCGAGTTGTTCTGTGCCTGGTGGACTTGCGCACCGATGGCGTTATAGCTCTTATAGGACTATATTTAAAACAGAACTACAAAACTGCCGGTATCAGGTTGCCAAAACAAACAAAAAAAACACGTGCCGTGGTGAGCTCATTTACACCTGGAACAAAACATTTTCTGGAGATCAGTTATTGGGCCAAGATTTTCTATTGCCATGCTAAACGTTACCTGGTAAGTTATTTGAAAAGTACACTATGATGGCGGTGTGGGGTGGCACTTTGCCACCACTTTACATGCGAACGCTAACTACGCAGGGTCATCTTTTCCTCATTCATTTTGACTCCATAATATAAAGAACGATGACCTGTAATTTAGTTAAGGCGCCATTTTATTCCCCGATTACTCGACTGAAGAGGGAAAGACGTGCTAGATTTTTAACCATACTATCCTATAAGATACACCCGTCGTATCACCTATGGTAAGAAACATTATCTTTGACAATGAGATTATTTGTTTTTTCTCAGATGGGTGAAAGCACCACAAGGAACTTTGCGCGAGGTCTTTCCTGCAGAACTAGGAGAATAGAAATGTTTTATAGATTTTAAAAGGGCAGTTTCCTACAGCGAATAGGACACATCCGCTTCCCTTGAACAGGATGTGAACTGTTTCCCTAATGTGACATAACAATCATGTATCCAGCGTGTAAGAGAAGCAGGATGTGATGTGAAACATTTCCTGTAAAATACATTTGAATAAATGAAAAAAAAGTAAAAGTTAGTTGAATGGCTCTGAAGATCACAGCCTGTAAGCAAAAACAGACTGCGGCAAGACTGTTACGCTTCAGAAGACTAAAGGAATTAATCGCCGGTGCATCAAGATCTGCTAGCATAACGGTCCTACTAGTTCATAGTACAAGATAAAATAAATTACAAATATATTAGAAAAAAAAAGCTCACAAATTCACGCAAAAAGAACTAACTACTAATTTGATTGCTTTTAACCATAACCGCAACCACAGTGATTGTATCACCGGAAATAGAACTTCCATAAAAGTTGAAACAGTGTACATTCTTCAAACTTTCTGCCGGGTCTATATCCCAATAAAATCCTTAAAAAAAAGCGGTTTTTTTTTTGTTTTTTTGTGTGGAGTTTTATATAGCGCGAACTAGACCCGAACCGAATCAGGTATCTGAGCGCTTTACATAGCACAAGTTACGTTTTTTACATGAGGACACACTTTTTTTTTTATTTATTTAAACAAAGTAAAAAGTAACATCCACCAGGTTATATTGTAAATAAAGCATACTTCATGTGCTTTGATGTGCATGATGCACATTGGACGACAACTCAAACATCAAATCTAGAGAGAAGTGCCTGCCCAGAAAACTATACAAAAGAGGAAGAAAGCTTGAGAGCAAAATAAAATGATTGCAACTGTTATACATCCGTCTTTCTTGGGGGTCTTTCAAATATTTCGAGTGACACTTTCACTAAGCGTCAAACCTTAAGTTATGTAAGCATTGTTAATATGTTGCTTATTTTTTCACTTCACAGGATCTAAAATAATAGACTTCCTACGCTCTAATCTCAGTCACATCAAAGCCGGTGCAAATATTTAGACACCCAAAGTGACATTTACTACTCCCACCCTCCCAGCATGGGTGGGGCTAACATTTGCTCCTTTTAGGCAGAAACTGGATGCCACTTCCATACCTCTGTGTAGGGCTTGCAGTCGTAAAACACACTGAAAATCAGTCCTGGGTTACAATTTAGAGATTAAAAATTAAATAAACTTGTTCCTGAAAATTTAGGAAAATTAAAGACTGAAGCAGATCGGCAATTTTTAGGATTATTTCAGCAATGCAACCATTAGGCCCAGCCCATTGATCGGAAGCCTAAACATAATAACAAACACACCTAGATAAAATAAAAGAGTCCAGTGCGCCCCAGGCAAGTGGAATTAGCAGAGTGAACATCTAGTCACTCCTTGGCTGCCAGGCTGGTAGTGCATTCTTCCACGGTTACCAGGTATTAACAGGTCAGTAGGCCACGGAAAGTGCACGCCCAGCACACCCTTATTGGGCATGAAGGATTTTTGCCACGTTTGGCCAGGTAGTGCACCTAGGCAATTGGTTCCTATTTAAAGAAGTGCTCCAAGATTAGCACAGTGTACAAACGCACTTTATGGTTGCAATGACTTGCTGCTGAACACTTAAAAGGGCCTTACCGCTGCTACAGGAAAGGAGAGCAGAGGAAAGAAAACTCTTCATCTCTTCAGTCAATTATGACCAACAGACTGTTTACACCTGTGTTCCCCATACAACATTTGTTTCCACAACAATAAGACAATTTGTTGTGTTCTTAAAAAATATATATTCAGAATCTATGTTCAGCAAAAGAAAATCTCGAAAGACGCCAAACTCCTAAAAAGGACAAAGCATGTATGAGTTAATAAGATAAAGCATGTGTTTTTACTTACATTAGTATTTTTAATCTGGTTGCCTGTGCTATGCTTTTATGGTCATTTTTGTCTTGTACCGAATAAAGCTTCATGAACTGAACTGACAAAGCATGCAAGCACAAAAAAATAAAATCTTGATGCAAGCCCAATTGAATATGTACAGCTTTATTGATATTTATTTCAATTTATTATCTATGATGTTTTATATTGTGTCTCCAAGTCACCTTTCAGCCACCTCACACTACTCTGAGAAACTGGAAAGGCATGCAGACAGAAGAGTCATGGAGACTGAAGGAGACGGTATGAAAGACGTGAAAAATGGGATACCTAGGAGTGGCACCGCAGGAATTTAAATACCTTTCTAAGCACTCCGTAGTAGTGTAAGGGACTGGGCGGACAATAAAATTGCTGTGCTTTTATGAAGAAAGTGATGGATAAGATACAGAAGGAATATGATGTGGAAAATTGGAAGTAAAGAGAAAAGAGCATCAGCCTGGAGCAGAGCTCTTGCCCCCGGGTCCCAAATGATACATCAAAGAGCAGAGACCAAAGCTGTAACAAACACTGGCAAATCCAGTAGGTATCGCCTTTTTGACCTATTGGCTTGGTCAGTAATATCTAGCTTAGCAGTAAAGCACTGGTATATAAAAAAGAAAAAACAAAAAAAAAAGTACAATGTTGCGATCACTGCTTCTAGTCCTATAATTTTGTAGCCACATGATTGCATGCATCACTACACACACTTAAGGCTACAGAATTATGAGGGGTGTATTTTGTTTTACAGTTCCAAGATGAGACACCACATTGATTAATAAATAAAAAAATTAAAAAAACATTTTGGTAGTGCAAGAGCTCAAATTAAAATGGAGGACTGTGAGGGTAGGAGGCAACCTAAAAGCAAGTGGAAAAAAAAAATCATACAAGAGTGCAACATGGGGGACACACAAATACACAACAGAGAAACCAGTGCACATGTGCGTGGAGAGTTTGCTAGTGGAAGAAGCAAATGAGAAAGAGAGAGAGTGGGAAAGCACAGCACACAATGGAATCCAGAACACGGAACGTGGGTATGTAGGACAAGCACACAAGGGAGACCGCTGAAAATCACATGCTCTCGCAAGGAGTGCTTAACCAAAAAGAAAACAGTAGTTCTCTAAAAGTGAGCAGTGGAATGATGTGTCCGCCAATGAAAGGGGTGGTAAAGAGACTATGCTCTAGGGTTGGAAAAAATACAAGAAAAGGAAAGGAAGATGTTAAATAAGAAGCAATCAAATTAGAGTGACAAAGCCAACCACTGATAAGTACTGGCCGACTTAACCTCATAGTAAGTCCTTGGTAAGCCTACAACTGGTCTTCACAACCAGGCAATTGCACTGTGTGGTAAAAATTACCTAAAAAGAGTTTGAGGGAACGAGAGCTGGGTGACCATCGGTTGCACACCCGCTGATTTCATCAAGTGCCTGGATCTATTTGGAGAACAAATATGGAGCTTGAGAAATACTGCCCATCACGGTTGAAGTGTGATAGTGAAAACTAAAAACCATTAGCTGAGTTCTATTGTATTGCATCATATATACGGCGCTTCCTAACCCTCTTTGGGGTGCTGAAGCTCTTGTCTGCATGGGGGAGCGTGAGAAGTTGGCCTGATATATGATGTTTCCAATTCTGGAACCACCTTGTATCAGTCCAAGCTTTCCCTTATGGTGTCTGGTTGTAAGTCAACCTTGTAGACAAGCTATCTTAATGGTAGCATAGACTAAGCAGCCTTAAAGGCTGAACTCAAGAGGTCGTGTTAAGCGAGCTGTTTTACCAATCACAGTCCTGTAATATCAAATGAAAGGACACCACCCAAGTATATATTATAAAAATATATGTATTTATTACTTAAAATAATCCCCAGTATTCTTTATGAACAAAGGGGCACAAGCGTTAAATCAAAAGCATAGTATAACATACAAAGTTGCACAATTATGGATGAGGGCGAGGGGCCACTCAGACCATATACTAAGAAAGTGGTATAAGAGATACCAATCGAACAGTGGTTAGGCCTAGGGCATCGCTGGGAGCAGTCGGGACAAGCAATGCTGAAGTCGGGAAAAGCCCGCGGGATTCGGGTGCAGTGCTGAAAGCACACGCATGCACCAATGCAAGTTAATGATGCGTAAAAGTTACACAAATAGAGTTTTAGGACACTTCCGCTGAACCTAGAAAGACAAAACTTAAGACACAGACCCTAGAGGTGTGTACCAGTGTGGGAACACTGGCGTTGCAATGTTACCTCACCCACAGGAAGCGGGTGCACAGGGTCGAAATAGTGTCGGGTTTCGTCACGCTGGTTCTTAGTGCTTGAAGCTGAAGAGGCTGCAGGCGCTGTGAAGGAGAAGTGTCCGGTGGGATGCAAGGGTGGATCGAAGTCGAAAAGTACCTGAAAGCAGAGGGGACAGAGTCTGGGTCACTCAGCAGTGACCAGGGTGGAACCAGGATGGAACCAGGCAATGTCGGGCGCAATCAGGTGGTTGTCGAGGAGCTTCTCTCCGCTGTCACGTGGGCTCTGGGGCATCTACGACGTCCAGGAGCGGGTCACGATCTGTCCCACGAAGGCTCTCGCCGTCGGCGCTGTCGGCTTCAAGATTGGAGCAAACACTTGGCAAAAGCAATCCACGCGGAACTGGAAGATTGCTTCTCACTCGGACCAGGAGGGTCAGAGTGGGTACTCCTTTTCAGGGGAGTGGGTGCAAATCTGGAGCAACCAGAATCACAAGTCGTATTTCGGTTTTCGTCGGCACAGGGGCCACAAGCCAGCTGGCAAGGGACTGGCCAACGCGTTGAGCCAAAAGAAGCAGAAGGGCCCCACGCAGCACTCGTCGAGTGTGGAGGGCTGAACGTCGGTGCAAGAGTGGCTCAGGGTTGGGGCTTCTCAAACCCCGGTGTACAGCTTCGATGGTCACTTGTGGGCTGCACGGTCAGCGTCTCGTGGTCTTTTCAAGATGGCGTGCCCCACGCTTCCGGTCGCCTCCACGGGTCTCAGCTCTGCAGGGACTGTGGATCGGGCTGTTAGAAGGCAGGCAAGCTTGATCTCGTCGATCTGTCGCTCGAGTTCCGGCGGGAACTGCAACAAAGCAGACGTCGATGGCTGGATGGTGCCTGTTTGCACAGGGTGGTCACTCCTTGACCACAAGGGAGATTCTTCAGTCTTCTACGTTGAGTAGGATGTCGAAGGGTCCAGAGCTTCATTTCTTAGGTTTCATCAGGATAATCTGAAGTGCATTGGCACTGCTCCCACTCTTATTTGAATCTGGGGGGCTGGATTACCTGCTAGGTCCCCTCCTATGGGTGGGACCCAGGAAGGGGGTGGATACACCCCTTTCCTTTGATCCAGGCCGCGCTGGGACTGGGGCTGGTGTGCCCCAGAATCGGTTTGACCGGATTATGCAAGGGGCAGCCTTGTGCTCCCCATACAGTGTCTGGTTTCTTTCAAACCTCCCTGCTACAATCCACTATCTCCTGTCTGGGGTGGTGTGACACCTCCCTGCGACAGGAAACCCTTTTTTCCAGGCCCCCTTGGCTGAGTTTCGGTCAGCTTCAGGGGGTCAGAATTGTGTCTGTGGCAGAAGCATCCATTTTGTGGATCTGAGGCTCTTTTAAAAATCAACTGCATTTCAGTAAAGTAACATGTCTTCTCCCTCTAGAGGGGTGGAATGCTATTCCCGTCACCAGAACTGGCGAAGGGATGGTATTCCAAATCGTATGACACCTTACACGACATGTTTTGATAAAGCCAAACCAAAGTTGCTATATAACTGCGAGGATTAGAATGCACTTAATAGTATATGGTATGGCATTATCCTGAAACAGCCTAGGGAGCTGCAGACAGGCTCAGCTCATGCTAGAGCTCCATCTCACATTAAACCACGCACTCGGCCTCCAGGATTGATAAGGCCTTCCATAGGAGTGACTCACAGGTTTATATGTGTCCAGATATAGGTTTAGATATAGGTATACTATATCTAAGCAAGAGGTGATTACACCATCTTGCCCCAGCTGAGTGATCAGCCAGTTGTGTCAATTTAAGAACCAGCCAGGGGTGGCAAAAGATATGCTGCAGCCCCTGGTAGGCCTTGGTGGCACCTATGCCCTGAGCACCTATAGTGCAAGGTACAGGGGCTGACAGGGAGTCCATTTCCAATTGTGGTATGTACCTATAGCACATGTATTAATAATTTAGAGAGAGAACAGCAGGCTGGGGGTCTGATTAGCAGGCCCACAGCCTCAGTAGTCGAAAACCAGTGAAGCAAAAAGCAAAAATTTGGGGTGACCATAGGATAGCAGACCCTACTCTCCTAAATGTAAATGTAGTTGAGCTTATATAGCGCACAGCTACCCGCAGTGGGTTTCCCGGCGCTTGCTTAGGGAACCCTTCCTGGTATTCCCCTGTGAGATAGCAGGGTATCCACAAGGTGAAAGTCAGGCATCCCGCCGCGAGGGGCCGTTGTGGAGATTAAGCAAGCTATTGCCCAGAGTCGCAGAGTGTGAACCCGTGAGTCGAGGAGGCACCGGGGCGAGAATTATCGAGTCCGTGGAATTTTTAGCCCAAGACCCGCCGAGGCGGGGAATTGAACCCTGGTCCAGGACTGATCTCAGCTTCCGGGTCTGCTGCCTCTAACCCCTGAGCCACACTTCTCCACAGGGAGCATGCTACACTGTATTTAGGGTGTATGATTTGAAGTGAGTTGTCTTTGTTTCAGGAGGGGGGATTTCCATGGTGTGCGTGAGGACCACCGAGGTGCATTTTCGTGTTATGGGATGCAGCGCTTAGCAGTATGATGGACGAAGCAGTGTGAGGGAAAGACTTGCAGTTCATGATTTTCTGTAGACTGGCATCTTTGAACAGCTCTGCAGACCCATTTATGGCTTTTCTGAGATATTCGGTTTACATTTTATGGCCCTGAGCATGCATAGATTGGAGGAAGACAAAATGGAGAGATCTGCTGGAATGGACTTTGGTAATGTCATCCCATATCCAATCGTCAACGTGAGACGCCAAGAAGGGCCCATAGTATGTAGCTCGTTGGGGGATCTGTAATGGCGGACTAAATTAAAGTCAGCCAGCAGCATGTGGGATGTCTTAAGTTATTCGATGCCTGTGCAGTTGTTGGTTAGATTTATTGCTGCAGATTAGTAAAGTGCTGGGCGATGGACGTGACCCATAGCTGTTTTGTTCTATATGGGTGTCAAGCAGTATTTATTACGCAATCTGCATGAACTATAATCGACTATACCCAACAAGGCATTGGGGCCCTTTACATTGGGCAGCACACTTCAATAGGATTCAAAGTTCGTGTTTTTCAGTGGTTATTGGGATTCTTATCTTAAGGTAGCCATTCCATGCATTGGCTACAGTTTCTATTAAATGGATTACATTAATACGAGTTTGGTGTGATCTTTAGTGAGTTGGGGTAGGGTATGTGAATTCATCCAAATGACTAGCGAGAGTACAGTAGATATTGTTAGTTTCAAGAGGTATGACCAAAAAAGGATAAGTTGTGACCTTTGAAATGAGGTATGGTATTTCAGAAAATCAGTAATTGAGATTGAACTAAACATGCAGGTGATTTAGAGTAGGCTAAACAGAAAGTGAGGAGGCATGCAGAGGATGGAAAGTAAGGGGGGGGGGGATTTATAAAATGTTGAGCGTCGTTGCTGAGACTCAAACCCGGTTCCTCAGATTAGAGGTCGACCGCCCTAGCCGTAAGGCCAAATCCTCTCCAAGCCATGAGATTGTCACACAATGACAGGATGACAGCCCATGTGCACTGCGCGTTTATATATGAATGAATGACATTTTATTTAAAGCCACACTTCCAGTACTGTCGGCAAGAAACACTTCAGTGTAAGAGTTTCACATGGTCTTTGTCAAGAATGTGTGAACTTAGACCCTGTTACCACTAGAGAGGGCCACCAATTCAAGGGAAAACGGAGGCAAACATACAGGAAGGCCATCATTTCAGACACCCCAAAAGTAGTCACACGCCGTACCCCGTTTTAGGTAAGCGCATTGGATGAAAGTCTAATGGAAAATCAGTTGCATGAGACTGCAAAAAGGGCACACGAGATTACACACTGCTCTATTGACGCTGGACAGCTGGGAGGTATGTTGGAGAGTCCTGTAACGTGGAAGGCATGCTTCCCTCTAAAACGATCCATGCCCATTACTTTCAAAAGAAGTACCCGACACCCCCCCTATAGGTGACAGTGGCTCAACATGAATGACAAGAAAACACAGCATTTTCACGAAATGTCTGAATACGCTCCTGCGCTGCCCCTGGTTGGTCTTCCTAAATTTCCTGGGTCCTACCCGCCGTGACCTAGCTTCTTGGATGGAGCACTCTGTCCTCACAGTTGTGGATTTTTTTCTCAGTCAGTTTCTCTCGTTTGACCAGCTAGTTGCAAACTATGATTAACCCCAGGGCAATTCCTCTTTCACCGGTGACTCATTCACACATGCCAAACCCTATGGGGCAAACAATCATTACGATGGGCCCTGGTCATCATCTTATTACTTAGGTGTACAAAGCCATCCGTGAATTACCAATGCTTTCCCTAGACACCCAACGACACAAATGGGAGTTGGAGTTTGGCCGTGCATTGCACGATAAGGAGTGGGGGACGGGCCTGGAATTCCCACAAAAGGTATCTCGTAACTCTTACTTTCAAAACCTGCAACCATTCATGCTACATCGAGCCGGCCTCACCCCAGCACAAGTTAACCGATTCTTCCCTCAAGCAGATGCACACTGCCTGCTCTTTCCGGCCCCAGATGCAGACTTACGACACATGATATAGTCCTGCCCAGCCCGCACCAGTTCTGGGAGAGAGTACACGACACATTGCGCCACATCACGGAGCTCACAAATATCCACATATGGGAGGCATGCTCGCTTGGCATTTTCAAGCAGCGCAAGCCCCACAAAGTGCACTCCCCCTTTGCCTCAAGGGCGCACCTCCTGGCAAAACGCACGCTCACTTTGTACGGGAGCTCCAAGACAACCACTTCTCTGGCTGCCTGGTATGGTGCGGTCCATAAATGTGTTGTAGTTTGACAGCGACTGGGGTTAGCATTTAGCTGAAGCCATTTTGTATTCAGCAGCCATCTTGTCTGCCATGTGCTCTGTCCTACCTTGCCGTTTGCTTTTGTATTCTGCCTGTGAACAGACTATATTTAGGTTCTGCTACTCTGCACATGTGCAGAGGAAAGCTGTAACTGTCTTTACATCTGTTCCTAGTCTGTAACGGTCAGGTTATTCTTACCAGAATCAGCAAACTGTTAGCTCCTCCATATTGTTGACTGTGCATTTCGTATGACCTTTTATGTATGTAAACCTTCTCTTCTGTACTTGTACCACCTTCTTTTGAGCCCCTGTGTGGGTATAAAAGGACCATGCTCCTTCTGTTCCGTGTGCTACTTCATACATTACCAAAGGGTGTTGTGTGAATGTAGTTCCACCTCATGAGGTTTAATAAATCTTGTATTTTCTATTCCAGTTTCTGTGCCAACTTCTATTCTATGGTCTGAGGACGCAGAGAAGGGCGAACCCCTAGCACTGGTAGGCCTTGCAGAGGCCCACTACTACAAATAGGGTGCGGTGGAGGACGCCTTCTGTTACAAGGAAGCTCTGAGTCCTCAAGCAAACCACCTCCCCTCAATGGGCTACCCTTTTTTCACAGTTTCTATGGCACACTACCTGCCATGGCTCCCTCCATCTTCGCTTATTCAGAACATACTACATCGCTCCTTTCTCACTGGAACGCCCTGCCCACACAGCTGCTGTATCTTTGTCTTAGATTGCTTCAATGGTACAGATTCCGTCCTACCCCTTCACTCTCCCTCACCTTCAGTTTGTAGACCGCACCCTTCGTTAGGCAGATTTGGCAGTCACCTGTACATATGTGAAAGCGCATGTTGTAAATGATATTGCACCCACTGTAGTCGCTTCCTGGACTTGCTTGCTATGTTTCCATCTGCATAGGTCACTTTGATCCTATTCTACAAAAAGTGAGTCCATCATATTATACTGTTGATTGTACCTTTCTCTCCATGTTTTTTTAACACCCAATAAAGATTTTTTTTAATCCTCTATTGCGCTATAAGAACATATGCTGCCATTTACTGGTGAACTTTTCTACATACCAGAATCCTGTACGGCGACTGCTCGGGGAGCAGGTTGCGTTTGACAACATGACCATATATATTTGGAAACGCAGGAATATTCGGAGTCTCCAGGTATATTCGGAGTCTCCAGGTGTTCCCCTTCCAAGCCAGGGCTCTGAATACTTAATTACCCCTTTTCGCCAGCACACTCCCATAGTGTGAGGAACCCCAACGCACTTAAAAGAATATGTCACAGAGAAGCAATTTTTTAATCCTCTATTGCGCTATAAGAACAAATGCTGCCATTTACTGGTGAACTTTTCTACATCCCAGAATCCTGTACGGCGACTGCTCGGGGAGCAGGTTGCATTTGACAACATGACCATATATATTTGGAAACGCAGGAATATTCGGAGTCGCCAGGTATATTCGGAGTCTCCAGGTGTTCCCCTTCCAAGCCAGGGCTCTGAATACTTTCTTATTACCCCTTTTCGCCAGCACACTCCCATAGTGTGAGGAACCCCAACGCACTTAAAAGAATGTCACAGAGAAGCAATTAGGATAGGCCTCGGCCAGAGGTTTACCTCAGCGCCTGCCCTCAAGTAAGTTTTAAATACCCTTAGAAAAAGTAATACTTTGTCGTAAATAGCAATCGGCACGTCCATCTTCCGCGTGTTAAGTTATTTTTTCGCACATGAGCTACATATACAATGCTTCGCTCGGTTATATGCCAGAGGTAGTTCTTTAATAAGTGTAGTAGATTAGGCAGAGTTATTCGTGTATTTGTGGCACGACCAACTAGTGCTTAATTTGTAGAAAGCAAGAAAAGCGGCAGGGGTCGTCAGAAGGCCACTGGGCTTGCACCTCTGATTGCCTCCGCTAGCAGTGATGGTACCAATACAACTACTAACTTTACACTCGTACAAGTGAAAATTCAGACTATTCCAAGCCACCCAACGAGAAGAATGGCTTGTGTACCACATATTATTACGTTTTTAATGTATATTCAGTTGAACAACTGTTGTGCATATTTCAAAATTAAACAGAGTGCCATTGTGTGGCAGACTGTCATAAGTACTGGTGTTGACAAGTACCGGTGCTGAGCACCAGGAACCACTGGCTCAAATTAAGCGCTGGACCAACAGTCACTAAGCAGAGTATATTGTGAACTAACTAGCAATACCAATACTAATCGAACGACATCCACACAATGCTGCAAATAGGTCATGTCAAGCAGGACAAGGCTATTCCAGTGGGAAATGGTGAGAGTGCTTCTCTCGTACAGATGTCAGCTTTGTTTGTACAGTGTTTTTTTTAAACTTAAATACCTTGTCCTCTAGTGGAAGTAAAACAGAAATTGGAGAAAAAAAATGAACCCACGGTGCACCTGCTTCAAATCGGACAGTTCCCCTCCATTTCAAGAATACAAAAAAGCTAGAATACCCAACCCTTTTTATTCAATGAATCTCGCAAACCACTCAGTTTCCAACCTGTTGATATAGATTATGTACTAATATCTCTTACACCAAAATCAGTTTTTGGCACTAAGTAATGCTAGACTTTTTTTTAAGTAGCAATTTCGACTAACATTTGAAAGAATATCTGCTTCATCTAAACAAAAAAACAAAAAACAAGAAAAAAAAAAAAAAGGTTCTTTCTATCTGGTGGTCAGACCTTGAAGAGGTGATAAGAGAATGCCACCGTCTAAATGTGGCAACCATTTACCTGCAAAAACATTTTTTATTGAAAAACTAAATAACAATTGTACAGTGGGTGTAATGCGAACAGGTAAATGATTCAGGGCAGGTAAACAAATGCATTTCAGGTTTAATGTACTATACAGGTAAATATGATTTGTACTGGCACAGAGAAAACATACTTTTTGGTTTGTATTACCGTAGTTTGAAGACAAAGTGTAAATACTAAAGGTGATTATGAAAATTATAAAGGACAAGGAATTGAAGGAAAAAAGCATTGGCAAAGTAGATTAGCCCAGCAGTCACAGCTCTGAAGTGCAGTATGATCTTGAAAAATCTAGCACTTATAGAGCCACCAGCTGAAGTGGGGTGGCCCGTTGCCCAGGGTTGTATAATATGACAGGTGGAAGCAAAATGCAAGAAACCGTTTAACTGACCAATGGATGAAGTAGGTTGACCCACAGCCCGTCTGCGTATGTATACATATACTTTTTTAAATATATTATTTAAAAACATTGTCCTATTATAAGAGGCCGGTGAGAGTGAAGGCTGCCTTTAGGTCAGATACAAAAAAAATTAGTGAACTTAGTCCTTACTTTTTGCAACACAATTCACACTGCTGTTTGCTCAAAATCAAGTCACACATTCTTCTGGCGTACACATAGAATGGTCAGCTAGATGGTGAATTCATATCACTATCCCTTCAAACTGAGCAAAATTAGAAAAGGTACTTAGAGAGTGCCAGGAGATGCTGTCTTGGATGAACATGCAAAAACAAGAGTTGATGGACAGAATGCAGAACAATGTCATACATTCACCAAAGTACAGAGATCTGGGCCTAAATCCATCGTTTTTTTTGCTCACCGTGCCATTCCAGTTTGAACTCAGCCATATGCAAATCAGTCTTGACCCAGCGCCCCATGGGAACAGTCCAGCCCGAACTGCCAACCCAGGTCCTCCCTGGACTGGAAGCAAGCATCCTAGGACCGGTTTCGGGCTTTCAGCCCTCATCAGCCAGGATAGCTTGATTCCTGTGGCATGGAGAGCACGGGACTCACGTCTGAGCATACCCGTCCCACTCGGCGTGACAAATGCAAAAACAACAGTTGACGGACAGAACAGAATGAAGAACTATGTCATACATTCACCCCAGTACAGAGAGCTGGGCCTAAATCCATCATTTTTGTTCAACACTCCGTCCATCATCCCCTTTGGTTTTGCTTTGTTCGCCCTAAGCTGGCAGGGTATGCCCTGACTGGGTCCCTTGCTCATTTTGTCACTGGATTCAAGCTAGCCTGGCTGATTAGCCAGAAACCAGTCCCAGGATGCTTGTTTCCGGTCCAGGGAAGAAAAGGCTTGGCAGTTCGAGCTGGACTGTTCCCATGAGGCACAGGGTCAGACTGATTTGCATATGGCCATGTCTAAACTGGGGTGATGGAGTGAGCTAAAGAATCATGATGGATTAAACCCAGATCAGTTGACTGGGGGAGAGTGCTTGCAATGTTTAACACTCCATCCATCATCCCCTTTTGTTTGGTCTTGGATGAACATGGCATTAAATGACTGGATTATATTTCATATTGGTTGTGGTTTTATCTTTGGTAACAACTCAATAACAAGCATTTACAATGCAACGGTTTCGCCTTTGGAAATGTTAAAGCTATTTGCAATGTAAATGACAATGCCATTTATTTATCTGTTTTCAAAACCAACACATAAATACAAATGTTGTCATTTACAATGCCAATAGCTCAAACTTTTCCAAAGGCGAAACCGTTGCATTGTAAATGCTTGTTTTATATTGCTGGCTGTGATCACAGTCTCGAGCTCCAGGGGGAACCTGGACTCTTGTTCCCTTGGTACTTGGGACAGTGCTTTAAATGGGCCGGTACCGGTGCTTTAAATGGGCTGGTACTGAGTACTGGCACTTTTTTATTTTGAGAGTGAGAGTACCTGCACTTCTCAAGCGTGATGTGATACTTTTAATTGGAGTGTACCGGCACTTCTCAGTAACAAGCAGGTACTCTGTGACAGAGTACCTGCATTTCTATTTTTTCATTTCAAGCACTGGCTGGCACTCACAGAGTACCAGCACTTTTTAATTTTCGCCCCTTGAGTACCGAACTTCTCCTCGGACAAGGAGAGTACCGGTACTCATGTGGGCCTTGCTCCTCATTTTCTCGTGCCTCAGTAGCACTTTTCAAACGAAACGTTATGATTCTGCAATCCTGGGTTGAGTTCGCACAGGTGCCCAGAACAGCAGCAATCTTATCGTTCTACTCAGCAAATCTTCCACAGAGGCGTGGTGTTTGGTTTACCCTTTGATCTTGCACAGTAAGAGTTGAGAGTCCACCATAAAGCGAATGGACGAGGGTGTGGGGCACATTCTTAAAGGCTGTGCAGCTTTTTAGCATGTCCTTTGCTTTAAATGACTGAAAATGTTAGTTAATCAGCAATTTAAATTAAGTATTTTACTTGAATGTAAATCACAGACCTTGCCAACAATTTTATGATTACCCTCAAACAAACAAAAAAACACCTTAAAGGCAACAGTTTTTTTGGTTTGGTGCATTTAACACACTTGTTTCGTATGGGAAACCATGCATAACCCAAATGCGACAGCAGGTCGGTGGAATGTCCTACACTTCGACAGTCTGGATTTTAGGTGCTTTTGCATACTGGGACTTGTAGTCCCCCTTTCTCATTATAAGTAAGGGTTTCTAAAAAATTCCAGCATGCACACCTTTGATGGCAAAATTCAGAGACCCTTAGTAGATGCTTTGTAAATGATTAGGGCCATAACCACTGGATAGATACTACCGAAGGGGAAGATAGGTCATAAGTGTGGTAAAATTCCTAGGAGGAGGAGGCTTAAGGCACTTTAAGACATGGTCTGGAGCAGTGGAGAGATGAGGTATAAATCTCGTACTCACAGGACAGAGCCCCAGTCACTCGTTAAGGCTCGCGTTCCTTCTCTTCGACCTATCGGTGGTATACTAGATGCACACTCCCTCCCACATGCCTCTCACCTCCTCCTGTACCCGGGGCTGCAGCTTCCCTCTCAGCTGGCTCCACTGCAGCCGCTGCAGGTGGGGCAGCTGCCCAAGGAGCAGCAGCGGGCGGCTCTGGAGGTCGCCATCCCCGGCGTCCGCCACAAACTCCAAAGCAACATTCGCCATCTCACTGCCCCCAGCAGGCAGGAAAGACTGTCCTGTCACTTTTCGCTGCGGAAACGGTCTACTACTACAACCGGAAGATAAAGACAGTGCGTTCCAAGCCTCGGTTCAAAGAAACTATTCATTGTACGCTACAGGCATTAATGTAAAGCGAGGCTTGGAACACACTTCCAATCCTCTTTCAGCTGCTCTGTCTTGAAAATCATCATTTCTCCACGAGGGGCTCTCTCTCCAACGTCTTGAAGAAAACAAGTCAGCATTTAAAATAAAACGAAACTGCAATATCATACGGCATCTTTACCCAAATAGTTGAATTAAACGTGTTAATATTTGTAAACGGTGCCGGGCACAAGAATGTTGCACTCTGGAAGCCACAGACTGGTATTTGGGTGCGCAGAAAAGAGATAAAGACATGTGAGCACAGTCAATCACAGTCCAGCTGCTGAGTGAGTGCCTGTTAATCCCTGGACGTCAGTTCAAATGCATTATTTTTAGGTGTGGTCTTTGAGACTGCTTTATTTAGCTTGTCTCACCAGACTAGCGTGTTCCACAAAAAAAAAATATACATCTAATGGTCTCTTGAGTTGTCATTCACATATTGCTGCTGTCAACCACAGGAAGCTGCACGAGGCAGTAGATCACCCACTAATTTGGTTTCCTTCACTTAGAACGTGCGAGCAAAGCCTGCGCATACTGTTCACGCCCCCTTAAAAAAATGTCATTATGGAGCCAAACCGCTTTCAACGAGTGCTTTTTAAATTGTATTGTATTTGCCTGCCATTCTAGTGCCTAATTAAATGGTGATTTTATTTCTGTATCCCTTTTGAAGTTCTGGTTAAAAAAGTTTAATTGGCATGCTTGGTTGAGTGATGATTTAATCTTGTCACAATCACAACAAGTCAGGTCCCGGGCCGCGCTGTGATTGGCTGACGTCACGGGGTGTCCCGGGCCGGCAGCCAATCACAGCGCGGCCCAGGAATGACGTCACGGGGGTGTCCCGGGCCGGCAGCCAATCGCAGCGCGGCCCGGGACAAAGGGGCGGGGCTTAAAAAAAGCACCAGAAACGCCCCCGAATCGCGTTTTCGAGAGAAAGCGCGATTGACAGCCTCTGCCTCCCAATGGCTAGCCTCCATTTATGGAGCTAGCCAATTGGAAACAGAGGCTGTCCTAACCTCACTACTAAAAACAAAAGATTTCGACTGGGAGGGGCTTCGCCCCTCGCCAAAAGTCGAAACCTAAAAAGGTGGGTGTGCCGATACTTCAGTAGGACAGAACAAAATACCAAATCCAACACTTCAAGCAGGCTCAGCCTAGAGAACCTGTGCATGCTGCAGTCGTAGTGGGCAGACAGGAGAGCTGGCTCAGTTCCGGTTTCTGGGTAGAAACCTACAGATCACATTTCTTAATAATAAATATTAAACATGCCTAAATATACACTGAGAACTGTCCACATAATTTAGGCAAGGCGCACACCTTGTACCTTAGCAATGTCAATTTGATATATCAATTCTCAAAATTAGGAAAAAAAACAAGACGCCCAATAATCATGCATTCATCACTGTGCCATGGAAGGAGTTTGAGTCCAGATAAAAAATAAATAAAAAGGAGGATAAAAGAGAATGCCACCTTCTGTTGCATTCAGTCTAAGTTCTAACTTGGCCACCACTTACTCTTGCAGTGTGGGTGCTTTGCTCGAATCCCACACAGTGCCAATTAAAGTAACAAAAGAAGGCAAGTGAGTCACTCGTTCTCTGGGCTGGTGTAAGGAAGTGAATACAACATTTTGTGTCATGACTACCGAAAAATGCGCTGGACGAAATTTTCCACTTCCAGTAACACCAAGAAACAGAGTTAATTGTTTTACTAAAGTAAAATAAAACCCATGTAGAACTTCAACAGGAGTATGTATAATTTTTTACTTCGTTGATAGCACTCAGAAGGGGACACAAATCTCTTAAATTAGTTAAGAAAATAAACATGATGGACTATGTACACTGCGGAAGCAGGAAAATAAACCCTCCAAACCATTTCCTTAAAAAGACGAAGCTGAACTGCTCATGAAGAGTATTTAAATAAAATACAGATGGGATGGAAACACTGGTCATTTGCAGTCAACGCTGTATCTTTTACTGCTCTGCACACACTATTTGCCAGTACTTTCTGGTTCCTTAACCAAGCAATCAACAATCTGTAAAACAACTTTTCGATATTAGATAATGATTCACAAACACGGAAATCAAATATTGCCTTCACCACTACATTTATTTTGCAACAGATCTATTAAGACTAACGTTCTCATCCTAATCGACTGCTGCACGTGCAAGCACTACACAAATACGAAATAAAATGAGATCAGCTATACAGAAACAGATTAAGGGCCGGAATGCCCGGTAAACCTTGCATCTGTAGGAAATGTACACTGATAAACAAGGAGGGACATGATTTTCAAGCAGGGTCATGAGACATGGCGTGTGCCCAGCCTGCCTACAGGTATGCCAAAGAACACAGTGGTGGTGAAGCCTTAGCACAAAGGCGTCATGCATCACCCACTGACAATAGCTGTACATAGCAACAAAAGGCTGCATGCCGAAATGTTTAAGTCAACCGTGTGGGCGGCAAACCAGTCCACCCACTCACACTTTGCAACTGTGGACATTTAGTTTTAGCAATTTGTTATCTGGAGGTAAGTGGGGTTGGTACTACAAGCAAGGCACAACTTGAGTTATCTGGTAGCACCAACTTTACAAGAAGCCAGGCTGAGCCCAGATGAACGCTCTATGGGGCAGGAAGGGTAGGTGGCAGGGAGACAGCAGCCATTAGAATGGGTTTGTTCAGAGTGGAGGTGGGCTTGTAGATACGTGTGGGCCAATGCCAGCATTACACTGTTGAAGGACACCGCCTCTCTGCACCCTCAAATTACTGTGACCTCAATAGCGTTACCATCAGGGGGCTGGACTTTGCCCCCTTCACTTTACAACTTTTTTAGGTCTAAAGTCAATTATGATGTACTTCGACTCTCCACTCCAATTACAACAAGCGACAAGTTATTGTGAGAACTCCCATTTATATTTAATGAAGGTATATGCACAGACACACATGGGAAGGCCCAGCAGGGCATTCTCCTAGGCTCGGTTAGCTTAGACAAGTCGTATATCCTAAATCAATTGAAGTACAGGTAAATAGGCAGAGAGACTGATAGTAAATTCTCTAAACTGGTCTTAAAATGGCTTACTTGTGCAGAATAGAATGTACTCATTTCAGCTTAGATTAGGGAAGTATTATAAAAGAAAACCTGGTTTCTTCACACAATGCGAGTTTAGTTTTCTAAAGACTGGCCATTTCCCGTTAGACATTTCACTTCTGCTTTCAGTTGTAATACGAGTTCCTCTGGTGGCATTTGATGCCGTTTGAAAAGATGAAGAACAATGACTAGTATTTTTTGCAGTTGAATTTCTGTAGGGGTACACTCAATAGAGTACGCTATAGAGTGGGATAACGATAATGCTCTGCCATTTAGCTGGTCATTTATAAGTCTGCTAGTGATGCTGATGCAACTAGCCATACATTAAACATCTCAATTCAACTCTCACTTCAATATGTCATAGTGTCGACTGCCATCACCATAGACATGGAATATGCCCTAACGCTCTCCAGAAACGACCTCCTTTTCAATGCAACAATTACAGGTTTTACCCATTTGTTTATAACATTAGACATGATACTTTTAATATCACTATGCAATATATTGAGGTCTACAAAAAGGTATTTCAAAAGGAAATCTGGCATGTGCGAATACTGACCTCATGAAACCTGGCTGTAGATGCAGTAGTGCTACACGTAATAGTGGCTTATGATGCTTCATTAAAAGGACCAGCTACCTAGACATCCAATCAATCAGTCATTCAGAATCTTTCAGGGTGCATCCTGAGTACTTTGAAGTACAATATTACACATTAAGATAACACCTCTACAAGAAGCATGTATTCGGACTGCTGCATCAACTGTTATATGTTCAACACTGATGTTTGCCAATATGATACGCTTTTCTTTAGGGGTCAGGTGTAATAGGTAATTTTTAGGTAAAACTAACAGCCTGTCCCATCCTTCTCAAATCATGGATGTACAATCCACTTACAGTTCTGGCTCTCATCAAAAACTATGTCCCTCATTTTAAGGGTTTTCAAGCCAAGTCCTTTTCCTTGGGCGCCCCAGTCCTTTATTATTTCATTTATAAACTTTTATATAGCTCAAACTTGACCGAAGAGGGTATCAGAGCGATCTACATTTAGGATTGTTGTGTTAGAAGTTACATCAGATACAAGCGCATAGTAAGGTACAGTACACATTAACAATCTTTCAAGAATTCGTAGGGGGGGGGGGAAAGGAATATTAGCGGGGAGACGAGGAGGAACTGTGCCCAATGATCGGCTGGGTAGGTGACGGTCAAGGGGAAACCAAGGGCCAATCTCCTCATTAGCTGTCTAGCAGCTCCACCGGTCATCAGCCATGTTGACCTTACCACCTACAGGTATTACCACTTGTTCTTATATTTCAGCCCTAAGGTTCATCTAAGGTTTTGCCACCTTCTACACAATCCTCAGTTTTAGCTTCTCAAATTCAAGTATTCAAATCAGTTTTACTAGGGTTCCAGGACCTAATAAACCCGGAGAGATTTGTGTCCCTTCAATCTGCTTTCAGAATTCAGGGCTCGGCTACCTACCGGATCTCAGGACTAAATCCACTTTGCCACACCAATCAAACATGTTTGTGTCCCTTAGTTCCCCTAAGTGTTCTAAATTGCATGTATTAAATTGAAGCGCCCCGTCACAAATCTGTCCCGCACACGTTGGCATTGTATGCGTTTCCCTTCCACAGTGACAACACCTACATAGCACTCTAGAGTTTTCTGTCTCTAGTTCTTTTGGAATGGGCCCCTTCTAGTTACTTACCCTCCCCTGGACTGCCACTTATTTCTTCAGGCCCTACTCCAGACAGTTCTTGTCTTAATCACATTTGCTTGTTTGAAGGACACATATTCCTTTACAAATGTCAACACCTCCCTGTTATTTTATGTCTCCGAAATCACCGACATGAGCTCAGGAATCCGCCCAAATACCCTCCTAATAAATGTGTCATTAGGGCGTTGCCCTATTTGAGCTCATCTTCAACTTCCTTACGGGATCACCCACCCTGAAAACTTATCCACCTAAAAACATTTGAATCTCCAACCGAATATGCTCACTCTGCAAATCTAAACAATCTCACCGGAAGGGTGCAAAACTCGAGACATATGCCATTCGTTTAAACGTCCCCTCGTCTCTAGATCCAGTAGATCCCTTGTGCCACTTATCCAGAGAGAGAGGCAACAGGTGGCACGCGGGCACGGAATGGACACTTAAAGGAGTAGACCCCAACCGTATTCTGCCTATGACGTCACCACAGCCCGATTCTCCCCCCTCCCCCACTGGCCGTGATCCTACGACCCCACGACCACCAAACCTCCCCCACCCCCGTTTGTCCGCGCGTGCACCCCACGCAGAGGGAGCTGCGCGACCGCACGAGGGTCTCAACCAACGGCCTGTTAACCGGAAACAACGCGCGACGGCTCCCGGGAGGTACTCACTCTTGAAGAGATAGTCGTACTCGTCGTCCTTGCTGCCCATGGCGCCGCCGGAGGAAGTCTGCCCGACCTTGCTCGTCGTCCGCCGCTCCCAGGTGCCCGAGCTCTGCTCAGCTTCCGTCCCGCAGCGCCGCTGACCTCATTCCGCAGGTATTTCCTGCTTCTGCGCGTCACCCCGAGCCGGCATCCCGCCCACACCGGCCACCTTTCAAGGGCTTCCCGAGAGCACGGAGGAAATACCTGAAGGCGAGGGCTCGGTGTGTCCGGGCGGATTCGACGCCGTTGATTGGTCAGCTTGAGGTGCTTGTCACGCGATGGGCGGTGTCTATTAGCCTAGCTGGCGCAGTGGCTCTCTCTGATTGGACAGTGCAGGAGACAGTTGGTGAGTGGGCAGGGCGTGATGTCAAAGGGCTCACCTCTGGCGTTGCAGGTAACTAGTGGGAGGGCCCTACAGGTACCGCACTGGCTGCCGGAAGTTGCACCTTCTTAAAGGGGCACACCTTCATGTGAAGTCTTAACATGTTTCAAGTGGTTCAGCCGGAGTCTGAAATCCCAAGGACTGGTGATTTTGGGGTGCGGCTGAAGGCAAAAAAATACTTTGAGCACTTGTCTGAGCACATCAAATATATATATTTTTTTGGGTTGGAAAAAACGTGATTGCATTCTGCTCTGCTACTCCTGCTTTAAATGCTCACGTCTAGCAGCTAGTCCCTGTTTTTTTTTTCAATTTCAGTTGAATGGCAAGCACCAGGGCATTTCAGCAGGGTTGCAATACTTAAGATTCTCAATCACAAGTCAGGTTGAGTCAGAGTTGGCACCTTTCCCAGAGATAAATATTGGGCATCTGTTCGAGTTTTAAGATTATGCAAAGGCCCGGATACAATTTGTAGGTAGAACTTTGTATGAAATTGGCTGCATTAATCAATTTTAATATGCTTTTTCGGTCTTAGTTTATTTTAATTATGAGGCAGCGGTCTTTAAAGAAGCCACAGAAAATATTTTCAACAGTTTTTCTTTTATATTTACTGTTTAACGGTTGTACTGATAAGGGGGAAAAATACCAACTTTAAGGTGATTTTCCTAATGTTTTGACTGGTTGATACATTTGAAATTCGGGCTAGATGGAGTGGTTGTTCCAGGAATCTTTGCACAGAAATACATCTGAAATCCGAAAAAACATGCTAGAATGAGTGTGATAAATATTGGTCTTACATGTCATTCCATATTCAGGTCAAGAAAACTTAGATGACACCTATAAACTCACCCTCTTTGCACTGATATTCACCCTCCTGAAATGCAATATTCCTTCATAGACTTTGATAAGGCCACCCTCATTGTAACCTGGCACCCTTTTCAAAAAGTTTTTTTCCCCATTCACTTTAATGGGATCAACCTCTTAAATATCAAGCCTCACTCTCACCCGCAAGCCAAAAAGTTGACAGGTATGGTCAGAATAGCAAGACGAACGTACAACATTTCTGACTGGAATCAGAGATTCTGGCCTGTTAACTCCAGTTGTCTTGCTTCGAGCTACTCCTAGTTCCCTCATTGCTGCAGAATAATAACACTTCTCAGTAGCACATGTGTTTGGGGGTAGTGACTAGGTGCTCTTTTATATTTAAATTTTTAGGCACTGCAGAATAATTGTTATTGTAAATTGCATTTATACAGTGCATACTACCCCTGACGGGCATTGAAGAACTTTGTGGCGAGGAGCTCGCTACTCCAGAATCCAAGATTAGAGAAAAGGCCCAATTCAGAAGTCTATTAGCTTTCAACAAATGTTCAAATTATTTCCTTATCTTGACATGCATGAAAGTGTTTGGATGACCAAGCCAGCAAACTGAGAGGTTTTCTTTCACTGAGAAAGAAAGCAAGGCATCAAAATTAGGACAGCTTGAGTGCTATGAATAGTTTTGGAACTAGATCAGCCAAAGACACTTCTGCCTCCATTCTGCAAAACTATTTAACATTTCTGTTTTACAGCTCTGCTACAACAGTTTATAGCAAATGTGAAATCTACAAATATCCATTTTTTAAATGAAAATAGACAATTGTGCCTACCTGTGGAGAACTAAGAAACAGAACACTATAACAGAACTAGATTCAAATAGCCTTTCGCACTTTAAGTGGATAGATACAACTTGGTCCCTGTGGGGTGTCAGAGTTTAACTGTTAGAAGGGTTTTTGAAGTGGTAGGTGATTGAGGTAATAGACAGAAATAAATTGTATCTATTCCATGGCCAGATGAATGCGAAAAATGGCACATTGTTCAGTTTATTTTAAATGAAAATCTTTTAGGTTCCACAACTCCTTTCTGGACGTTTAATGTGTTAATGGGCTGGTTGCTATGGAAGAAAAAAAAAAGATTTTTGCGTAACTCCACAACTTGGTCCTACAATAACTTTCAAACGTTATACACAAGTGGTCTTTATAAAAACTCAGGCTGCTCCTCTGCTAAGGCGGAGGAGCATCGCCCCACTGCTTTGCAGCAGTGTTAATAAAGGTAAGAAAAAAAAGATAACTCAATGTTATGATTTTATTTTTTCCTGCTGTAGCATCTTGGCGGGGCAGGGCTGCTCTGCTCATGGAGCCGGGGTGGAGTGGTGGGCACTCTGTAAAGTGCGCAAGAATGTTTGGTCAGCCGTCTTGGTCCAGCAAACAGTTATGCGTACTTTGCATGTTCTCCACCCAGGCTGTAATGCTTCCAGTCCCCATCTGAGTGCTGAACTACGACGCTCAGACCAATCACAATGCTGCATTGCAGCGTTGTGATTGGCATAGGGAGGCCTGGGTGCTTCCCGCTCCTTCTATTCTATTCTATTCCTGCTCCGGCCGACACGGAGGGGATACGCGTCGATAAGGTGAATGTTTCACTCTTTTTTTTTACATGCCCACACCCTCCTCCATCCCGCGTTCTCCCCCCCTCGCCCCCCGCCACCCCAGATCCGTGCCGTCCACCCCTGCACCGTGGCAAACAAGAACAAGTCATCTCAGAAATGCGGCGTTATACTCCTCTTCGAAAGGAATAGAACTTTCAATTACCTTTACTGCTAATATGCTACAATTACCATAGAGGTGTTAATTCTGGATTTAGTGCTGAGAACTAAACAATGGCCGCAGAGTAAAAATGTGGGTGACAGGAGCCAGCCACGGCACAGCGATTTCCCAAATAGGACTAGCCAAAAAAGTAATGTATCCTATGGTAGGGTGCTTTACTCTACCGTAGGATAAATTTGCAGCCTGCAGTGCCGGTGAAGAGTGACTCTGGCCTAGACCCACGGGCTTCTTCACTGCACAACACTATGGGGTATAGGCTGCTTCTCTTAGAAGCCAGCCTGCCTCTGAGTCATAGTTTTTACAGCCTGGTCCTCAAGGTCGTGCGTTCTCTGAGGCCAATGAGACAGGAAGTTCTTATCCTAGCAGTCCAAAAGTAGCTGGGTGTGTACACTCCTGGGAGTTCAAGGCACGTCTTTGATGCCTTCTATAGAGCAAAGTGTCCTAAAGAGGCCACGTGACGCAAGAGGCAGAAGAAGGCGCCCGATGCAGCAGAATTAGCACAGTGGAGGTGTTCATTCTGGATTTAGGGCCATATGTATCAACACATTTCCCCATAGATACAGAATGGGCAAAACCCTTTGATACATCTGACCCTTAGTGCTGAGAACTAAACGATGGCCGCTGCATAAAAATGCAGCAGACGGGAGTCAGCCACGGCCTGGCGATTTCCTAAATACGACTAGCCAAATAAGTAATTTATCATTTTAGAGCTCACCACTCCACCTCATCTGGTCCCACACGACCCAAGAAGTGACTTAAGTGATTGCTGTTACCTCTTTTCGGCCATTCTCTGTGCTGAAGTTATAAATACGATTAGTGATCAAGTGGAACACTGAGTCCTGGCCTTGGCGCAACATTTTGCGATTTTGGGCCAATCGCTCAACCTCTCCATGTGTGGTGCCCGTGTAACTATTAAACATGTATGCGTTTCTTTTATTGTTACAGCACTCATGCTAGAGCGCGCTCATTACTCTTATTTAGATTGTTATTTTTCAACTTGTATTTCTGGACTGTAACACCATGCCTACGTTAATCTGTCTGTTTATGTAACTGTTGTTCATGTTAAGCGCTGCACTTTGTTTGATGCCTTGGTTAGTGCATATATAAAACAACACAAAGCAAACGTGAGGCAGCTCTTAAGCCCTTTCACTCAAATTTTGCAATGTTTGTGTTATGGCACCCCTGCTTTTTAGCCTCTGTATGTTCTACCACTGATCCCCAAAGTTGTCCTCTTTCTTTTCTTCCTACTGCTCTTTGCCCTTGTCTCCCTCCTTTGCTGAATTCCTTGTGGCAGATTAGCGCCTAGAGTGGTGTTGGTGGACATGCTTGTCTCTCCATGGTTGCTCCATGCACAGGGTTTGACTGGGCTCTCCTCCACATACTCAACACACACATGGAGGAGTTTCTCTACTCCTCCTTGTGTGTTTGAGTTTGTGAATAGGGAGGCTGGAGATGGGGTATTGGCCTCTCACCGCTTCTGTTTGTGTGATACATACTCTCCTCCACATAGCCAGCACAGATAGCGAGCTTGGACTTCTAGGCACAGCTATATTTTCAGAACATGGGGGTGTCTGCGCATGGGAAGTTCGAGGCTGGACCTCCAGGGAGAGCTGAGACTGACCCGTGCTCGATGAAACGGGACAAGTTCAGAAAGTGGGGAAAGATTTGTCCAAGGCAAAGAGAACAGTCTCGGGCAGGTAGGAGGAGGCGCAGACCATGACGGGCACAAGGAGGCGAGGAGCGAGGTAGAGAGGCAAAGTTGGCACAAGAGGAGACAGGAGGGAAGAGAAATGAAACTTGGCAAAGAACAGCTGTGACGTGGACTATTGTAACAGCCTGTATGCAGGATCGAATAAAACGGTCCTTCACAAGCTACAGATGGTCCAGCACGCTGCCGCCCGCCTGGTGCTCAGATGGCCCAGGAAGTCGTCTGCCTCGGCTGCGCTTGATGCTCTCCACTGGCTCCCTATGCATAAACGCATCTTGTTTAAAGTGTTGGTCATCACCTTCAGGGCCTTTCATTCTCAAGGCCCTAAATATCTTTTGAAAGGTTTCACTCATTATTACCCATCGCGAAACCTTAGATCCTCTACTGCTAATATGCTTATCATCCCTAAATTTAGGCTCGTTACCAAGGGAGGGAAATCCCTGGCAGTGATTGGCTCCAGGGCTTGGAACAAACTCCCTTCTCATCTTCGTCAGATCTCCTCTGAAACGGGTTTCAGGAAATCTCTTAAGACCTGGATATACAGTCTCACGGACACAAAGTGCAAAGCGTTGGTATGATCGTTGACGCTCATGGACAGTGCAGTGGCAGATCATTATTCCAATCGTTTTCTGATCCTCAGCGCCAAGATGCTCCCTGGAGTGCTAGTGCGCTATAGAAATGTCTGTTACATTACATTACATTACGTAAGCATGAACAGGAACAAAAGTGGCAGTTCAGGTGCCTTAGTAGGTTAAGCACTTGCTGCTCAGGTCGTTTTGGAACTAGCAGTTGATAAGTAGGTACCTGCCATGACCAACCCATCCTATCATCCTTCCAGGGCCAAGGCATTGAGTACCAGTAAACTGTTATATACAGGGCTTAGAAACTAGACCTATCTTAAATAGCCAACAACCACCACTGACAAAGCCAAAAGTCCTGTGCATTATAAAACGTATGTAACTTGCTGGGTTTCTCATATTTGCTTGAAAATGCATGATTTTCCCACTCTTTTTCTAAATTTTTCCCGGGCGAGAACCCCCCCACCCCGAAACCCCTGTATGACTGTCAGGCTTGCTTTCTGTGCTCGTCACAAGGCCCTCATCTCAAACTTTTATGCCCCCCCACTTTCAAAGGTTGCCAGCCGCCACTGCTCAAGAGGCAGTTATTTTTCCTATAAAAATTGGTCTACCCCCTCTCCTCTTTCCATGACTGTTCAGCACAAGTCTGCCGCCTCTTGTGGTTCGTAATGTACTGTGATGTGCTTCGCATTTCTAACCTGACTTGCATGAATTGGAGATTGTGAGTGAGTATGGCAGTCAGTAAAATCTGTCTGTCTGTCTGTCTGTCTGTCTGTCTGTCTGTCTGTCTGTCTGTCTGTCTGTCTGTCTGTCTGTCTGTCTGTCTGTCTGTCTGTCTGTCTGTCCGTCCGTCTGTCTGTCTGTCTATCCATCTATCCATCTATCCATCTATCCATCTATCCATCTATCTGAACCAGTGAGGTGTGTGATTACCTGTGGGCGCTGACGAAGGCACAACAAGCCGAAATGCATACGCCAATGGAAGGTCATTAAAGCTGCCTCCTTGCTGTTTCCCCTAATGCGGCCTCTGCTCTCTTCTTTTCGGGGAAAAGGGTTTCCTGTTATATATATATATATATATATATATATATATATATATATATATATATATATATATATATATATATATATATATATATATATATATCTCCAACCATCAGGAAGCACCAAGTAGAGGGAAGGCCACAGGGGGCTTGAGTAAGTTCTCTTTATTAAAATCGGCATCTTGCCAGAAGTCACCTCGCCCGGAAAAGGCGTTACATTCTCTAAGCCAGACGCGTTTCAGGATACTTCAATCCTTTCCTCAGTGGCATGTTGCAGGAATGAGCTTCGCGCTGGAAACGCACAGTTGTAATTAAAAGCACCTGCCCAAGTGGGTGTGGCACTCCCACTGCCTCATGGTGCTTGTAGTTTGCTTCAATTCAACCCAAGTGGGTGCGCAGCATCACTCCTGAATTTTAAAAAATAATAACCCTGGTGGGTTGGTGCACTGTTCTGGGTGCTGTGGCTGCCCTGCATTACAGGCGTCAATACGAACTTTATGCAGATTGCAACCCTGAAATGCAACCTGCACTGCATCCTTCCGATATTTTCCTGGCTCCCAGATTGGAAACCAGAACGGACCCGCAGACAGGCAGTGAGCCTCCCTCAGCGGCTGTGCAAAGCCGCTAAAATCCAACCATCAGGAAGCACCAAGTAGAGGGAAGGCCACAGGAGGCTTGAGTAAGTTCTCTTTATTAAAATCGGCATCTTGCCAGCAGTCACCTCGCACGGAAAAGGCATCACATTCTCTAAGCCAGACGCGTTTCAGGATACTTAAATCCTTTCCTCAGTGGCATGTTGCAGGAATGAGCTTTGCGCTGGAAACGCACAGTTGTAATTAAAAGCACCTGCCCAAGTGGGTGTGGCACTCCCACTGCCTCATGGTGCTTGTAGTTTGCTTCAATTCAACCCAAGTGGGTGCGCAGCATCACTCCTGAATTTTTAAAAATAATAACCCTGGTGGGTTGGGGCACTGTTCTGGGCGCTGTGGCTGCCCTGCTTTACAGGTGTCGATACGAACTTTATGCAGGTTGCAACCCTGAAATGCAACCTGCACTGCATCCTTCCGATATTTTCCTGGCTCCCAGATTGGAAACCAGAACGGACCCGCAGACAGGCAGTGGGCCTCCCTCGGCGGCTGTGCAAAGCCGCTAAAATCCAACCATCAGGAAGCACCAAGTAGAGGGAATGCCACAGGAAGCTTTAGTAAGTTCTCTTTATTAAAATCGGCATCTTGCCAGCAGTCACCTCGCCCGGAAAAGGCATCACATTCTCTAAGCCAGACGCGTTTCAGGATACTTCAATCCTTTCCTCAGTCCTATATATATATATATATATATATATACAGAGAGAGAGAGAGAGAGAGGTAGGTGTGCGTGTGTGTGTGTGCATGGATTGATTTTTGGATTGGTTTTTGTATACATGATTTCAGTATAAACAAATGATTCTGTGCACTCTCAGAAGGTGGCACATATTTGACTATCATTGAAAATAGAATTATTAAACTTGCTTGAAACTGAGGTTAAGTGAAAGCTCACCTGGCAATCTGGAACTTATCGCTCATAGATTAGCAGGGGGACTGAGCCTGCCTTCTGTGGAGCATTACTGTCTAGCCCTACATTTGGCACAAATGGCATCCATGCAACCCCACCTCCAAGACTCCCGATATCGGTCGCTATGGAACACATACTCCAGGAGGCCTTGTTGCGACTACAGGCCTTTTATCATCCAAGCCCCGCCACCGTCGGGTCAACCAGCCCCTTGCTGAAAGCCTTATATGCCGTCTCAATGCAGGCTCACAAGCTCTTTTTAGTGGACATGCATCTCCATGACAAAGCTCCCCTTTGGAACAATACTGGTATCCTCATTGGGGGGGGGGAGGCGCATTTTTGATTGGGAATCTTTGTGCAGAGCTGGGACCCTGACTCTTACACACCTGATCTCCGGCAGTGAACTCAAGTCCTTTGAGATGCTACAGGACGGATTTGGCCTGCTGCGCATGCAACAGTGGTGCTGTACACAACTACGCCATTGCATGCTAAGCAAACTGGGTCCGTCAACCCTGGACCATTCCCAGTACACATGTGCTCTCTTGCCTTAATACTTGGGGTCAATTTAAAGGCATGATGTCTGCATTCTACAACCTCCAGATTTGCCCCTTCTACTCCGAGCCACAATTGGCTATCCTCAGGACGACCGGGCAGACCTGCCTGCAGGTGGAATATAATGAGGAGGATTGAGCAGATCTTTTGGAGGCCTGGAATGTGGAGTTCGGGAGGCACAGATGAAGCTCAGTCTTTTTAAGATCCTTCAGGGCTGGCACTTGACCCCTGCTCGGCCTCAGGTTGCATGGTTGGTTCCTCACTCTGCCTGCTGGTGATGGGATCACGCAATTTGTGATATTGTTCATATCTTATTGGATTGTCCCACCCTTTGCTCCTTCTGGACAGCAATGGGGTCTACGCTGTGGGCATCTATGGATTTGCCCTCACCACTCCCATACCCCCTAAATCTCCTCCATGACTTATCAGACCTTTTCAAGATGATCCTGCCATGCCCACCACTTATCACTGTCCTTACAGCTGCCAAGATTTGTATTCTATGACATTGGCATTCCCCACAATTGCAGTCACATAAGGAATGGCTCGCTGAGATGTACAAGACCGCGTCCTACAAAAGGTAATTTACAACTGAATGGAAAAAGCAGGTATTCTTATTCTCACATGGGCCCCCTTTCTGTAGGATGCCCTCCCAATTTGCTTTGACACTTCATTCTTCCTCATCACCATTATTGCACACCCCCACATTACTATACTTGGGCTTCTCCTGGACGGCCTATTTTCCCTGCTTTGTAGTTCCCTCTTCCCTCCCCTTTCATTCTGTCCATCTTCCCTTCTTTTATCTACTTTCCTCCTTCTGTAGCTTATTTTCTCATCCCTCTCTTTCTATTTTCTCCCTTTCTTATATAATAGTATTGTTTGTTATTGGTGCATGTTTCGCATTCAACATTTGGTACCATGCTGAACATGCCAGTCACTGTATTTTCTGTTATTTTTCAGTACTTAATTTATTCCAATAAAAATAATTGCTACAATAAAACTGAGCTTTAGACAGAGAAGGAGTTTTGAATGATCAATATCAGACAAGGCCCTTAAATACTCATCATTCATCTGATGACCCTTACAAGTATGTGTGCTCCGAAGTAATCAAAACAGAGACACGCAGCACTTTATAAAACTCCAAAATAAATAAATGAGGAAAATTCCACGCCCTGTGACAAATTCTGTAGTTTGTTTTGCTGTGAAAGTGTTGCAGGTAATTATCTTTCAAAGAATGCCATGGACAGAATTCAAGTTGTATGGGTTTTTTTTAGAGAAAGCTAGTATTCTGTACTTTTTCCCGTAAATGTACAATGAGTGGCACATTTTCACAGAAAAACAAATGCTCCTTCAAAACATAATTGTGTCTAAACTAGGGGCTGCCTAGATGTTTGTTTTTGTCCACTAACTCAAGTCACTATTATTTTGCAGATTACAATTCAGCTTTACTGCCATAGTCCTACAGAATAATACCCGTGCTTATCTGCGGTGGTTGGTTGTAGCCACATAATATACAAATGGAAAAAGTTGGAATTATTCATTTCCATTTGTTCCTTCGCATGCAACTATCCAGCACCAAATCCATTTCCCACCCGTTCACCTCGGACTCCCACACTCCAGTTTTCATCTTCATAGGCACACTACTTCCGCTCACCATAGCCAAACTGGCTCGCTGTCCCACAAACAGAAAATGTCTTTTAGGTAGCCTTAGGCATCAGGATACCTCCCAAAAGACAGTTCTCTCCTAGAATATTGATAACAAAAATATTGTCTGATATAAGTAAAAGGGCCATCATTTACAAGAATTGTTACTCCATTGGTTGTACATTATCTATTATTACCCCAAAATGCGGCTATGTTTAAAAAAAACAATATTTATGTCAGGCAATATTTAGGCAACCGTATTCTGTTACAAGTCCTACAACACTAGCCAGATTTTCTGTTCCTTGTACGTTTCGATTTGTCTATTTTAACCTCTTGATAGCCCTACGTCAGACTTTGGTTCATCTAGGGTACATATTTCGAGCTTTTTGTATCAATAACCAATCACACTAATAGTCCTCCCTGATCCATGTCAGATTCTTTGATGTTAAGTCCCCTAATTTATCTTGGTACCCACTCACAGTTCTGATTCCCCTCAACAACTACAAGCCTCAGTTGAATGCATTTTAAGACCACATCCAAGGCCTGACGTCCAAGATATGATGCTCCATTTCTAGAGCAAATCTTTCTTACCTCCGTCAGGTATCGACCCGCCCCACTCTCCAAGTGCCGACATTCGCCGCTCAGACATGGCCATATGCAAATCAGTATGACCCTGTGCCTCATGGGAACAGTCCAGCCCGAACTGCCAAGCCATGTCTTCCCTAGACCGGAAACAAGCATCCTGGGACCGGTTTCTGGCTAATCAGCCGTCATCAGCCAGGCTAGCTTGAATCAAGTGGCAAAGTGAGCAAGGGACCCACGTCTGGGCATACCCTGCCAACTTAGGGCGAACAAAGCGATACCTAAGGGGATGATGGACGTAGCATTAGAGCAAATCAAGCACTCACCCCCAGTCAACTGATCTGGGTTTAGTTCATCATCATTCTTTAGCTCACTCCACCACCCCAGTTCAGACATGGCCATATGCAAATCAGTCTGACCCTGTGCCTCATGGGAACATGATCCCCTTTGGTATCACTTTGTTCCATTCACCACTCTTTGCTCACATCAACTTCTTCAAGCAAATACCCGAAACATTGTGTCACTGTCTATTAATTTATTCTGAGTTATGTTTGTTTACAGTTTGTTTGTTTACAGGTGTTCTCTACCATATAAATAATTAATATACAATATGTATATATATATATATATTTGAACTACTCATGACTCGAACTACCAAAGATATTTGTATAGTATGTTTTCCATGTTCATCATTGATTGCTGGGTAGTACGTCACTTACTTGCACTTTAAATAACTTCCAACTTCCTCACTCATGTCATGTGATCAAGGCCCCACGTGAGCTGAAGCGCGTCATGGCGGTGGTGTCGGGCATTCAATAAAATATATGCACCATCTACTGGGTTCGCCTCGTCTATATTGCAGAGCGTGATCGTATCTGACGGACGACTTAACTTCAAATATCCTTTCAAGATTGCTTCCTCGGAAATTGGCGAAACCCCTCCTCTGAACTGGGCCGTGCGGCAAGAAGCAGCGATTCTTAGTCTTCGGAATCCTTCAATCTCCATGGAGGAGCAGCCGTCATTGCCCCGGGACAGCGGAAGTGCAACAAGCTGCATGGGAGTGGCGTAGCGGAGTTGGGTCGGAGGTCGGCTGACCGGAGGACCTGTGCTCTGCCATTACTGCCTCTCTGTGGTAAGAGCCCCGCTTAGAGTCCCGTAGCGGAGTGTGCGTGATTTGGGCCAAGATACTCATTGTTGGCCCGTATAGAAACTTTAAAACTACAGAAGCCCATTGTAAGACGCCATGTCCGCAGACATGTTGAGGAGTCGGGAGGAGGCAGCTACCAGTATGTTTACTGATTCCCCGGCTGGGGAAAGTGTGCCGAGACGGACACCCAGCAGCCCGCTGGGGTCACAGTCCAAACTAAAGGAACTTTCAAATCACTGGAGAAGGCCAGCAAATCAGAGGAGGCGAAGTGGTGGGAGCACCGCTCACTAACTAGGTATCTGGAAGTAGGGAGAATACCGCGGGCTTACGCATAATGGTTGCACCGTCATTCGAGAACCCGGATCCCCGCATGCTTTCAGAATGGGCCAAATGTAACCAAGAGTCCTCTCGGCGTCTAGTGGAAATTCTAGTGAAGTGCGCCGAGAGTGACCGGGTCAAATTGCAGAGTCAAATAGAGGCACTAATTGAGGAAATTGACAAACTACCGAGCAACCCTTTGATTCTTAAGTATCGTGAGGAGATGACAGGGCGAAAACAGTGTGAGAAAGAAATCATTAAGAAAAGAAAGACCTACAAATTTGAACGTGACCGGTTGGATTACGAACATGGGCAAATATTTACATTTGCTAAAAACTATGACAGTGTCAAGGCAAAAACTAAAATGACGTCGGAAACACCTACTACAGAGCAACTGGTTCACGGAGACTCCCCCAGAGGCTTTATCGCTATCGGACCTGAGCTCAAAAATGGACAGTGAGTCAGATAACGATCAACAGAGGGCGCAGCGGTTGGGGTTTCGGAAATTCACCCTGGCACGGGAATTGGACTGCATGCGCCAGGATTGAAGGCAGACTCTTCGCTCTGGTGTCAGAAATGCCAACATAAGCAAAGCGCAAACAGGAAACGCGGCGCAAGGCGGAGATGTCATAAACAGCGACAATGTGAATATAAAGCCAACATACAGAAAGCCGAGCAAACAATGGAAGTGCAAGTAAGTGATAATACATTGTTGAATGACACACAGACTGTTGTCAATCTCACAAACTTAACACTTTCTAAAAAGGAAAGCAATATTTTGGCATTAGGTCTCTCATACAGCGCTAGGAGCAATTTTGACTATGCTGGGACCCGTGTTGATATCTATAGATACGTCTGTAAACTTAAAGTTCGCAAATATCACACATTGCATAGGTCTGAACCAATGGTACCGCCTGTTCTACCGAGTCTAAGTCCCTCCGCTTCTTACTGCGGGTGATGCGGAGTTATTTAAAGATCTATTACAAATGCAGGCTGAGACTACGGTGGTGCCCTCCAACTTGGATCAAGGAAACAGGGGGGTGACAGCACCTACATCATGCAAACCCAAAATCCACGTTCAGTCCATTAATGTTGAAAGGCAACATCGACATGTTCCATGATAAGGTTGCACAAGATCTTGGGCAGTTACACCTGAAGGGGGTTAAGGACAACAAAAGACGCCAATACCGGGATTTCGCATATCAGTTGGTTAAAAAATTACAAAAGAACATTAATGTGGTCATCCATCAGTCTAACAAAGGCGGGAATGTTGTACTTTGGCCGAGACAAATGTATATGGAGGAGGCCCTTGGCCAATTAAACGACAGGAACTGCTATAAAAGATCTACAATGGCGGAGGCCAAGCTGGCTTGGAATCTGCTATATACCAACTTGATGGCATGGAGAAGTATGGGCCATATTTCCATGGATAAATATAAATTCTTGAAAAACAAACATCCTGTGATGCCCATCGTTTATTTCATACCTAAAATTCATAAAGATACTATGAAGCCACCTGGACGACCCATTATTTCGGCCTGCAATTCCATCATGGAGAATACCAGCAAATATGTAGACTTTTTCCTCCAGGAGCATGTCAAAAGACTCTCTTCATTTATTTTGGATACTGGTGATCTATTACAGAAATTGCAGGGATTACAAAGGCAAACTGATTATCATCTAATCTTATTAGATGTATCCTCCCTTTACACTAGTGTCCACCACAGGGATGGACTGAGAGCAATTGAATACTATCTCAATATGAGACCTATCAACTTTCATGAACACAACAGAATGTTATTGTCCATGATCAGAACGTGTCTGGAAAACAACTTTTTCTTATTCTCCAACCAGGTGTTCCAGCAGGTCAGGGGTGTGGCTATGGGGGCCTGTTTCTCCCCCAGCTATGCCTGTCTGCACATGGGGTATTGGGAGGAACAGGTCCTCATACCTACGTTCCCAGACATTATGTCCAACAACGTTGTGAAATGGTTCAGGTTTATAGATGACCTTCTGATTATTTGGGAAGGAACTACGAGTGATGCCTTGCAGTTTATTGAAAATTTGAACAAAAATTATTTGAATCTGGGGTTTACTAGTGAAATTAGAAACAGTGCAATGTTTCCTTGATGTTGAAATCTTTATTAAGGATAATGAACGAAGAACCAAAAAGGTACCGTAAACCAACAGCTGGCCATGCCATATTGCATGCCTCCAGCCAACATCCCGCACACTTGATCAGAAGCATACCATATGGAGACATGCTCCATATTAGAAGGATCTGTAGCATTGTTCAGGACTGTGCTGAAGCCCAAAATGAATGTAGCGATAGATTACTGAGAAGAGGCTATCTGCCAGAACTGGTGGACAAGGAAATAGGTAAAGCCATTGAACCTGGTAGGTTAATGGCACTGGCAGGTACACTGAAAAAGAAGAAAACAGAGCAGAATGAAACCCGGCTAATCTTAACCTACAATAGTCAACATCAAAGCATTCGCAAAATTGTGAATAGCAATTGGACTTTGATTGCCAGTGATCCTGTTTTGGGACAACAAATGCCCCATTCTCCCAGCATCACATACAGGAAGGCTAAATCATTGAGCAATCATTTAGCTTCCAGTAGCCCAGAGGTTAAGACTAATAATTCATGGCTTAACAGCAGCAAGGGGTTTCTCTAATGCTCTGCCTGTAAAGCCTGCAAGCTTGGGGTAGGCAAGACAGAGTACATGACTCCCCTGAGTAACAAACTCACTACTATACAGAGCAAGTTGACCTGTAAAACGGAGTACGCTGTATATGTGCTGAAGTGTCCCTGTGGCCTGCGCTATGTGGGCAGCACTAAGCTTCAGGTCCACAAGAGGATACTCCAGCACATACAGGCTATTACCAACGGCGATACCGCATACCCTGTGGCAAGACATTTTGAGGAATTGCATGATAAGAATGCTGCAGGTCTGAAATATTTTGTGATTAACACAGTCCCACCACAGAGAAGGGGTGGGGACCGTGAGTCACAGCTACGCAAACTTGAGACAAGGCACATAATACTTATGGACTGGACTATAAGGCACCGAACGGACTGAATACAAGTGAAGATTTTTTCACCTATCTTCACTAGGTCATTATGACCAAATAGTACATACTAGCTGCTTTCTATCTCCCTGTAACTGTTTGTAACCATTTTTATTTAATGCTATTTTGAATTGCTAATTTTGCACATGGTTTGCGCTTTATTTAATCAATTTTTTGCGTACTCCTATATGCAATTTTCACAAGGTCAGTCGGAACTAAGTGGTTAGATATCTATAGGCCCACTTGAGCGTAATTTCCAACTTCAACATGGATACATCAGTGGAAGTCTGGTAGATCAACATAGACATTTAAATGCTGCTCTCTCATGAGATAAGAGGTTTTTAAACTTTTTTATTAATAAATATGAAATCCTTTTACAAGCTGCTATTTACCATGTTTATGCAAACTGGAATTTAATTGCTATTGTCATGAGCCATTTTATAGCAGCACGATATTGTAAATTTATTTAACCGCATTTATTTATATGTTTATTTATTTAAATATTTATGTGGTTTTTATAATATTTATAATATTTATTAAATATGCTCTTTAACTGATGCGATAATTAAGCATAAGAGGTGAAATGGTTGCTCAGCATCAATGTATTTTACAGGCATTTGAACTACTCATGACTTGAACTACCAAAGATATTTGCATAGTATGTTTTCCATGTTCATCATTGATTGCTGGGTAGTACCTCACTTACTTGCACTTTAAATAACTTCCAACTTCCTCACTCATGTCATGGGATCAAGGCCCCACGTGGGCTGAAACGCGTCATGGTGGTGGTGTCGGGCATTCAATAAAATATATGCACCATCTATTGGGTTTGCCGCGTCTATATTGCAGAGCATGATCGTATCTGAAGGATGGCTTAACTATATATATATATATATCTATATATATATATATATATATATATATATATATATATATATATATATACATATATATATATATATCTATATATATATATATATATATATATATAGATATATATATGGATATAGATATGGATAGATATAGATATAGATATATATATATATATATATATATATATTTTTTTTTTTTTTTGCATTTTATGAACATGCTCTGTGCTTTTTTACAACTGCTTCCCTTCTGGAGGGGCACAGGGAATGGAATATGGCCAGGGTAATCATCAATTGTTCAGATTAACTCAAGCGTTCAACCAAGCACTTTTCTGTTTTTCTTGAAATTGGGCCTGCAGTTTCTTGTGCTGTGGGGGTGCCTTTAAGCTTTGTTTAAACAAAGGCAAGGCAGTATCTAGGTATAATCTTTCAGTGACCTCCAGCATCTTCCTTCAGTATGAGCACGTATGCAGAGCTTTGGGGAACAAACACTGGCAAGGGCAATAGGTCTCACCTATGCAAGAGCTATTGACTTTGCCAATATGTTTAGCCATGCTGTACACCAGCATTACAGCTATTCAGCATTGCTAAAAGTTAGTGGAATAAAGTGGAGTGGAGTGTTGTAAAGTAGAGTGTCTTGGAGTAGAGTGCAGTGTTATGTAGGTGTGGAGTGGTGTAGAACAGTGTGATGTATAGTGTTGTGGAGGGAGTAGAGTGTCATAGAGTGGAAGGACGTAGAATGGAGTGTCAGTGTGGAAGGATGTAGAGTGGAGTTGAGTGTCAGAGAGTTGAGTGTCGTATAGTGGAGTACAGTGTCAGAGTGGCGTAGAGTGTCATAAAGTGGAAGGGCGTAGAGTGGAGTGGAGTGTCGGAGAGTTGATTGTCATAGAGTGGAGTACAGTGTCAGAGTGGCGTAGAGTGTCATAAAGTGGAAGGTCGTAGAGTGGAGCGGAGTGTCATAAGGTGGAAGGGCACTGAGTGTCGGAGAGTTGAGTGTCAGAGAGCGGAGTAAAGGTAAGGAGTACAGTGTCAGATTGGAGTAGAGTGTCATAGAGTGGAGTACATAGAGTGGAGTTGGATAGAGTGTCGTGGAGTGGTGCAGAGCAGGGTGGAGTGGCATAGAGGGTGCTGCATAGAGTGAAGTAAAGTGTAGTAGAGTAGAGTGGCACAGAGCAGAGTAGAATACCATAGAGTAGAGTGGCATAGAGTAGTGTAGTAGACTAGAATGGTGTAGAGTGGAGTAGAGCGGAGTGCCATAAAACATCATAGAGTGGAGTGGTGTAGGCGGTGTATTCGAGTGGAGTAGTGTGTGATAGAATAGAGGGGAGTAAAGTGGCTTGGAGTGGCATAGAGGGTGCTGCATAGAGTGAAGTAAAGTGTAGTAGAGTAGAGTGGCACAGAGCAGAGTAGAATACCATAGAGTAGAGTGGCATAGAGTAGTGTAGTAGACTAGAATGGTGTAGAGTGGAGTAGAGCGGAGTGCCATAAAACATCATAGAGTGGAGTGGTGTAGGGTGGTGTATTCGAGTGGAGTAGTGTGTCATAGAATAGAGGGGAGTAATGTGGCTTGGAGTGGCATAGAGGGATTTGCTTAGAGCACTGTAGAGCGAAGTATTACCATAGAGTAGCATAGAGCTAAGTAGAGTGTCAGGATGGAGTAGAGTTTAATGGAGTGGAGCATAATAGAGTGCAGTACCGTAGAGTAGCCTAGAGTGAAGTGGCGTAAAGTACAGTGGTACAGAGTAGACTGGCGCCAAGTGCATTGTTTATGAGTAAAGTCGGGTACAGTGCAGTGACTTAGAGTGGCGTAAAGTAGAGGGGTGTTGAGTAGAGTGGAGTGGTGTGGCGCGTCGCAGATTGCAGCGGCATAGAGTGCAGTGGCATAGGGTGGAGTGGCACAAGTGTGAGTGGAGCAGAGATGACTTGAATGGCATAGAGTGCAGTGGTGTAGAGTAGATTATTTCAGAGTGGAGTGGTGCAAGGTAGAGTGGAGTGGAGTAGGCTAGAGTGCAGAGGTATAGGGTAGATTGGCGTAGAGGGCAGTGGCGTGGAGTGCAGTGGTGCAGAGTAGATTAGAGGGGCATACAGTGGAGTGGTGTAGAGTGCAGTAAAACGGCATAGAGTTGAATGGTGCAGAGTAGGGTGCAGTGGCATAGAGCACCTTGGTGTAGAGTAGCATATAGTTATGTGGCGGAGAGTGCTGTCTTACAGGGTTGAGTGTCAAACGCACTGGTGTAGAGTGAAGTGGAATTGATGCTGTAGAAAGCAGTGGCATACAGTACAGTGGTGCAGAGTATATTAGCGTAGAGTTTAGCGTAGAGTTCAATAGTGTAAAATAGAGTGACGTAGAGCTCAGTAGCACAGAGTAGAGTGATGCAGAGTAGAGTGGTACATCATGGAGTGGAGTGGCACAGAGTAGTATATCGTGCAGTTGCATAGAGTGCAGTGGCATAGAGTAGATTGTTTCAGAGTAGATTGAAGTGGCATAGAGTGGACTGGTGCAAGGAAGAGAGAAGTGGTGTAGAGTGCACTGGTGTAGTGTGGAGTGGTGCAACGTAGAGTGGAGTGGCCTAGACTGGAGTGGTATAGAGTGCAGTGGTGAAGAGTGCAGTGGTGCACAGTAGAGTAGAGTGCATTGGCTTACAGTAGAGAGATGTAGAGTAGAGTGGTGTAGAGTGGAGGGTGACAGAGTGCAGTGGCATAGAGTGTAGTGGCGTAGAGTGCATTGGCATATAGTGCAGTGGAGTAGATTTGTGCAGTGTAGTGCAGAGCATTGTTTTTGAGTAAATTGGTGGAGTGCATTGGCGTAGAGTGCAGTGGTGTAGAGTAGAATGGTACAGAGTAGAGGAGAGTGGCACAGAATGGAGTGGAGCAGCGTAGGTAGGAGTGGCACAGAGTGGAGGGGCACAGAGTAGATTGTTTCAGAGTAGAATAAAGTGGTGTAGAGTGGAGTGGTGCACTGTAGAGTGGAGTGGTAAAGAGTGCAGTGGCGAAGAGTGGCATAGGCTGCAGTTGTGCAGAGTAGATTAGAGTGGATAGGCATAGAATGCACTGGCATACAGTGGAGTGGTACAGAATAGAGTGCATTTGCATAGAGTGCAGTGGATTGGCATAGAGTGGCATAGACTGTAGTGGTGTAGAGTGGCTAGGCTTAGAGTGTACTAGTGTACAGTGGAGTGGTACAGAATAGAGTGCAGTGTTGCGTAGAGTGCAGTGTTGCAGAGTAGAGTGGCATCGACTGGAGTGGCGTAGAGTGGATTGGTGAGAGTAGACTGGCATAGACTGGAGTGGTGTAGAGTGCCTTGGCATGGAGTAGAGTGATGTAGAATAGAGAGGGGTAGAGTGAAGTAGCATAGAGTAGAATACTGCACTGTAGAGTGCAGTGGTTACAGAGTAGAGTGGAACGGCGTAAAGGGAAGTATGCATGGTGTGGTAGCGCACTGCCACTACACACAACACATCTTCAATTGAAATGACCATTACATTTGGACAGACATAACATTTTACTGATAAAAGTATCCAGTGCACAAATATCAAATGTCTTCACGTAGTGTATTATTTGTTTTGGTCCTATTCAAATATTTGTTTCCACTACACTTAAGAATTACAAAAAATTAACTTAATGTTTGCTTACTTCTTATGTATTCTGAAATACGAGCACAGTTCCTTTTCTGTCCTGTGGTCGAAAAAAGCCTTTCAATTCCCGGTAAGATTGTTACATAATTTCTCTGACCTCAAAGTGAGAGTAAACATCATGTTCCCTGGAAGACACAGCCTGAAATGTAACCTCTGTCTTTGAATGCACAGCAGATGTATCAAGATAAGAACAAGATATGAAGGCCTGTTTACTGAATAGTGCAAGAAGAACAATTGATGGACAGAATGCAGAGCAATGTCATACATTCACCCCAGTACAGAGATCCGAGCCTAAATCCATCGTTGTTTTTGCTCACCATGCCATTCCAGTTTGGACCCAGCCATCCCAAACTGCCAGGCTCTCCCTGGACTAAAAACCAGCATCCTCGGACCGGTTTCAGGCTTTCAGCCCTCATCAGCCAATATAGCTGGACTCCAGTGGCATGGAAAGCACGGAACCCACGTCTGGGCATACCTGTTTCACTTGGGGTGACAAATGCAACAAGCATTTACAATGCAATGGTTTCGCCTTTGACAAAGTTAGAGCTATTGGCATTGCCAATGACAAATTGTTTATTTATGTGTTGGTTTTGAAAACAGATAAATAAATGGCATTGTCATTTACACTATACGGCGCACACTGCACACATCCCAACTGTACAACACCCGGTGCTCTCTGCACCGTACAGCGCCCACAGCACGCATCCCATCTGTACAACACCCCGTGCTCTCTGTACCGTACAGCGCCCACTGCATGCATCCCAACTGTACAACACCCCGTGCTCTCTGCACTATACAGCGCCCACTGCACGCATCCCAACTGTCCAACTGTACAACACCCTGTGCTCTCTGCACTTTATAATTTGAATCCTGTCGTATATTCCCGGGGAGACATTAGTCACTGTATGTACATAAAATGGTTTTTTATCATTTTTGTGAATGTGTTTTTTATATGAATGTATGAAGACATGATATATCTTAGCTATTTATGGTATAATAGTATGAAAATACGTAAAGTCTGAAATATTTAATGCAATTTTTTGTACCAGAATATCAATTAAAAAACATTTTTTTAAAGGAAAACAGTTAGTCGTGGTGGTACAAAGGATGTCTTAGTTCATATAGACACACAACTATGCCACTATGGGAGGCCATTGACACTCACTGCTATGAAACTAAGTATAACATATAACCAAGAGGCAGATACAGACAACATTCAAATTAGTCAACTGTGGCAGAGAAAGCCCTTCTTGCGAAAGGGGTAGCGGAGTGGGGTTATAAAGCAGAGGGACCTGGAGCATAGTAATCGCCAGGGGTGCTTGCGCTCCTTAATGAAACCACTGCCACCAATACATGTACAGCATGGGCTTCTTCGCACAGGTACTGGCTCAGTCCCTGTCTACGGTGACGCATTAGGGTAGCCCCCTCCTATCTACAGCGGAGCTGCTCATATAAAGGTGGAAACTGAGATGTGCAAGTTCAATGATGCCGTCTCGATCACTTTCATTTAGTCACAAAAAAATATCACAGTTGCATCACAATTCATCTAGTTTGGTTATTCTGTAAACAGCATAGTTAGGTAGTATTTTATTTACAAAACGCAAAATTGCTTACATTTCCCAGGAAATTTAAACCAAAGAGGTTATTTACGAGATTAAACAGGACAAACATTTTATTATAATTGGAAAGAGATTCGGCTGCTCGAGCAACATTTAATAAAGGAGGGACAGGGTAGGCTAAGATAGAGTCATTATATTGGTTTAAGGGCCATGCTTGAAAACAACAAAGGCACACCGGTGCCAATGGCCAGCAGAGGGGCCCTCGACAGCACCACGTCGGGGGGCACCGACAGAACAACCCAGGGAGGTGGAGTGGTGTGGTGCAGCGGCCAGGGAAGCTGACTTCGGAGCACAGTGTTCATGGTTCGATCCCCGGCTCCAGCGGCAGCTCAGCTCAGCACCATGTGACTCTGGGCACTAGCTCACTTGATTTCCACGACGCCCGCCCCCCCCCCCTCTCCCCAGCGCCTAGAGACCCTTAAAGGTGTGTAGTTCGCGCTTTACAAATACGGATTTACAAGGAGTTGTGAGCCCAGACCAGTGGCAGCGACGTGAGCCAGTTACTGTCACACAGCTCGGGAATCCTGTGAGCTGCTCCAGTTGTGACGCATTTTTGTTAAACATAGGAATAATGGGGCAGCCACATAAGGGACGAAAAAAGAGAAGGGGAGAGGAATAAAGTCCGCCAAGGAAAGAATGTGGTAATGTTTTGTCTGTCACTACTGAGAAAGATGGTTCCAGCAGTATAATTACGAGCCACTCGCCTTTCACCAGCATTGGAAAACAAACAAAACACCGAGTACGCAAGCAGAGGAAACAACTTGCGAACAGACAGAAGAGCACATAATGGGGGAAATGCGTGATCTAACCTGCAGGAACTAAAGATTTGAGGTGGATGGAAAAATAAACTGGAATAAAGAGCAGTCGACACATTTTGTTAAAATCCTAGTAGCCTTCAGGCTCTGAAAAGGTGCCTTTGGGAATGGCCTGCCTGTGGGAGTCTTGTCCAGGCCTGCCGCCCAGACTGACATCACTGCACGTCAGAGATTCCACAAGGATGAAGGCTGAGAGACTCTGAGGCGAAGGTAAATAAAGACATTTCTGAACACTGTCTCTGTGTGCCCAATAGATTTTAAGGACAGATAGGGATGTTCTGTAATGGGTAGATGACTGATGGGCCGGAATATTCGCAATGCCCGCACAACATTTAATATAATCAGCAGAAGGCTGAAGAGTTTCCTTTGTCTGAAAATGATACCAGAAGGAGGGGCAGGCTGTGCCAGCGGAAGTAGGTGCTGCACAGTAATGTGCCTTACGACACTAGCTGCTCATGCTCCCTTCCCATCTACCGGTTTCTTTCAACCTCTCTCTGACCTGTGTCACGAGGAAGCACCACAAAAGCCTGGATCATGTGCCCACAAGTCCTCTAACGGTACCCAGTGCTCAAATGTGGGACTTTTCGTGGCAGCAGTACACCCCGTGGAAGCCATGGATGCTAAAACACGCTGTGGCAGTGTGGCAAGAGGAAGTAACCAGGGGTGGCTGGCACCCTCAAAGCCCTACTTACTGTGCGCAGCGGATCAGGCGGCTTCTCGCGGTCCAGCGCTCCTGCCGATCTCCGTTGCAACTGATCCCGAGCCACTCGGTGCCGCGGCCTGGAGGAGCATAGCAGGCCGCTTCTCCTCCCTTCTCGGCTCCCAGAGGACTCTGGCGTTCAGCGGTTTGAAAATGGCGCGGCGGGAAACAGAGCCGGGGCAGCGGCACAGCTTCCAGGGGGAAAGGGGGCGGGAAAGGCACGCCATTGCGAGGCCAGCATCAGGAAACAAGCGGGAGGGGGCGGGAAAGGGGGGTGGAGAGACGCAGAAGTGCCGGCAATGCCGGACCAGATTCGGGGGCGTTCCCGGCTTTCGGCTGACGTCGCGTGACGTCGGCAAAAGCCAAAGAATCTCGAGAACGCCCCCGAATCTGGTCCGGCATTGACGGACAGGCCCCTCGTCCAATGGCTATGCTCCATTTATGGAGCCAGCCAATGAATGACGAGGGCCGACCCAAACCCACACTACAGTTCTCATTAGATTTCTCCTGCGCAAAAGCTGCTTGCGCAGCTTTTTGCAGTCGAAACCTAAAAAGAACAAATTGATGTACAGAATGCAGAACAATGTCATACCCAGATCCTTGTGACTGGGGGTGAATGATTGTATTGTCCAGCATTCCGTCCATCAATTGTTTCTTTTGCAATTGTTTACAGAACAGTAGCACTCTGAAGGATAAGGTAAATAAGATATGGGCAATGGAAGGGACAAACTGAAGCTGGACAGCCTAAAACAAATAAAGCCAGCAAATGGAAAGCAAGAAAATGTGAGTTACAAATTATAAAACCAATAGTATGCAACAAGCCTTATGCATTCCCTGGGAAGCTTTACAAATGTCCCCAAGATATCGTTAGCAAAACAGACAGCTGTGCTGTCTGGTAGGCTTCGACCTAAAAAGCCTAATGTACCAGCTGTCATTGAGTGTGCAGCACAGCAGAGTCCTCTCTGGAATCTACTTGCAGAAAAGCCTTCAATATAAGATCGAATATCATCGCTATTACCATTAAAACATCACCAATTTCCTCCCTGCTATCCGCACTGAATGCCCGAAATCATTTCAGAGAGAGATATTCACACCAATCGAGTAATAATATTGAGGGATGCTGTTCATGTGCCCCAGCAGTGGAACAATCTTTTCTTTGTAAAGAATCTAAAAGTGTGAGGTGTGCTAATTGTCCTGCTTCCTAGTATTCTCCATCACCCCCTGCTGCGAGTACACAGCTAGCTGCTACATTTTCAGTGTACACGTGTGTCCTTTATATGTTTGTAGTTTCCTGTTTCTGACACTTGCATTACAGGTAAAAAAGAAAACTGACGCAGAGGTGAAATTTGCAGACTTGTAATATTTGTCAATTAACAAATAATATACGAAGCGTCCACCGCTAAGGTGCAAAATAACATTCCCCCCTGACATGCAAAAATTACTCCTAAGGCTCTACATTGAAAAACATCCAGAGAAATATATGAAATGAAATACCAGCATTTGTAAAGCGCACAGCTACCTCCAGAGAGGTGTCCCGGCGCTGTGGGCCCTCGGGAAGATTAAGCAATCAATTGCCCAGAGTCACATGGTGCTGGGATAACCTGCCGCCGGCGCCAGGGATCGAACCGTGAACCCCCTGGTCCGTTGTCAGGCACCCTGGCCGCTGCCCCACACCTCTTCCACCTATATGCATTAGATGGCTCTAACAACATATAGATTAATGGCAGAGGGATTCTATCCATCTGTCACCTTTAGGTAGTCAAGGATTCGATGACCTCAGACATTATATGCACAGTGGCCAAGGACTGTATCGAGTTTGCAGGTACCCAAGTTCTAACAAGCATTAATGGCCCAATGGTTTAATAAACATCAGTATTGGAAACATTTAACGAACAATTGAGTTCCCAACTTCTAACAACCGGCAAGTCCATTTGTTTATCTTCTTGAAAATAAAAGCTGCCACATCGAAGATCAATTCCGCTGCCACAGCCCACCTGAGGGTCTAAAGGTTCTGATAATGACTCTTTCATCCCACCAGCCATATGGCACTGTTGCCACAGTACACAGGCAAGCTGAATGGAGCCTGCATTTTTCAGTTTACGCGCGTCCATTTTACCGGGATCCTGCCGTATGGACCTGCCGAACCTGAAGCACTTGAAACTCATTGGCTCGTCGGTGGGTCTCAGAGTGCTCTATTCCAAGCAGATGTTTTGGGTACACAAATGCATTGATGGTGGGTGCACTGGACTGCATAGGTACAAAGTACCAGGCTAGGGTGGGCGCATAACAGCTAGACAAGTCATATTTTCTTTAGGTTTCTTACTTGAATAGAAGAGGTTGCCAGGGCTAAAGCGCACCGTGGTCGTGGCGTTCACTCTCAACACCTTTGGCTTCTTCTCTCAAAATCACGACATTCATACAGCACGTGTACAGGCCTGTATTTTATTCAACTAAGTGACAAAGAAGAGTGGACCCAGTGGCGTAACATAGGGGGCGAGCTCCGGGGTCCGCCCTCAGCACAGTTCCCTGGCTTGAGCGCTCTTGACTGAGTCCGGAGGGGGGCCCTTCCATGTACTTTGCAGGGGGCGCTCAAGTTTTGTTACACTACTGAGTGGACCAGCTCATCCGACCTGGGCAACAAAAGTTCAATGAGGTTTTGCAATACTGGACTGGGAACCAAAAACAGCCTTTGCAAAAATGTTCAAACCAGCTCTGCTCCCTTCCTCCTTGCTCTCTCATCTCTCTCTCTCCAGCCTCCAGCATCCCCCACCCCCATACCCACACACACACATCCCTGATGTAATTTCCTGGGGAAGCTGGAGGATGTGACCGAGGCGCCATCAGCGGACTCCTGCTCTAAAAACCGTCCTCTAACGACTCCAGCCCATTGGCCAATTGGCTGGTGGAAAACAACGGCCATTCGGGTGCTGGAGTTGAGCAGTCAGAGAATCTGCATATCATGCTGTAAACAAACCTTGCACTGGCTGGAGTGAGCCAGCCCGGCGGATCACTGTGAGTGATGGTGCCAACTGAAGGAAATGAGTCACCTTAGGGCTACTACAGGTCACAGATAATCTCAGCATGCTCATTTTCTTGCTCAGCTAATTTGCTTTACAGTCTCTGGTCCTTGCTCTGATGCAGAAAATTGATTGAAATGGGTTGGTATAACATGCAACGGTTTACATCTGACTGGACTGTGAGTATCTTCAAACAATACAAGCAGGACGCGGACATGCTTTGGGCTTCATTACACTGATTGCAAATTTGTGAAGGTTTTTCCTTTCAATTTTGGGATACTTTGCAAACTTTAAGAGGTCGTTGAAATACAAAGAATAGAAGGTAAAAAGTGCCACAAAAATGACCATTTGTGGGAGAAAAAATGTAAAACATGCCTCTTTTGTTGTAGAAATGAGCCTCTTTAATCTTCTTTTTTGCTTTGCTTAAAATTCTGCCTGCAGATAAAGTTTGGTCACAATTTTGACTTCTTGGTGTGGTGAACCTTGTCACCTATGTTTACATTGATAACTTTGGACACATGTAAGCCTGCTCAATCTACCAACAGGTTAGTTTTTCGACATCTTGGAGGCAGTCCTATTTCCTCCTTCTTTGCTAGAGACGTCAACGCAATGACTGATGCAGCAGTTATGAACCATAAGAACAATCTGGTCTGAGGAGTTTCTGTTTACAGTTCATACATAGATTATAATTGGAGATTTATATAGCGCTAACTAGACCCAAAGGTATCAGAGCGCTTTACACGAGCACCAGTTGCATCACAGACAGACACATTCATTTTCCTCTTAATCAAGGGGAGATTAAGTGATTTGCCCAGAATCACAGAATGTTTAGCGTCCCTGCCGAGACTCGAACCCGGATCCCCAGCTCCGAGGTCGACCACCATAGCCGTTAGGCCACATTATCTCCCCTGGATTGTTCAATATCCAGACCTGTACAGTATCCTCTACACGACTAAAAAGTAAAACCATAGTTCTCTCCACCACTGTTCCACCTGAAACTGAAGCTATTTCACAGTCCTGTCTGGCAGCCAACTTCCTCCTCTAAATGAGTATGTGACAGCAACAGCAGTCCTATAAATTGGTAAAACCAAGAGCACCTACCTTTATAGATAGCTCAATCAGACAAACCAATTTGCCAGGGTTTAGGAATGATTGGACTTGTTTGAAGAGGACCATTGTACTGTATTGCGTGAACACGGCAATTGTGAGACCCATACCATTCACAACTTTTATTTCTTCAAAAGGTTTTTGGAACATTGATAGCTCATGAACACTGTAGTACCTAACATTCTGGACTCCATTCGTAAGTAGATATGTCAGATTGAAATAAGCAACAACCCGTCACCAGTCCAGTGACCATGTAGGCGGACACCTCGTCCTAGGGGGTTGGGGTCGAACCTTTCAGAACAAAGACACAGGACAACTGTATTCATTTACTGTTCAAAACCCTAAACAATTCTGATGAGAAACTAAATTGAGGTAGTGGTGCTGTTACTTCTAAAAATGTGACTGAGTGACATGTATGTGAGTCGTAGCGTGTGTTGCATGGAGGTAGCCAAATGGGGTTCTAGAGCCGTGAAGCTGTCTACTTGTATTGCATGGCTGGTTCATTTCTTGTGGTTGCATAATAACTCAGGTCACCATTGCTGCAGAAGTCAACGTGAACGGATACCCACGTAATGAGTGAATTATGCTGAGACTAGAGATTTAGTTCTGTGTCCTTATCAAAATCCCCAAGCCAGACCTCTGTTTTCATACTTAACGTACAAGCTTCAACGCAATTGAGGTGCCTGTCTGGTTCCATTTTGTTAAAATGCCATATGACTCAAACTTGCTCTCGGCTTTAAAAACAAGCCTTATCCGCGTGAAGCAGTTGGGATTTTTGCAGGGTGCCCTTGGTGAAGAAATATGCGTATGTGCATAATTTAAATATTATCAATGATATATTCGAATGAGTGAAATACTACAAACCCTAGAAGAAGAGCATAACATATTCTGCTGTCTGTGCCCTGCGAGATACAGCTCATAGCTTCAGGCCTTTTCCATTAAAATTCTGAGAAGGTGAAGCCACAAAGTCGATTTTTGCTAAACTGCTGTAATTGTGCTGTAGGAATCAAGGTGAGCTCAGCGGTAAGTAGAAGGTGCAGACAGAACTAATTTATTCTGAGAGGCAAAGGACAAATCCAAGTCAGCTGAAAAATATAAATGTACCCTAATGCCACAAAACAATCGCATATTGTCATAAGAACACAATATTTACGTGTGTTTGCTTACTAGCTCTTATTACCAACACTGCAAGATTAACAAGCTTGTTTAGATCCCATAATAATAGCCTTTATAAATCTATCTATGTTAGGAGTATGTAGGCATGCATATTTCAAAATTATAATATCAAAATGAAATTATTAGATATTGTGAAGTTTAGAAGTCTCTCAAAAACTATCCGTAGAAGTGACAGAAGACAAGACGACAGCCCTATCAAAAGTCACTTTGAAAAAAAACATACACCATTTTGTAAAAGGCGGGATCTGTGGTTAGGTTTTGAAAAAGGTTAATATTCATTTTCAATGTTAGGTTAATTTAGCTTATCTGAAAAGATATTAGCTGTGTACGAATACTTGTAAATTGACAATTGGAAGTATACTTTTAAAATGATTTGTAATGATTAAATTGGCAAGCATGACTTAACTAATACTATTGCATGTATAAACAAATTACTCTGAGAATGGATTCAATCTTTAAGGTACACATTGTAATTTTATGTAACAGAGGATTAGGAGTTTATGCTGGTGACACAGAATATGTTAACATGGAGTTTGGATTGCACTAAGGATCTGCTTGAAAGAAAGTTTCGACATGTGTTTTCACAATATGATTATTCAGTACACTGTGTGTATTTTTGTTTTTAGTAGTTGATGTACAATAAATTGTGGCCTGAAGAAGTGATCTGTAATTGCGAAATATGTGTTAGTCAGAGACCACACACATAAAAAGCATATTAAAGATTACCAAATTAAATTGATCATTGTGTATCTTGCCTTTCTTTTCAATAATTACATGTATATCCATGGGCACTGGAATTCTGGAATTCTGCAGCTGCAGCAATTTTCGTGTAATTATGTATTTACTGTATTTGCCATGTAATACATCATCCACTGCATAATCTGCAGATTAAAAAAAAAATAGTTTCTAGCTCAAACGGGTCAAAAGTTACAAAAAATATGGGGGAAAATTTGACTGGTCATCTTTAAGGTGCTGTATTTTGGGTGTTAAATCATTACTAATAAATTGAGCTCTTTTTCCAGGCACAATGACAGGTGTAAAAATGGCAAAATAGTGAAGTAATAACATTTCACAAAATGTGTGCATTTTGCCGCTTAATCTGTGTTTTCTTACTGCATAATTTGTTCAACCCTGCCACACAATTTGGTCCTCCTCTGCCATATAATTCCAGTGGCCCTGTGTATATCCAACAGAGTCAGCTAGTATGAACTGAGGGCGCATTGCACCAGTCTGCGTACTGTGGATGCCCATTTGCAGTGCGAGGTGGCAGCCTGTGACCTACTTTGATTGGATGCCAACACACAGATGGTGGTCTCTCGGAGTAAGCAGACCAACATGCCTGTAATCACATTTAAATAAAGTAAACTTTTTTTTCAAATGTAGGTGGTTTTCCTTGAAGGAAAGGGGGCTGCATTTGATAAAGAAAGTTAATTTTAAAAAAAAGTATGTTTGACAGTTGGCAGTGCTGCAATGGACAAAGGGGAAAGGGTTCCATGGAGACCCTTTCATTTTGCGAATGGCTTACCACCGCAATTCGAGACTGCGCAAATTTCTGTATCAAAACATTGATACATCTGCTAAAGAATCACTATTTGGAAAGGAAGGGAACAACACAACGCTTCCAACTAGTGATTCATTGTGGAGTTACAAATGCGTTTTCTGAATCCCGGATAATCTATTGAGTCCTAAAATAAGGTTTGTATGTATTAAAAAACTTTTTATGGTCCCAAACAGTCTGAATTGCTATTTGTGAACATAAAAACGTTGTGCACCTCAAGCCCTACATTTCCAAACGTTTTCTGAACTGCATATGGGTAGATCCAAATCTCTGGCTCAGACCAAGGGTATTCCAGAGTCAGTATACCTGTACGCTCAACTATCTTCAGCCAAATTTCACCATCTTACATGATTGCATCTAATCGACACATAGATGCAACAAACATAGGTTGTGATTCGGACCTAATGTGATCATGGCACGTTTTTGCTCTGGTCTCAAATGCCTTCCCTTGTGGGCCCGTCCACCTAGGACTGAAAAATAGACTGCCTTTAGACCAGAAGACCACCTTCAGAGCCAAATCAATCAAGTTAGCAAGAACATCATTGCTTTTCTCATCATGAGGCATACAGAATCACTCATCGGTTCTAAGATCTTGCTTTAGAACGGACTACTGCGGTGCCCTCTATGCAAGTCTCTCAACAAGAGCGAACAAAAGCTTCCAGGTTGTTCAGAATCGATCCGACAAAGTACTGTACTACCTTAAACCCTGGAACCACATCTAGCTAGTACTCAGATGTTTCACACATCTTATTCAAGCTTATTCGAATTAGCAACAAGAGAGTTTCCGGTTAGGCCTGGCGACACCAGCTCATGATCTTTGTGTATCCTTACCAACTGGATCTAAGTACTCCTAACTCTAAGAAATCCAAAAGACACGTGAAAATAGTCTTCTCGGCCCAAAGCTTTGGAACACCTTGCAAGCTTGCCTGAAGGACAGGAAGGACCAACCACCTTCAGGAAGAAGTTGTAGGCCAACCTTCATTGCAACATTACTGTTTCAGCTAACTGATTCCTCTCCCCTCTCATTCGAGGGTGGGGGAACGTAGGGCCTGATTAACAAAGTGCCTCCGCACTTGTGGTGGAGGCCTCTCAGTCTCAGTGAGACCTCCAACTACAGTTCCCACAAATGCGGGGCTCAGCCACAAGTGCAGAGGCCCTTTGTGAATCTGCCCCATAGTATTTCTGCATCAGTTGGTAGATCCACTGACTTATCTTACAGTGCATCTGGGCTTTTCAAAAAAGTAATGTATTCATCCTTTAGACATTCATTTTTTTCAATTCTCTATTCATTTTCTTCACAGAACAACTTCCTTTTAAATATCTCTGCCATGTAACTATTATGCCTACTTTTTTCTTCCACATCGCTCTCTGAAAAATATAATTTTCTTTGCATGGTTACTTCACCCACTATTACCTGAGATTCAGAATGCGTCCCCATATTTGTTGATGCTACATTGGCTCTCTTTGAGTCTTATGTGGAATTGTATACTTTTTTAACACTACTCAATGAAGCAGGTTTGCTCATTTCTAAGTGCTCCAGATTTGGCAGACAAGAAAAATCGACGGAGGCAGATAACATTACTTGCTTAGGAATACATTATTATTTGGGTCAAATGGAAGAGTCAGGATTGAAAATCTGTCTTAGATTTAACAATGCCCAAGCCATTCATTTGGGCAGCTTAACACATCTCCTGTTCCCTCAAAGAAGTCGATTCTATAACATGGCACAAAGAGCTGCACTAGAAACCTGCATAATGCCTCCTCTTCTTATGCTCTCGCTGTTCCTCCTCAGAAGCCGACTCCGTAACATGGCAGAAAGAGCTACACTAGAAACCAGCATAATGCCTCTACTTCTTATGCTCTCGCTGTTCCCCCTCAGAAGTAGATTCTGTAACATGGCACAGAGAGCTGCACTAGAAACCAGCATAATGCCTCCGCTTCTTATGCCCTCGCTGTTCCCCCTCAGAAACCAACTCCATAACATGGCACAAGGAGCTGCACTAGAAACCAGCATAATGCCTCTGCTTCTTATGCTCTCGCTGTTCCCCGTCAGAAGCCGACTCCGTAACATGGCACAAAGAGCTGCACTAGAAACCAGCATAATGCCTCTGCTTCTTATGCTCTCGCTGTTCCTCCTCAGAAGCCGACTCCGTAACATGGCAGAAAGAGCTGCACTAGAAACCAGCATAATACCTCTACTTCTTATGCTCTTGCTGTTCCCCCTCAGAAGTTGACACCGTAAATGGCACAAAGACCTGCACTAGAAACCAGCATAATGTCTCCACTTCTTATGCTCTCGCTGTTCCCCCTCAGAAGTAGATTCTGTAACATGGCACAAAGAGATGCACTAGAAACCAGCATAATGCCTCTACTTCTTATGCTCTCGCTGTTCCCCCTCAGAAGTCAATTCCATAACATGGCACAAAGAGCTGCACTACAAACCAGCATAATGCCTCCTCTTCTTATGCTCTCACTGTTCCCCCTCAGAAGCTGACTCCATAACATGGCACAAAGAGCTGCACTAGAAACCAGCATAATACCTCCACTTCTTATGCTCGCGCTGTTCCCCCTCAGAAGCTGACTCCATAACATGGCACAAAGAGCTGCACTAGAAACCAGCATAATACCTCCTCTTCTTATGCTCTCGCTGTTCCCCCTCAGAAGCTGACTCCATAACATGGCACAAAGAGCTGCACTAGAAACTAGCATAATACCTCCACTTCTTATGCTCTCGCTGTTCCCCCTCAGAAGCTGACTCCATAACATGGCACAAAGAGCTGCACTAGAAACCAGCATAATACCTCCTCTTCTTATGCTCTTGCTGTTCCCCCTCAAAAGTCAATTCCGTAATATGGCACAAAGAGCTGCACTACAAACCAGCATAATGCCCACTCTTCTTATGCTCTCGCTGTTCCCCCTCAGAAGCTGACTCCATAACATGGCACAAAGAGCTGCACTAGAAACCAGCATAATACCTCCACTTCTTATGCTCTCGCTGTTCCCCCTCAGAAGCTGACTCCATAACATGGCACAAAGAGCTGCACTAGAAACCAGCATAATACCTCCTCTTCTTATGCTCTCGCTGTTCCCCCTCAGAAGCTGACTCCATAACATGGCACAAAGAGCTGCACTAGAAACCAGCATAATGTCTCCACTTCTTATGCTCTCGCTGTTCCCCCTCAGAAGCTGACTCCATAACATGGCACAAAGAGCTGCACTAGAAACCAGCATAATGTTTCCACTTCTTATGCTCTCGCTGTTCCCCCTCAGAAGCTGACTCCATAACATGGCACAAAGAGCTGCACTAGAAACCAGCATAATGTCTCCACTTCTTATGCTCTCGCTGTTCCCCCTCAGAAGCTGACTCCATAACATGGCACAAAGAGCTGCACTAGAAACCAGCATAATACCTCCACTTCTTATGCTCTCGCTGTTCCCCCTCAGAAGCTGACTCCATAACATGGCACAAAGAGCTGCACTAGAAACTAGCATAATACCTCCACTTCTTATGCTCTCGCTGTTCCCCCTCAGAAGCTGACTCCATAACATGGCACAAAGAACTGCACTAGAAACCAGCATAATACCTCCTCTTCTTATGCTCTTGCTGTTCCCCCTCAAAAGTCAATTCCGTAATATGGCACAAAGAGCTGCACTACAAACCAGCATAATGCCTCCTCTTCTTATGCTCTCGCTGTTCCCCCTCAGAAGCTGACTCCATAACATGGCACAAAGAGCTGCACTAGAAACCAGCATAATACCTCCACTTCTTATGCTCTCGCTGTTCCCCCTCAGAAGCTGACTCCATAACATGGCACAAAGAGCTGCACTAGAAACCAGCATAATACCTCCTCTTCTTATGCTCTTGCTGTTCCCCCTCAGAAGCTGACTCCATAACATGGCACAAAGAGCTGCACTAGAAACCAGCATAATACCTCCACTTCTTGTGCTCTCGCTGTTCCCCCTCAGAAGCTGACTCCATAACATGGCACAAAGAGCTGCACTAGAAACCAGCATAATACCTCCACTTCTTATGCTCTCGCTGTTCCCCCTCAGAAGCTGACTCCATAACATGGCACAAAGAGCTGCACTAGAAACCAGCATAATACCTCCACTTATGCTCTCGTGCACTCTTGGACCTCTGTAGTTCACCAATGCTCAGTTTAGACCCCCAGATTTATGTCCTTGTGAGCATCTGTAATACCACTACTAATAGGGAGGCAACCTGGCTGGTTATGTTACCGGCCTGACCACTATTTTAATATCCTGGCAAGTACACATTTTTGGAAAATCACCCCATCAGTACATACATCAAGCACCAAATCTAAGAAGAGAGCCCTTTAAAATGTGTTTTAGGCCAGCCTTAACGATCCTGGACTAACAATTACAATAAACAAAGAAAAGGCATGTTACAAATGAATTCAACGATTTTTTTCCCAAAGTTCTATTTAAGAATCACGTCTGGGCCTTTGCAGACTCTTGAAACATGAACAAATGGGGGTGTTTTTCTCTTGGAAAGGCAGCAACCCTAACGGTAAGACATTGTTGCAAGCCAGGTGCCCTTGACAGTGTCGGGAAAACTACAGCTAGCTGCAAAATATTTGTTGCTGACGCCAGAAGACATATTTCCAGGAAAAACAGCAGTCTGGGGTCGGGTTGCATGAACTGCCTGGGTGGTACTAACGTGTACCAAGGTTCTATTCAGCATCACATTGTAGCAGGTTAGGTTGCTACTTTGATTCATTTCCCAGCTGCTAGTGTTGCTTCACAGCAGCTAAATCAGCACTTGTATTTTTATCACTGTAGAAGCAAATGTAACATTGATTTATTTGTGCCAAACCAGATGGGAATCGACTGCTGCACTTTATTGTGCATTCCCTGAGCTGCTTGTCAGAGATGCTGTGTTGGTGTACTTGTTTCATTCACCTTATGACTCTTGCACAGTGTGTACCGTGAACTGATTTACCTCTAGGTGCCGGGGAGAGTTCAGGTTGTGGATGGGTGTTCATGACAAGACACAACTGAAAACCATGGAGACGAGCTTCTCACATTTCCTGGCAATGGGGCAAAACAATGTACATCATGCGTGCACATCCAATTTGTGGCCTCTGTGCAGAGTACGCAGAGCGCAGGCACAAATATGCATCTTATATTTACAAATTGTATGTGAAAGTGTGTGAAAGAGGTAAATAAATCTGTTGCACATTCAAGTGAAATACGGAGCGGCTTTGAAGCAGCCACTCCGTGTCTCACTGTGCAGGCGGCAACCTGCCTGCACTTTTAAGTGAGTGACTGCACCCAGCAGCAAGGGGATGGCTGGGGGCTCCCTAGGATCTCCTTTCCATCTTGCAGAGGGCTGCTATCAGGGGGACACACCGACAGTACACCACCTTTTAGGTGCACTGCCGCTATCTGTATTACAGAAAGGGCAGCACAAGCGCCAGCTGCCTTCTCTGCAATACCAAACTGCACCAGGGGTGCGCAAAGCAGTCCTTGTGCCTCATATGGTGGGTTGGGAGGGTTGGGTGGGGGGTGTGGAGATGTGGGAGGGGGGGAGATGGGAGGGAAGGGTAACGGTAGAGGGGGGTGGTGGAGGGGGGGGTGAAAAGTCAGCAGCAGCCATGTTTTTTGTTGAAACTGGTCCTGTCTTTTTTAATCTTATTGCATAAAGAACTGCTATATAAAAGGAGAAAAGAAATATGCTCACATTTTGAAACCAAATTTCTTGTGTCTGTTTTTGTTTTCCTTTTTTGAAATATGGATAGGACACTAAGGATATGTACGCTTAATAACTGTGGGCTCAATGATAGGAAGAAGAGAGATGTATTGGCTAAGATTGTTCAATTATCTTGAATTGATATATTGTGTTTACAAGAAACTCATATTGCCTGGGCAAAACAACGATGTTTGCGTAATTTAGGATTAGAGTTAGTGGTATGTTCAAAACAAACTGGGATTAAGAGAGGGGTGGCCATCTTAATTAGACGGGGTTTAGGGATGTGTTTAAAGAGCTTGGCAGATAAATACGGGCGGTGGGTAATCGCAGAATTTAAGATCAATCAGAATAGATGCGCAAAGCAGACGCACATGTCTGTTACACCCATGGAGCACTATCCATAAGTCAAAGTCACAGAAGCTTGTTGAGCGCACAAATCACCCTAAGGTCTCATGGCGCTTGCAGGACTTCCCATTGGCTGAAGGTCATGTCTGTTCACCCTTAATCCTGTTTAAATAGCCACGTTTTTAATTCTTTCCGAAAATGTTTGTGTTCGGCAATGCAATGAAAATGGGAAGGAAACTTATTCCAAAGATTAGGAGGCAAGAAAGGAAAAGGAACGTCCCCCACTACGTACCATGCGGATTCGAAGTGGAGTAAGGAGAGATTTTTAACTAGATCTTAACCGTCTTCCTGGCTGGTCCCAGTTATGCTTTTTCGATAGATAGCACGGTCCGGTTCCATATATGATCTTTTGAGTGAGGTATAGGATTTTAATATGGCATCTCTTTTTTACCGGGAGCCAATGGAGGAACCTTGGTCCAGGGGATGAAGGAGCTCTAGATGGCAGATTCCGAATGAGTCTGGCAGCTGTGTTCTGCAGAAGGTGCCATTTGGAAAAAAGAACTTCATTTAGGGAAGCCAGTAAAGCATTCCCATAATTCAATCGGCTTACAATTAGACCCTGCACCAGAGGTTTCCTGGCTTTGATACTTAATTTCCGCAGGATGCCATAGCAGGTGCCTAATACAAGATTTGTTATCGATGGTTATACCAAGATTACACACGGATTGCTTTGGGGATGGGCAAAGGCTCAATTCCTGTGGCCATCAATTGTTGGGCCAATATTCTTCGGCCCTGCCAAACAAGATGTTCTCCGTTTTACTGCCGTTGAGCTGTAGTTTGTTATTGCCCATCCAGTTGTTAATGTGGATCATACAGTTTTTAAACCGGGTCATTGTGTCTGCAGGGTCGGGACCAAATGTGATCAACAGCTGGGTGTCATCAGCGTAAGACGCGGTCTCAAAGCCATAGGACCGGATTACCCTGGCCAGAGGTGTTACGTAGAGGTTAAATAGCATAGGGCTTAAGATGGATCCCTGAGGAACTCCTATGCTTACTGACCTACTCCGTGAGGCCAGGGTGTCTAAATGTACAGTGGTTGAACAGTTCTTTAGAAAGTATTTGAACCAGTCCAGGGCTTTCTCCCTGACTCCCACCTCCGAGAGCCGCTTTTCTAAGATGCTGTGGGAGAAGGTGTTGAAGGCAGCCGACAGGTCCAAAAGGACCAACATAGCTGATTCTCTTTTATCCAGGGCCAGCCTGATATTATCAACAATCTCTACTTCTGCCGTTTCGGTGCGATGTGCCGACCGGAAACCAGATTGCGATGGATCAAGGAATCCATGGTTTTCAAGGTGGGTGGTAAGTTGTTTGTTTATCAGGAATTCGAGCACCTTCCCAAAGTAGGGCAGAAGCGAGATGGGGCGATAGTTCTCTGGTACCCTGGGATGTGAGTTTGGCATTTTCACGATGGGCTTGACTTGAGCTGTTTTCCATCTGGTTGGGACCGTTGCTTGGTCTAGTGACATGTTAAAGATCTCTGTAACAGTAGATGTTAACAGGGGTGCCATTTTAGTAAAAAAAGCGGGGTGGAAGAGGATCTGCTGGGGAGCCAGATTTGATCTTAGATACAGCCACTGATACTTGCTCACAAGTCACCGTTTTTAAAGCCGTTAGCAATGGTAGAATAGGATTGTTATTTCTGACGGGGTGGGGGTCAGTGTTCTTAAAATTATCTTGAGGGAAAAAGCTGTATATGGCTTTGACATTTTCATCAAAGAAGGATGATACTGTGTTGACCCATTCTTGCGAGTGAGAAGATCGTGCTGTTTGGCATGGGGGGTAGTAAACTCCTTAAGAATTTTGTAGAGCTCTTTATTGGAGTTGGTGGATTTATTAATCCTGTTACTTAAATAATACAGCCCCTGGAGCACAACTATAATATGGCACAGGCACAGGCACAGTCTTTCAGCTGCAGCCTGGTTGAATCTAAGAGAATGACAGACAGAGAATGTCCCTGCAACTCCTGGCTCGAAAGTAATCCGTCTCAGACTGTTGTTAAATACTCCTACCTCATCATGAGGGAAGAGGCCTACATCGCCTCTTCCTTCCTGTCTAAAGATTCTGAAGACTGACGTTTAATGGCTTCACTTTAATATGCCCAAGCAGAATAAAAACTGCAATTATAAATTAAATGGACAAATATAATGCTGGTCTTCAATCTCTGACCACTTCTTTGTGTGTCTCTTTTGTACCTATTCTCACTCTTTCTCTATCGCTTCATCCTTTTCTCACTGGCTCCCCCTCTCTCAGTTGCTTTGATCCTGAGCTCACCCTGTGATGAGATGGAAAAGGGTGAGGTGTTTGAGGGATGCCACAGGCGCTGCAGTGCTTAGGCCTAAAGCTTACAGAACAACTTGAGTTGTTGACGCACCAGCGCTTCACAAATGGACTGACATCAATGCATGTGAGACCCCTATGGGCAGGGCTGGGACAATTTGTCTGACAGATTTCCATTCTGACACTGCAGCTCAGCCCTCGATCTGGTTGGTATTTGTAGGTCGAGCCTGGGCAGCACATGTGTGCATGCTGTATTGGAGTATGGAATGGAAGCCCCACCCACTCTGCCCATATTTTTCATTGGCTTGTGTCATTGTCCTTTGTAAATGCGGCTTCTGATTTATTAATAGGCGTCTTAGTCCCTCCTTAGTGCCTTGTCTTCATTTGTAACCTCCCTTGAGGACTGGCCCTTTTTTTCGGTTGTTAAACGGTACGTCTTTTTTAGTCTGTAAGCACTATTTTCTTTAAATAGTTTCTACTACTACAAGCACGACATGCTTTCCTGCAACATTCAGCGCGATATGCACGCTTTCACTTTCCAAGCAGCCCGAGACAATGGTGGCTGCTTATTTGAATAGGTCTTGCATTTACAAGAGTTTGAGCTAGTAACATCGTAAATGACAATGCCTTTTATTTATGTGTTAATTATCAAAACATAGAACTAAAAGGAAGTGTTATTTACAATGCCAATAGGCTAAACATTTGCGAATGAGAGACCTATTGCAAAACAATTAGTATAATAAAAAGTGACAGAAAACCCGGCGGGTGGAGTCCAGAAGCCCATAAGGGCAAGCTGCCATTACCGACAATATCTCGGGCCCACCAGCGAAATTAGTGGTGCAAGTAGAGCTTTCTTTCGGGATGCTCGCAAGGAGTCAGATTGGGCTCCCATTATTCCATCTCAAGGGAGCTCACCAAGGGAGTGCCACAGGGCTCATGTTTAAGCCCCACACTCTTCAATGTGTATGTGGCCTCCTTGGCAGACATTGCAAGAGCTTATGGGTTCACCCCGGTGTCGTATGCTGACCACACTCAGCTTTTATTCCCCTTTCAGACCCTCACGCCCGCAATACAAAATTCCTTTGCGGAAGGAATGAGGGTAATATCAGACTGGATGGTTTTAAATTGCCTCCAGTGCAATGTAGGCAAGACGGAGGTCATGTTGTTCGGGGAGGCCACACTTTTGTGGTCCCCAGAATGGTGGCCTCCGGATCTGGGACCAGTACCAACTCCTAAACAGACTGTGAAAAATCTTGGTGTGCGACTTGATAAGACACTTTTGTTCAAAGAACACACGAATCAAGTAGCAGGATCCTGTTTCCGTGTTATCGGACTGCCACGACGTGTCTTTCCATTCCTACCAGACAGCCATAGGAAAACACTTGTCCAGGCACTGGTAATTAGTAGGCTGGACTACTGTAACGGCCTGTTCATCTCGGCCAATAAGGAACAACTACAAAGATTGCAAGTAGTCCAGAATACAGCAGCGAGACTTGTTCTCAACGCTCAGCCAAAGACTGCATCGTGTCCCCTCCTGGACAAACTTCACTGGCTGCCAGTTAGGCAACGCGTAAAATATAAAATCTGTTGCACAATACATAAATGTCTGTTTGGCACCCGACCCAAGTATTTAAAAGAAAACTTCAATCCCTACATTCCAAGGCGCACTCTGCGCTCTGGTAGTCAGCAACTGATCCAGGTTCCAAAGATTAGAAAAACTAGGCAGGGAGGCCGAGCTCTCTTCTATAAAGGCCCTATTCTGTGGAATTCACTTCCCCCGACTCTGAAACAAATTACTAACTTTATGTCTTTTAGGAAGACTTTAAAAACGTATCTCTTTTCGGCTTCCTAAGATACGACATATACTTATTCATTCATAGCTCAGGGTTCTATACTAGGTTTTTTGGAAAAGCACAAGTGCGGAGATACCCCTCTGGGGGTTGAATCCTACGCTATATAAGAAAAAAATAAAAAATAAAAAAATAAAAGTATCACCCTCAATTTTTCTCGAAAGGTTGACAGGTATGCAGGGGAGTAACTGGCTCAGAAACCAAGGGCTGGTAACAAGAGGGGGATCACCGGCTGCCAGCGAGGGGGAAAAATCTGGGTTCTGTAGAGAGAGACTACAGAGAAACTAGGGGATGATAGAGAAAGACACATCTAGATGCGATGTAGGAGACGTGAAAGGGAAAATGGATCATGCCCGAAGGATAGAGAGAGAGAGAGAACTAGGGGGGAAGGGTGAGAGAGGCAAAGCAGGGTGCAAGAGAAAGAGAGCACTCAGAAGAGGAGAGAGGAAGAGAGAGAGGTGAAGTAGGGAGAGGGATAAAAGGAAATTAGTCAGTAAGAGAGAAAAAGAGAGCATTATTCAAATGAGAGAGTGTGTGAGAAAAACTGTGTGACAGACAGGAAGGTAAGGATAGTGTTAAATCAGTGTCTCGGAGTCAAACAGAGAGCGAGGAACTGGGAGAAGGAGAGACGTAAATAGAGAGAAATGAAGAAAGGAGAGACAGGGATTAGGAAAAAGTAATCAAGGTCAGAGTGGAAGAGAGAGGAAAATAAAGGTAAAGAGAGAGAGAGAGTCAGAGAGTAGGACAATGGTAATCAGGGTCCCATAGATCAATCGCGACCAAAGGGGAGGGGGTGTAGAAATCAAAAATCCACTTCTCAGGGGTTCCACTGATACTTAGTCCTTTTAAACTCACAAAGAAGAACTTGACACAGAAGCTGGAATATAAAAGTACATTTTTATTAACCTCAAATGAGTGAGACTACGTCACACAGAAGCCTTAGCAACTGAATGAGGCAGTCTGCTAGAATGGTCTTACTTCACGTCTTATATACTCTTTATCCTGCCCCAGGCATGTAAGGGAGTTGTACCAATTACATTCCTAAACAAATGGAAAATGTGGATGGTCAGCAGGTGAGTAGCCTTTGGGGTTTTAGCAGGATATGGGCAAAACATTATAATTACATAGTTCACAAAGGTTAATCTGATTTAGATGGCACTGCAGGTAATAGCATGATTACATGTACAGTATCCCAACCCAAAAGTTAATCATTAGGAATGTCCCAAATTCAATCTCCAAAAGCCGGACAAACCTATAATTGAAAGCATAACCCATGTAATGAAGAAACATAAAAAAGAAACAGTAACAGATAATGAACAAGATAAGGCATGTGCAAGGAAACTAAAAGTTAACGATGTCCTGAACATTGATTGGCAATCTCAGACAAAGATCGATCAGGGAAATTGGCTTTGCGAGGTCAGTTTCAGGTGAAGAGGTCAGTTTCTTACAGTTCATTCCAGAGTCAGAAAGAAACCTAGTTAATGTATACATGGACTAAGAAGGCCAGGCCTCTTTGTTCGCCAGGCTACCTTCACAGGCCTACGTGAGGGCAACACAAAATGGTGGCACAGAACAAAATGGAGTCAGACTCGAGAATTACAGAACCTCAGACCTTCCTTTTGCCATTACGTAGGCAATAACCTAAGACTCGTGTTAATCTGAATCGAGGTCCATATCAATCTTCATTAGGTCAATCAATCAATCAATCATACCATTTGTATAGCGCACTACTCACCCGGGAGGGTCTCAAGGCGCTTGTGGGAAGGGGTATGCTACTGCTCGAACAGCCATGTCTTGAGTTGTTTCCTGAAGGCGAGATGGTCCTGGGTCAGCCGAAGGTGGATGGGGAGGGAGTTCCATGTCTTGGCAGCCAGGTAAGAGAAGGATCTTCCTCCGGCGGTGGCTCTTCGGATGCGTGGTACGGCTGCGAGGGCGAGGCTGGTGGACCGTAGCTGGCGGGTGGGCGTGTAGAAGGTAATGGTAAGGTAAGGTAATCTAAGTGTTGCTGTAGCATCATCCTATTATTCTCTACTTCTCTCGGGACAGGTCTCCGAACACACATAGTAGCAGAAAGACTCACTTCTGGTGGACCATTTTTGGATGCTAGAGGCGGAGCCACTTCCTCTTCCATGGCAATTCAGTCAAATGAGAACTTAATTAACATTTACTTTATACAATTGCACTGGAATCGCTTGTGCAACTGTGCCCAAAGTCCGTTCAAAGCCTCTCTGGCAGGCTTCTATCGTCCATCAAATCTGCTTCCATTGTCTTCTTCTGCATTGGGCCTCTCGATTCAGGCCTCCTCATGAAAATAGTACTGCTTAGTTGGAGTGCCCTCCTGGCAAACACTCACAGCTCACTCGAAAGTCTCAATGTCTCAAGGCAGTGCACCAATATCTCTCCTCTGCGGCAGGCACTACAGATAGTGTGCTCTTCATTGACCTTTGGTTTTTCTTCATTGATCATGGGCACAGATCATCTCGTGCAGACCCAAGTACTATCAATTTGAAAAGAGCAACAGACTTTCACGCTCAGCAGCACTTTCAGGCTCCAACACTCATTATTCAGTGTCAGAGGACGCTCAAGCTGCTCTTTCATGGACACCATAATGTAGTGCCGTAGATCCTCCGGTGCACTGCCCTTCCGTTGGAGCACAGAAAAAGAGGTGGTAGCCAAAAACTCAGGCCAAGGGGCTCAAGGGACCGCACACTGTCAGAAGTTACCAGCACATGACAGGTAGAAGACTCAAGCCTCAATTCTTTTGCTCTTTTGCACTGAAACTCTGGTTCTGTGGCAAAAACCAGCTCCACCTTCTTTTCTGATGTTCAACGCCTTCTGATGAAGCAAGCACAATACTTTGAAGATACCACGGATGGCACGCTGGCGATCACTGTCCAGCCTTGCTACTTTCTGGGTGCTGGGACTGTAGGGCCAAGACGTCTGCTATTCATCTGCAGCTGTCACTGATGGGAATTAGGCTTATCAGCGTTCTGCAGGTCATGACTCGATCCCGCAGAACCTAGTGACGTAGGAAATGTAACACAGTTGTTAGTTTCCTTCAATTCAGTACAACAACAGTTCAGTGTTTTGACAAGGTGTAGGAGGGTGGATACCTGACTATGGTTACCCCAGATATTTTGCCAAGTGTTTAGCTGGTTTTCGACTTAGTTGGCCTGGGATCCTGCTAATCAGGGTCCCAGGCTATCTGCTCTCTCTTTAAATGGACTCCATGTACCATAGGTACATCACCAATTTGGTACTGGACACCTTATCAGCCCCTGTACAGTGCACTATAGGTGCCCAGGGCATAGGTGCATCCAAGGCCTACCAGGGGATGCAGCATATCTTTTGCCACCCCTGGCTGGTACTTAAATTGACACAACTGGCTGATCACTCAGCTGGGGCAAGGTGGTGTAATCACCCCTTGCTTAGATATAGTATACCTATATCTAAACCTATATCTGGACACATATATACCTATAAGTCACTCCTATGGCACGCCTTAACAATCCTGGAGGCAGAGTGCTTGGTTTTATGTGAGATGGTGCTCTGGCATGAGCTGAGCCTGTCTGCAGCTTTCTGAACCATTTCCTTATAGTTGTTCTAGTGATACTTCCATACCATATACTCTTAAGTGCATTATAATCCTTGCGGTTATTGCTAACTTTGGTTTGGCTTTATCAAAACATGTCGTGTTTGGTGTCATACACTTTGGAATACTACCCCCTCACCAGTTCTGGTGACGGGGGTAGCATTCCACCCTTCTAGAGGGAGAAGACATGTTACTTTACTTTAAACGCGGTTAATCCTAACCAGAGCCTCAGCATCACAAAATGGATGCTGCTGCCCCGACACAAGTCTGACCTTCTGCTGCCGACCGAAACTTGGAAGGGGAGGCCTGGACAAAGGGTTTCCTGTCACAGGGAGGTGTTACACCACCCCAGACAGGAGATAGTGGATTGGAGCAGGGAGGGTTGAAAGAAACTAGACACTGCCTGGGGCGCTCAAGGTGTCCCAGGCAAAATCCAGTCAAACCGGCTCTGGGGCACTCCAGCCCCAGTCCTGGCCCGAAACTGGACAAAGGGAAAGGGGTGTAACCACCCCCTTCCTGGGTCCCACCCATAGGAGGGACCTAGCAGGTAATCCAGACCCTTGATTTGGAATAAAGGTAGGAGCTGTGCAGATGCACCTCAGATTATCCTGACTGAAACTTATGAAACGAAACTCTGGACCCTTCGACATCCCACTCGACGTGGAAGACTGAAGAATCTCCCTTGTGGTCAAGGAGTGACCACCCTGTGCAAACAGGCACCATCCAGCACCTCACCGTTTGCTTTGTTGCAGTTCCCGCTGAAACTCGAGCGACAGAGATCAACAAGACCCAGCGTGCTTGCCTTCCAACAGCCCGTTCCACAGTCCCTGCAAAGCTGAGACCCGTGGCGCGACCTGAAGAGTGGGGCCGGCCATCTTGGAAAAACAACGGAGTGTTGACCGTGCAGCTTCTGAGACCCCCTCGAAGCTGTGCATTGGAGTTTGAGAAGCTCCAGCCCCGAGCAGCTTTTGCACCGAAGCTCACCCCTCCACACTCATCGAGTGCTGCGTGGGGCCATTTTGCATTTTCCTGCTCAACGCGTTGGTCCGGTCGCTTGCCCGTTGGCTAGCGGCCCCACTACCGACGAACCTTTGAATTTTCTCTGCTAGTCTGGTTGCTCCAGACTGGCCCTCGCTCCCCTGAAAAGGAGCACCAGCTCAGACCTTGCTGGTCCGAGTAAGAAGCGATCATCGAATCCTGCGTGGGTTGCACTTGTCAAGGCTTGTTACCTTCGATCCAGAAGCCGACACCGCCGACAGCGAGAGCCTTTGTGGGACAGCTTGTGATCCACTCCTGGACATCATCGATGCCCCAGAGTCCATGTGGAAGCGGAGACAAGCTTCACAACAACCACCTGATTGCGCCCGACATCGCCTGGTTCCTTCCTGGTTCCTTCCTGGTTCCTTCCTGGTCACTGGCTAGTGACCCAGACTCTGTCCCCTCTGCTTTCAGGTACTCTACATCTTCGATCCACCCTTGGATCGCACCGGACACTTCTCTTCTGGACGCCTGCAGCATCTTCATCTCCAGGCACCATAGACCTTCACGACAAAACCCAACACGCTTTTGCACCTGTGCACCCGCTTCCTGTGAGTGAGGTAACTCTTGAACGCTGGTGCTCCTGTAGTGGTTTATACCTCTAGTGTCTAAGTCTAAAGTTTTGTCCTTCTAGTCCAGTCGGAAGACTCCTAAAACTGTAACTCGATAACTTTTACGCACCATTGACTTTGCATTGGTGCATGCGTGCGCTTTTAGCGCTGCACCCGAATCCCGTGGGCTACTCCCGTCCTAACTGCTGTTAGTCCAGTGTAGTCCCAGCGATTCCCAAGGCCCTAGGCCTTACCACTGATCGATTAGTGATACATATACCACTTTTTTGAAATATGGTTTGAGTGGCCATCGGACTCATCCATAAACGTGCAACTTTCAAATGTTATATTGTGCTTTTGTTTAAACGCTTGTGCTTCTTTACTCATAAAGAGTATTGGGAATTATTCTGAGAATAAATACATATATTTTTATAATATATAACTTGTGTGGTGTGCTTCCATTTGATATTACAGGATTGCATATGGTAAAACAGCTGGCTTCACATGCCCTCTTGAGTTAAGCCTTTAGGCTGCTTAGTCCATGCTACCCCTAGGATAGCTTGTCTTTTTAAGGTTGACTTACAACCATCACCATAAGGGATTGTTTGGACTGATACAAGGTGCCCACAGAATTGTGGACATCATACATCAGGCGAACTTCTCACATTGGTGTGCAGCGGTGCGGATTAAGGCTTGCTGTTGTTTTACCATTGCAATCTTTTTATCAAATTGAAAGATCACATTAAGTACCTTAGGTACATATAAACAAAGCTTACATATTTAAGTTCTACTGAACTTAGTAGTTATAGATCAAAAGGCTTAGCACACCCTGCCTACAACTCACTAGCAACTACAGTAGGAAAACACTTAGTGTAGGTAAGTGCATCACTTACACCTCACTAGAGTCATGTCTGGCACAGGTGAGCAACCCATTGCTCTGCCTGTGGAAGGTGACCTTGCCAAGGCACACTCCAGCTATGACAAACTCAGCCATAAGGACTTGGGTGCCTTGTGCACTGCAAGGGGGCTGAGAAAGGGTCACAACCCTACCATTCCCATCCTGATAGCCATCCTGGAAAAGAATGATCTTGAGAAAGCTAGAATAGTTTCCTCAGGGTCAGGAGCAGGAGTGAATCCCCCAGAGACTGAGCACACCACTCCGGAGGTAGAAGATGAGGAGGTGGACCCTGAATCAGAAGGTGAAGAGTCAGATCATGATCAAAGGGATAACCAGGTACCAGTTGGGAGGCTTAGCCAAGTCAACTTGGACCTACATGGAAATGGAGAGGGCCAGCACCTCCCCAGAGTACATAACAGAATTCTTCCAGGCAATAGAAGGGAGAGATCTCCTTCCAGGGACTCTCACCTTTCTAGTGCCTCAAGGGAATCTCAAAGGGGAATGACTTCCCCCCAGAGAAAAGAGCATACGGCCTGGATGAGGGCTGTCAAACTCCAGATAGAGAGGGAGGAGGTAGCTTTGGCCCAAGCTAAACTTGCTTTAGCAAGGGAACAAAAACTGTGTGGGGAGATACCCACTGGTGGCAGCAATATTCCTAGAGAGAAAGACAGGTCATATGACAATAGAAACCTGACACAGATTGTGCCCCCCTACAAGGAAGGGGATGACATCCACAAATGGATGACTGCTCTGGAGAGAGCCTGCATGGTACAGCAGGTTCCTGAAGAACAGTGGGCAGCAATCTTATGGTACTCCTTTTCTGAGAAAGGGAGAGATAAGCTCCTCACTGTTAGAGCTGAAGATGCTAAAAATTACACTGTCCTGAAGAGTGCTCTTATTGATGGGTTTGGCCTAACCACTGAGCAATACAGGTTGTTGTTCAGAGGTACCCAAAACGCTCAGACTCAGGACTGGACTGATCTTGTAGATTGTGCTACTAAGGCTCTGGAGGGTTGGTTGCAGGGAAGCAAAACACATGACTATACAGGATTGTATAATTTGAATATGAGGGAGCAGATCCTCAGTAAGTGTCAAAACCAGCTTTTGCACCAGCACCTGGTGGACTCAGATCTGACCTCTCCCCAAGAATTGGGTAAGTGGGCAGACAAATGGGTCAGAACCAGGATTAAGCCTAAGAATCAGGGTAATGACCAAAAGAAGGATACTTCCAAGGCTCAAGAGAAGGGTGGGGATAAATCTAAAGACAAGTCTCCCACAGGGCCCCAAAACACCAAGGATGGGGGTGGGTCCCAAAACAACTCCTCTACCCAGAAGAAACCTTACAGCCATGACTGTAAACAGCCTAGCCACTGGAAAACAGACAGCTGTTCTCCAAAGAATAGCAATAAAGAAAATATACCTCCAAGTAAAGCTCCAACACCTCCTGTTACTGTCAGCAGTAATCCCCCAGGTGGTGAGAGCACCCCCAAGAATTTGGGTGGGTTTACTTTTGGAACTCAGGTGGACTCTGGCCTAACCAGGTCCCCTAATACAGCTACTCTTGTCTGTGAGAATGGCATGGGGTTTGCCAACTTCACTGATTGCTCAAACACTTTGAGCAAGTACAGACAGGAGCCCCACATCAATGGTAACAAAGTTGAGGCCTATAGAGACACAGGGGCTAGTATCACTATGGTGACTGAGAATCTAGTCCCCTCAAGGCAACTTTTACCTGGTGCCACATACCAGGTGACAAACATTGATGGAGTGCAGAAAAATCATCCCATGGCAGTGGTAAATCTCAGCTGGAGAGGTGTCACTGGCCCAAAGAGAGTGGCAGTGTCCCCAAACTTGCCTGTAGATTGTCTACTTGGGAATGATTTAGAAATCTCAGCCTGGGCTGAGGTGGAACACGAAACCCATTCTAAAATGGTAAATCTCCATGGAAAGGTTAGTGGGGCTGTGATGGCCGCAGCCCCAATCCAAGATGTCCTTCCTGAAAAGGTTGATAGGGCTGTGCAAGACTCAGCCCCATTTTCAGCAGAATCCCTTCCTGAACAAGTTAGCAGAGCTGTTATGGTAACAGCCCATACCCAAACTGAGTCCCCTCCTGAAAAGGTTGGTGGGGCTGTGATGGCCACAGCCCAAACTCAAACTGATTCCTGTGTTGTGAAGCCTGAAACTATTGATCACTCCACACAAATAGAGAGCATTGAGGAGGAAGAGAAATCCCCCTCCCACCAGACTTTAGGAAAGGATCAGCCTCCTCAGGGAACTGATCTTACCCCTTGTGAAGAAACTGCCCCAGAGGTAGTCAGGCCTAGCCTGGCAGAGCCCCAGATGTCAGTGGACCCATCCAAGGAGGGACCCAGTCTGGAGCAGGTAACCTGCCCCTCTATACCCTGCCTCCGTCAGCCCAGGGCTACAGAGGTCAAGGAGGTCAGTGAGCCCGAAAGGGCCCCCTGTCAAATAAAACACCCCCATCAGCAGATTAGGGGCACCAAAGCTAGCAGCCCTAGCAAGGTTCCTGAGGGATCCCCCTTACAACTAGCTAGGGACCTCCCACAGATGGACACTGTTGGGCACAGCCAAACCTGGGACCTCAAGGCCCCAAACCTGACCTGTCCCTCCAGTATGCCAACCAAAGGGACCCAGCCTCCAGGTTGCCTCAGAAGCAGCCTCCCACCGGTCGAAGAGAGTCCGGAGCACGGAGCTAGGCTGCGGCAGTAACGCTTGCTTCCTCCGTCTATTCACCGATGCAGCAGGCGCGACCTGAACTGTTGTCCTGTGCATTCCCTCCGGTTTTCGTTCGTTCCAAGTCGGAGCTGCAGAAGGCAAAGGGGTTGATGAGAAGGTGGGTTCGTAGGATGTCAAACTTTTTGCAGCACTGTGTCCAGCAGAGAGGCGGGAAGGTCCAAGGGATATTTCATAAGATCAGGCGTTAATCCCTGGCAGGCACATGATAGGTTCTTTCACGAAGCCAAAGTTCTTGTTTAAATTTCTAAGTTTCTACAAGGATCCTAGCATTTTTATAGAAGATTGTGCCATCTCAGCACGAGTGCAGCACTGAGCTCCCGACCGAGCTCACTGACCGGCCGCCATCTTCCCCCAACACCAGCCTTTTACTTTGCCAAAACACCCCACAGGTAGTAATTCCCCATGGTGGAGACCCTCTGATACCCTTAGGGTGAGGGATTACTTGGTGGACCATGACACAGGGGGTAACCATGCCAGTGCAGGTTCCTCCGTATATGGCCACTCAGGTAATATAGGCTTACCTGGTCAAGGATAGCCTTATCTCCTTTCGTTTGGGGGGGGGGGGGGGTTATGTAGGAGGGTGGATACCTGACTAGGGTTACCCCAGATTTTTTGCCTAGTGTTTAGCTGGTTTTCGACTTAGTTGGCCTGGGATCCTGCTAATCAGGGTCCCAGGCGATCTGCTCTCTCTTTAAATGGACTCCATGTACCCTAGGTACATCACTAATTTGGTACTGGACACCTTATCAGCCCCTGTACAGTGCACTATAGGTGCCCAGGGCATAGGTGCATCCAAGGCCTACCAGGGGCTGCAGCATATCTTTTGCCACCCCTGGCTGGTACTTAAATCGACACAACTGGCTGATCACTCAGCTGGGGCAAGGTGGTATAATCACCCCTTGCTTAGATATAGTATACCTATATCTAAACCTATATCTGGACACATATATACCTATAAGTCACTTCTATGGCAGGCCTTAACAATCCTGGAGGCAGAGTGCTTGGTTTTATGTCAGATGGTGCTCTGGCATGAGCTGAGCCTGTCTGCAGCTTTCGGAACCATTTCCTTACAGCTGTTCTAGTGATACTGCCATACCATATACTCTTAAGTGCATTATAATCCTCGCGGTTATTGCTAACTTTGGTTTGGCTTTATCAAAACATGTCGTGTTTGGTGTCATACACTTTGAAATACTACCCCCTCGCCAGTTCTGGCGACGGGGGTAGCATTCCACCCTTCTAGAGGGAGAAGACATGTTACTTTGCTTTAAACGCGGTTAATCCTAACCAGAGCCTCAGCATCACAAAATGGATGCTGCTGCCCCGACACAAGTCTGACCTCCTGCTGCCGACTGAAACTTGGCAGGGGAGGCCTGGACAAAGGGTTTCCTGTCACAGGGAGGTGTTACACCACCCCAGACAGGAGATAGTGGATTGGAGCTGGGAGGGTTGAAAGAAACTAGACACTGCCTGGGGCGCACAAGGTGTCCCAGGCAAAATCCAATCACACCGGTTCTGGGGCACTCCAGCCCAAGTCCTGGCGTGAAACTGGACAAAGGGAAAGGGGTGTGACCACCCCCTTCCTGGGTCCCACCCATAGGAGGGACCTAGCAGGTAATCCAGCCCCTTGATTTGGAATAAAGGTAGGAGCTGTGCAGATGCACCTCAGATTATCCCGACTGAAACTTATGAAACGAAACTCTGGACCCTTCGACATCCCACTCGACGTGGAAGACTGAAGAATCTCCCTTGTGGTCAAGGAGTGACCACCCTGTGCAAACAGGCACCATCCAGCACCTCACCATTTGCTTTGTTGCAGTTCCCGCTGAAACTTGAGCGAGATCAACAAGACCCAGCGTGCTTGCCTTCCAAAGCCTGATCCACAGTCCCTGCAAAGCTGAGACCCGTGGACACGACCTGAAGCGTGGGGCCGGCCATCTTGGAAAAACAACGGAGTGTTGACCGTGCAGCTTTCGAGGCCCCCTCGAAGCTGTGCATTGGAGTTTTAGAAGCTCCAGCCCCGAGCAGCTTTTGCACCAAAGCTCACCCCTCCACACTCATTGAGTGCTGCGTGGGGCTCTTTTGCATTTTCCTGCTCGACGCATTTCTCCGGTTGCTTGCCTGTTGGCTAGCGGCCCCAGTACCGATGAACCTTTGAATTTGCTCTGCTAGTCTGGTTGCTCCAGACTGGCCCTCGCTCCCCTGAAAAGGAGCACCCGCTCAAACCTTGCTGGTCCGAGTAAGAAACGATCTTTGAATCCTGTGTGGGTTGCACTTGCCAAGGCTTGTTAACTCCGATCCAGAAGCCGACACCGCTGACAGTGAGAGCCTTTGTGGGAAAGCTGGTGCACCACTCCTGGACATCCTCGATGCCCTAGAGTCCACGTGGCTGCAGAGACAAGCTTCATGACAACCACCTGATTGAGCCCGACATCGCCTGGTTCCTTCCTGGTTCCTTCCTGGTCACTGGCTAGTGACCCAGACTCGGTCCCCTCTGCTTTCAGGTACTCTACATCTTCGATCCACCCTTGGATCACACCGGACACTTCTCTTCTGGACGCCTGCAGCCTCTTTATTTCCAGGCACCATAAACCTTCACGACGAAACCCGACACGCTTTTGCACCTGTGCACCCGCTTCCTGTGGGTGAGGTAACTCTTGAACGCCGGTGCTCCTGTAGTGGTTTACACCTCTAGTGTCTAAGTCTAAAGTTATGTCCTTCTAGTCCAGTCGGAAGACTCCTAAAACTGCAACTCGATAACTTTTACGCACCATTGACTTTGCATTGGTGCATGCGTGCGCTTTTAGCGCTGCACCCGAATCCCGTGGGCTACTCCCGTCCTAACTGCTGTTAGTCCAGTGTAGTCTCAGCGATTCCCAAGGCCCTAGGCCTTACCACTGATCGATTAGTGATACTTATACCACTTTTTTGATATATGGTTTGAGTGGCAAACGGCCTCATCCATAAACGTGCAACTTTCATATGTTATATTGTGCTTTTGTTTAGACGCTTGTGCTTCTTTACTCATAAAGAGTATTGGGGATTATTCTGAGAATAAATACATATATATTTATAATATATAACTTGTGTGGTGTCCTTTCATTTGATATTACAGGATTCCATATGGTAAAACAGCTGGCTTCACATGCCCTCTTGAGTTAAGCCTTTAGGCTGCTTAGTCCATGCTACTCCTAGGATAGCTTGTCTTTTTAAGGTTGACTTACAACCATCACCATAAGGGATTGTTTGGACTGATACAAGGTGACCACAGAATTGTTGAACTTCATACATCAGGCCAACTTCTCACACAAGGGGCCTGCAAGCAAGTGGCCTGCAATCTTCAAAGGAATGGCCATACGCCATGGGACTATTGTGATCAAAAATACACTGTCATTCTCATAGAATACAAAGACAAAGGCAGTAGGCAAAACAGTGCCTCTAGCCTCTTCAATTGGGTTTCCATGTGAGAGCATATCCTCTACCATCTAAGGGTAGATAGCTACATGGGAATTCTATCTGAATGGATGTCCTCGCACATAGTGGCATCGTCTAATGGGGTAAACACATTTTTTTCTCTAAATGATTGCATATAGGTGTTCCTAAATTCCTTATCTAGAACACCTCAAAAGAGAAATCACATAATACAGATTATCAGGGACATGTAGATACCTCCCTTTAATAATTGTGCATCAGGTGGACTATGCAATACAAAAGCTAATGATAAAAAATGTGGAAACAAAAGACAAGAACTAGAGAGTCCTAGTATTTCCATGATTAGAACACATCTGAACCACCAAAAATTAAAGCAGCAGAAAAAAGAAACTAAAAACCAAATTAGAATAGGCATTGAATCTGTCATAAAAATAAAAAACGTAAGGTGTCTCCTATTGAGGTGGAAAACTTGTCTTGCTATAGTATTGAGTCAGTTAACCAGTCTATCACTACCCTGACAGTCAGACTGGAAAACATCAAAGTAGGCCTAAAGAAAAATCTTGAAAACCAGTCTGGTCATACAAAAGGGAATTATACATAATATGGGGGTCCCTGGTACATTACTGCAGTCTGGAAGTGTGAACCTGAACAATACACCAATAATAATAAATGGGCTGACTGGTGAAAGGAATATGGAAAAGGGAAATGGGACTAGGACACAGCTAAAATCTCCAATAACTAGGCACAATGCGACATCGATCAAGGGGAGAAGCGGCAAAAGAAAAATCTATAGGAAGAACAAGAAATTACTCAGGTGATAGTCAAGTTTGTGACACAACACCAAGAGTATGGGTGAAACATAAAAGTCAAAATAGTACACAAATTTTAACTCTACCGCTGGCCGCTACACCATATACGGTAATCTCAGCTAATGTTCCAGTTCCTTCTTCAGGGAAAAATGAAACCTGGTTTCCTTTGAGGAACAAAGCCATACACTACTTAGGACGCAGACTAATGCAATATAGAAATTAGGTCACCTTGTACAAGAGTCACAGATCTATAATTTCATCCTTAGGTCCAATCAAGGAAACATAAATCTAGGGCTGCCTGTTCCTTGAGGGAAGGGGCAGTAACGTGACTAACTGCAGGTGGCACACTTTGATCCTGTATATCTCTTTTATTTTTCTTCAATACTATTATAGCCAAATTGACATACACTGGTGAAGTGTTGTCTGTCTTGTTCACAGCATGAAAATATCACATCTGTGAAATTGAGTATCAGAGCAAATCCACCCAACTGTTGTGCAGAGATACGCATCGTCATGCAAATCCCTTCACAACACAGGGGAACTTGTAATAGTATCAAAAGCAGCAACATAAAACAAAAACATACATAAAATAAAAAACACACATGTCAAGCCATCAGATATAGTGCTGTATACCAAGCACAAAAGCATAGACAAATTACAATAGCACATGTAAATGAGCGATGACGCACGCACTTCATGCAGCCCAAAACTCAATATTCGGGCCTGCTTAATTTGTCAGGCTTAGAATTAAAATTACACTTTGTTTTACTTTACACACCCTCCTTTTGACAGCAGATCACCAGTTAGTGGAGATCGGCTGTCAAATACGACTTACTGTGTCGCTTCTGACACACAGGACCAACAGGAACAATTCATAAAAGATAAAATGCAAAAACATGAGAAACACACAAACATTTCTTTTCAAAGAAATATAATAAAAACACACATGCTAAACCACCTTAAATTTAACTTTCCAAAAGTAAAACTCATTCACAGACACTCTGCGTGTCCCGTGCGCCAACCCCCATTGAGGCCCTGCCTTTTTTTTTTTCTTGGAAGGCTGGTCAGGAATGCACTTCTCGGAGACAAAGCCCTAATTTAATAGGATGCAGATGTCGACGTGAAAGCCTCACACAGTCCTTCAAGAGCAAAGAATAACACCTCAGCAGAACATCTGTTTCCACTTACTCCTAAACCCCCACCGTACAGACCTTAAGGTCAAAATCTGCCTTGCAAGCTCCACGCTCCTCAACCCCCCTCTCTCTTCCTCACTCTAAAGTTGACAAAGACTAAAAGCCTTCCTAACTCTTTCCAACCTGCAATAATCAACCCTATTTAAAAACACATGTTATATATATTACTCCTTTTAGGGGCCACAATTTATTTATTCGTAGATTATTAAAATATCTACTGTGAAGAATTCGCAGAGCACAACAACACAACATACCAGCTTTAGAACAAATGCTTGTTACCACCCCATGCAATGGTACTCATTTCATCAACCTTAAATGGATGAACGTCTCAGTAGGTCCAGCTAGAGTTAGAACCTTCAACCCTGATATCAAACTCAAACCTCTGCACCGGGCACATTGGCTCACTGAGTCATTAAAAGCAACCCCAAATAAGAACAACCTGGAAACTTGTATTATACCTAAATGTATGCATTTACTGACGCTTAAGGCACCTTAAAAGCTACTCTAAATGGCAAGACTACTGTTTAAATAGTCTATTTTACCCATTTTCGACTTTGGTATTTGGGGCACTTAAAAATTAATATCCTATGATTGTGTTACATATTAATCATCCTCAGAATGTTCTTTACACATTGCAGGGATTGGACATTGGACATCTCTCATGTAAATCCTTAGAAAAATTAGTTTTTTACGCCTGCGCCAAGTGAAATTCCACGTGCAAATGTTCTCATTTTTGCTGTTCAACACAACTTAAATTACATTTTAATGCTAGGAGGTCATAGTATGAGTAGTAAGCTTCATGAATATTAAAAAACGATTTTAGAAGCACTTATTTTTTTTAAAAAAAAATATTTTTTTTTCATAATTAATAATTCCTTCTTCTTCAATAAAACCAATCAATCTGTTGGCCCAGTATCGTTTTTTTTTTGTTTGGGTTCGGAGCCAGCTGGCTAATTGTGTATGTACTATCCAGGAAAGTGGAATTGTTGCTCTGGTTTTAAGTAATTCCCAGTCTATTAGGGATCCTTCTACCACTAACTCGCCCCATCGTGTTAGACCAGCGTCCGTGAGGACCTTTTTTAGCGTTTTAGAGTGTTGTAGTGGGAGCCCGGGTAATTCCCAAATCGGTGCATAGTTGGAGAGGTACCCTATCCCAGTTTTAGACTTAATTTGAGTCCATTCTTTAATGGGGCCTAATAGTGACTTTAGCCTGACTTTCTTGAAGAATTTTTGGTGGCCGAACTTGAATAAAAAGCCGTTCAGCGGAAGGTCAGAACCCGTTAGCATTGCCTTAAACATGTTGCCATTTGCATTGTCCAGAGGGATCTTTAGTAGCATCCTGGAGTGGGTCAGATGGAACGCCCAGGCATAGTATTCCAGGTCTGGCAAGGCAAGCCCCCCCTTTTCCCTTCTTCTTCTCAGTTTCTTCCATGCCAGTCTGCTTGACTTATAACCCCATATAAATGAATTGATGTTTTGTTGACATTTTGCAAGTTGTTTAGTCTCAAAAGTTAGTGGGATGGTATTAAAAACAAAAGTATACTTTGGGAGGATGCTCATTTTAACTAAACTGGTTCTCCCAAAGATGGTAAGCGGGAGGAAAGACCAGGATTTCATCAAAGCTTTAGTCTCACGGAAAATACGATCTAAATTGTTTTGGGCCAGAAGGTTTAAGTCTTTGGTAACTGTTATTCCTAGGTATCTTATTGAGGATTTTACCTGGAGATGGAGATTTGTGATATTCCAGGCCATAATTTCGGTCTTCCCGGCATTTATTTCATATCCGGAGAATTTCCCAAATTCATCCGCCTTTTTTATGATCGTTGGGAATGCCAGGGCCGGGTCCGTTGTGTAGATGAGAATATCGTCGGCATATAGCCCGACTTTCTTCTCCCACCCAGCAAAGGAAAAGTGTGGAATGTAGATGTCCTCTCTTATAGATTGAGCAAATGGTTCTATGTACAGATTGAAGAGGAGCGGGGAGAGGGGGCACCCCTGCCTTGTCCCTCTACTAATTTTGAAAGGGTTTGTTCGTGAGCCATTAACTAGTAGGCAAGCACTGGGGTTATTATATAATAGGCCTATCACTCTACAAAATTTGGGACCAAGTTGAAATGTCTCCATTGCTATATTAAGATATGACCAGTTGACCCTGTCAAAGGCTTTTGTGGCGTCAAGTGTCATGATTGCAAGGGGTAGAGAGAAGGTCGAGGCAATGTCGGCAGCTCCCACTAGGTCATATGTTAAATCGGCCAATTGTCGGCCTCCAATAAACCCCTTTTGGTCTTTGTGGATAATTGATCCAATCGAGCTACCCAACCGTGCAGCCAAAACTGACGCAAAGATCTTATAGTCGTTGTTGAGTAGCGAGATTGGACGATATGAACCACACTCGACTGGGTCTTTCCCTGCTTTTGGTATTAAGGCTATGTTTGCTTCCCCCCAGGAACTGGGTGGTGTCTCCCCTCTAATTAGTATACTATTAAATAGGGACGTTAAGACAGGGGTAAGAGTGGAGTTAAGTAACCGATATAATTCCCCTGGGAGACCATCTGGCCCTGCGGCCTTACCCTGTTTTAAATGTTTGATGACATTCTCCACTTCTGTTTCTGTTATTTCCTTGTCGAGGTTTTCCCTTTGGAGCCTATTTAATTTTGGGAGTGTTACTTTGTCCAACCATTCGGAGCTTTCCTCAGGTTTAGCCTCAGTCGATTCGGTATAGATATTTTGAAAAAAATCACTGAAGGCTTCGCCAATGGCGAGGTCAGTTGTCCTATTGATCGTTTCTCCTGTCACTCTCACTTCTTTTATGTAGTTTCTAGACTGGTCCGTTTTTATTTTCCAGGCTAGAAGTTTCCCGGCAGATTCGCCGTATTCGAAGTGCGAAAGCTTACTTGCCTGCCATTGTTTATTCAGTCTCTCTTGAAGTAGGTTGTCTAATTTTTCTTTTAAATCTTTTTTCTTCTCTTGGTTGACTGAGGGGGCTTGGTCTGCCAAGTCCAATTGAGTCAGTTCTTGCTCTATTTTTGAGATTTCTTTTCTGTATTTCTTTTTCCTATAAGAGGCCCTGTTGGTAATGCAACCCATTATATAGGCTTTCCAGGCCTCCCACACATTTACCATAGAGGCAGAGCCCATGTTCCACTCCAGAAAGGAGGTAGTTTCGCATATAAAATAGTCTCTTTCCTCTTCCTCTAAGAGTATAGTCCGATTAAAGGACAATGATGTATGGACCGGTCTCTGCTCTGATTTTAATGTGAAGAGGATGGCTGAGTGATCTGACAGGTGCAAAGGTAAGTATGTCAATTTTTTTTATCTGATCTTTGAGAGAGAAGCTAAAGAGGGCATAATCGATTCGCGATTTGTGCCTGTACTTATAGTTGTGAAAGGAAACCCCCAAAGTTTTCCCAGCTCTTTGTCTCCAGAGGTCGTTTAGCCCCAGGTTTGACATGCAGCTTCTGAGCGTATCTCTCATTTTGCTTTGTACTACTGCCCTAGAGCTGGGGGACTTATCCAACTTTGGGTCTAAGACCAGATTAAAATCCCCCATATTATAGGGTCTGAACAAGTTATCAAGTGATTCTGTATTACATTTAAGTATGAAGGATCGTCTTGATTGGGGCCATAATAATTAACAATAGTGAGAGGCCTCGAATGCAGTTGGACATTAATTATCAACCATCTACCACTTGACTTGCGTCTGTTTTCCAGTTCATGATATTAGCCCTTACTCCTTTCTTAAAGATAAAGGCAGTCCCTCGAATGCTGGCGTTGTGGTCGGTACTTATGAATTTATCTACCCATTTTAATTTTTTGAGAATGTCCGTGATCTCTTGTTTGTTTAAATGTGTCTCCTGGATCGCAATGATCTGCGAGGGTGAATCTCTAAGGTATTGAACATTTTTTTGTCTTCTGGCCCTTACTCGCAGACCATTGATGTTCCAGGATAAAATTCCTATGTCCGTCATCTAAATGTTTCCCACCACTGTCCCACTACTTTTTTTTTTTTTTTGCGTGTTTCCTGCCCACCAATTTCTGTTTTGACGGAGCATTCATTATTTCGCGCCTTCGAATCCAAGTTTTTTGAAGTTTGACTTTTGGCATATGAGAACTTTTTGCTTTTCGTACTTTCACCCCCCCCCCACCCCTGGAACCCCCCCCCCCCACTTACTCTGGCTGGGTGTCTTGCCAGATTCTCGTCCTCCGACGTGCTCCAATCCGTTGCCCTTATTATTGGCTTTATCGGTCGATAAGCTGATGTTTTGTGTACAGTTACATTTTGCTTGTTTTTGTATTAGCTGTGCTAAGTATCTTTTTCTGCTAGTCCCCCTTTGGATTGCTGAAGAGGTTGGGCTTGTATGCAATTTTTTTTTTTATCAGAAGTTGGTCTAACAGAAGAGTAGAAGGGGGTGTTACATTACTAAGATTGACTTTCCCTTGATGATAGTTTGCTTTCTAAATGTTTTTTTTTTTGTTTATATATATTTTTTTTGTTTCCCTTTTCTATCTTTTGTCTCCCTTTTTTTTTCTTGTGCCGCTTTTTATGTCTGATTTTGTTTAATTTTTTTTTTTTTTTTTTAATTTCCCAGATTCTATTTACTCCCACCCTTTTTTTCCCCCCTTTATTAGGTTTTTTTTTTTTTTTTTCCCCTTTTCCTCCTTGGCTCCGTTACTGTCCCTTAACATCTCGTTATTTAATAGTTGCTGGTAGATGTACTGGGATCTTTGCGGATTGGCTAATGGAGGCTATTAGCTCATCAGCCTCGAGAGGTGTCCTGATATTGTACATCTTGTTGTTGTACATTATCTTCAGGAAGGCGGGGAATCTCATCTGTGCAGTGGCTCCCAATTCCTTAAACTTCTCCATTCTCTGACCTAGTTCCCACTGCCTGTCCAGTGTGGTCTTGGATAGGTCTGATCTAACTTCAAAATAGAAGTCTGCGGTTTTCAGGGTCTTGTTTTTGAGTGCTAGATTCAGAATTTTTTCTTTTAGTACATATGTTAGGAAGTTTACCAAGATCTTTCTCGGTTTGGTTCTATTTGGGTTAAGGCGAAAGGGGTCGCGGTGCACCCTCTGTATGTCTGATGCCAACTCTGTCACGGACTCTTCTAGATTGAGAGAGTCTTTAAGTATGGTTGCCACGAAGTTCTTAATCTCTCCTCCTTCTTTTCCCTCCGGGATTTTTAGGAGCCTCAAGTTGTTCCTCCTCGAGAAATTTTCAAGAGACTCTACCCTCTCTTTAACCGCGTCCCCCTCTCTTCGCAGAGTCTGGATCTTAGTTTCGGCGTAGTTCAGTTTAGCTTGGAGTTCACCGACCGTGTCTTCTAGGCTCCCCGTTCTCAGAGAAAGCCCGTCTACTTTGCTCTCCAGATTCTCACACATCGTGCGGATCTCTGATTGATTTATTCTCGATTCTTCAAAGCTTTTTTTTTACTCCTCAAACCCATTCCTGATCTCATTTCTCACGCTAAGGAGTAAGTGTTGGAGGGTGTCACCTTCGTCTTTTTCTTCTACACCTCCTGCACATGTATCCCGGTCTTCCACTCTTTTTTCTGTCTCAACTGTCTTGACTGGGGTGGCTATTTGATCGCTGCCAGGAGGCTTCGTGTTTGTCATGGTTGTAACCTGATTTGCTGTGTCGCCGATAGTTACATCACCGGCCAGCTCCCCCGGCTCTCCCGTGCTCATAGCCTCGACTATCACCCCAAGTTTACTAAGTGTAGGTGCAGGTTTGGGGCAAAAAGCATCGATAGGGGCAAGTGCTTTATGTGTTTTGTTCGGCTCTAGAGGTTCTTGAGATATATTAAGGACCTGAGGCAAGGCTTTAAAATAGGATTTTAGTGAGGGTGTTATCCGGGGAGCCTTAGTGTTTTTGGAGCTATTTTTGGAGCTGACCTTATTGCGACTCTCCCTGTGGGGTAGTTCCTTCGGGCTGATGTACAGCTGCTGTTTTCTCTTGCCCCTTCCTGATGTTTTTGGGGTGTGGGGTTGTGTTGGGTCTGGGGCAACTTCTGTTTCTGACCATGTGGTAGTTTGTTCTTCTGGACTTCTGACAGGTACTAACAGTTGTTCAATATCTCTGAGATCAGTCGAGGCTCCTAAATCATTGGGTTTTTTGTACCCCTTCCCTTTTCCCTTTGCCTTCAGTTTCCCCAGTGTTCCAGCGATGATCCCCTTGTTCTCTCCCAGGTTCTCTCCCTGTGGCAGGATTTTAATGTTAGTCTGGGCTAGGGTAGCATGGGGGGAACCCTGCAGGTTACCCTTAAAGTAAAACAAGTTTGGTTGGTGACCTGGTTGAAACCCTCCTTCAAAACTAAAGTCCTGTAATGCAGGAAAGCAGGTCTTCAAACCATGTTTTGCCTCTCCCTTTGACAAGCCTTCCCCCAGCTGATCCCCCTTACCGCCCTGTGTAGTGATTGCAGGAGAGGTTACTCTCCTGGAAAGAACGCTCCGGCTATTCCGCAGCTCCACGGCTGCGTCTCTCCAGCGGTAGGTCGCAGTGAGAAGGACCCGCCCCAAACACATCGGCTGCCTCGGCTGTAGCGGCTCCGACGCTCTGCTCTGCTCCGACGCTCTAATGGAAACACACACCGCCGCCCACCTCCCGGTCCGATCCGCTGCACAGAACCGCCACAGACACCGCCACAGACACCGCCACAGACACCCACAGGCTGCCAGGCGTCCGCTCGGGGCAGGTAAGCGTGACCGATTCGCTTAATTAGTCTTTGCGGGCATATCGTCTGGAGACTCCGTCCGGGACAAGCGCGCCGCGTTAGCTAGCGGCCGCCATGTTTTCCTTCGGAATCCCCGAATACCTAAAAAATTTATCTCTAGAAAGCACATTTTTTTCAATAACAGTTTGTATCGTAATCTTTTTCAAATAAAAATTCCAAAGCTATACCAAACAAATTGTTGTCCATATTCTAACTGCCAAGTTCTAAATGACCTAACGGTCTTTTTTTAAAATACTCACGCCATAAATGTTCTCAGTCAGGGTGTGACATCATGTGGAGGATCAAAATCAGGAAGATCAGAAATATACTGGGCTGCAGAGACAAAGAACCCCCAGAACCTCCGTGCACAGAGTACCTTCTTAGTAGAGTCCTGTCCTGTCCTCCTCAGTAGATTTCTGTCTTCTGACAAGATCACTCCCTCAGATAGCCACTTCTCTGATGAGGCCCGCGTTGGCCGCGCCATTTGTAGAAATCAAAAATCCACTTCTCAGGGGTTCCACTGATACTTAGTCCTTTTAAACTCACAAAGAAGAACTTGACACAGAAGCTGGAATATAAAAGTACATTTTTATTAACCTCAAATGAGCGAGACTACGTCACACAGAAGCCTTAGCAACTGAATGAGGCAGTCTGCTAGAATGGTCTTACTTCAGGTCTTATATACTCTTTATCCTGCCCCAGTCATGTAAGGGAGTTGTACCAATTACATTCCTAAACAAATGGAAAATCTGGAGGGTCAGCAGGTGAGTAGCCTTTGGGGTTTTAGCAGGATATGGGCAAAACATTATAATTACATAGTTCACAAAGGTTAATCTGATTTAGATGGCACTGCAGGGCATAGCATGATTACATGTACAGTATCCCAACCCAAAAGTTAATCATTAGGAATGTCCCAAATTCAATCTCCAAAAGCCGGACAAACCTATAATTGAAAGCATAACCCATGTAATGAAGAAACATAAAAAAGAAACAGTAACAGATAATGAACAAGATAAGGCATGTGCAAGGAAACTAAAAGTTAACGATGTCCTGAACATTGATTGGCAATCTCAGACAAAGATCAATCAGGGAAATTGGCTTTGCGAGGTCAGTTTCAGGTGAAGAGGTCAGTTTCTTACAGTTCATTCCAGAGTCCGAAAGAAACGTAGTTAATGTATACATGGACTAAGAAGGCTAGGCCTCTTTGTTCGCCAGGCTACCTTCACAGGCCTACGTGAGGGCAACACAAAATGGTGGCACAGAACAAAATGGAGTCAGACTCGAGAATTACAGAACCTCAGGGGCTGTCAGGGACGAATGCGAGAAAGAGTGAGCGAGACAGATACACACATACCCAAAGAGCAAGATAAAGATCACTCATGGTGTTAGAGGTGAACAGTGACCAAAAGAAGAAAGAGCAGACCATGAGGGAGAGAGCGAGAGGAGGGTATCTGACCTGAAGGATAGTGATGAATCACTGCCAAGCAGACAGAGCAGCCAGCTTTTCCTAAGGCTTGCAGCTTCACCAGGGAGCCCTTTCCATGAAAAGTGATTGACAGCTAAGCCACTCAAATGTAGAGAACTGAGGACTCTGGGCTATGGGGCAGAACTCTAGAGGTCAGAGCTAAGGGGACACTCGGGCTACATTTATAAGGTTTTGCCATAGGGCAGCGCTGCAGGCCTTCCTGCTGCGCTGACCTATGTCAAAAGAAAAGGGCAGGGATGCACCATATCTATCTATCCTTTTGTCCTTTGCCAGTGCAAAATGGGCAGCTGTGCGCCAATGCACGCACCTTTGTACCCTGGTGCAAGGGTGCCTGCATTGCGGGGATAATTCTTTTTTTGCAGGAAGGTTTCCCTTCCTGCACAAAAACAATCACATGAGGTTGTTTCCTCTCTCTATGTGTGCTGCACGATTAGCACACATAGAAAAAGGGAAAAATGGGGAGAAATAAAGATATTTTTCCTCGTTATGCATCCCTTACGCCTTTCCTGGGAGGCGTACATTTTTGGTACTGCCTCAGATTTACGATTTCTCGTAAAGCTGGGGCAGTGTCAAAAAGCCATGGATGTTGCTGGGAATGCCACCAGCAACACCCAGTGCACACCCCTTTAATGCAGAAAACGGCGTTAAATGGAACAATATTTACGAGGCAGCATTAAGTCAAAAATATTGGCTTTGTGCTGCCTCGTAAATATGGACCAGGATCCTGCGTCACGAAACATCACAAAAAGTGACGTTCCGGCGGTGCAAGGGGCCTCATAAATGAGGCCCATGGTTTGTTCCCCATGCTACTCTACACCCCACCGCCACTCTCTTAATGCCATCATTTAAATAGAGGACTGAATTAAGAATTAATAAATGAATCGCCCTACGCAATAGGCTTACTTCCAGTTGGTTGACAACTCTTCATAACCGCATCATTATAGAGAGTCCCGATTCACCCATGACATTTGACATGTTAAGACCTATGCAGAAACATGCCAAGCAGGTAGCATAAAGTGCTCTTTTCTGTAATAAAGTAATAATAACTGTCAATTCGTTTTTTTGTATGGTTGTTATACTCAGAGAGTATTCTCCGTGTGTATAGTTGGCGATTATTGGTTTGCACTTTGAAAAAAAACATATAACTAAAGTGTAGAGAATTCCCCTTAAAGAGTAAGTTTGACCTCTCCAAAAATGTTCTAGTCCTACTTATGATACAATGTTTATAGATGATTTAGATTCATGCACAAGGTTACAAATCAGGCTCAAATGCAAGTTTTACACCAGTGCCCACTAGCACACTCGATGCACTCTCTCCCAGTCCACATGAGCACTTAGTACCAGGTGATATCTGGTGGTAGATGCACATGCAAATGCATGCACAGTTGGTAACAGTTTGCAAAAACATGTGTAATATACTTCCCTTATAATACGCCTATTTCAGTGGTATCAAAGCACTCCGTTTCACTAGGTCCATTTGCTGTCCATACTTTGTACTCATTATTCCCCATTCATATGTAAATGATTGTGAATCGGCTGCGAATAGAACCCTCCAATATCGTGGTGTCCTGATTTATGTGTGAAGTATTCCTTAACAAAAAGTGTTACTGACCCAGGGACCTCGGCAGGACAATTATTATCATCAATGTGGTCCCTGTGGGGGAAGTGTAGCCCTTGACTTCCACAGCAGTAGTACTGAAAAACCTCTCTTAAAAGTATGGTTTTGTTATGCATTTTGTGCATTTATTTTGCAACAAATCCCATTTTAAAAGTACAAGCTAGGATTTTAAAAGTTGACAAGAAGATTGCCATATACTCCCCTCCTTGTCATCTTCCTGAGCAAACGTGTTGTTGTCCTTGGATTGATGCGCCTGCTATTACTATTGGATTGTTCCTGTTCCCGGGTGCCTCCTACAACACCCTGTCCTGATGATGACCCGTTCTGATTACCTATGTACTTTGGGTCGAAACGTCGACAATTACAAATGTAGACTGCTTTTTTTATTTAATTGTGGATTTCGACACTCATATTATGAGGTTGATAGATAATATCTCATTGTCCCTAACAATCACATGTACATATTTTTGTATATAGCACTAGCGCACTATCTGTTCACTATATCACTTTCGCTACGCCATCAATTTATAGGAGCACCTTGTCCTGTATAGTTGTATTATTACTGTTAAAATCCTAACCTGTATTTTGAAAACAGGATTTGTTGTGAAATAAATGCACAAAATGCATAACAAAACCATACTCGTAAAAGAGACTTTTCCGTACTATTGCAGTGGAAGTCAAGGGCTACACTTCCCCATAGGGACCACTTTGCTGATAATAACGATTTATGTGTGGCCATGCGGTGTGGCTGGATATAAACTTTCTGTGTGGCATCTCCAAGCCTAGGTGCAGCTACAATACATACTTGTCCCCAGGATGGGGTATAAATTAGGACTTTCGGTTTTATGATATATTTTTTTTTAACATTTCCATCTGTATTTATCCCTATTTCTTTTTTGCTCATCTTATTGGTATTCATCCATATTTATTTTGTTTTTTGTTTTGAAATGTAAATGTTACACATTCGTTTTGCTTGCATATTACTTTATTTAAAGTTAGCATTCGCTGCACCATTTGAAGTTGAGCCGCCATTTTGGACTGTGATCGAAACTAACCCTAGCTTGCTGAAATATGTCTCCTTATTTTGTTTTCTTTTACTCAAGGTGTAACGCTGTCTTTCACTGAGTGCATTGTCCTTGTTAGCACATACCTTTCCCACTAGATAGATTCCTTCTCCCACCAGCCCAGCTGCGGGCACGGGCAGGACGACCTTCAATTACAGATAGCGTGTACTCAGCCTAAGAGTTGAAACTTATGCTACCGTACCCCTTTGTTTTAGCTGTATGAACCTGGAATTTTCCATTCTGGGCGGTGCCTTCATTCGTTTGAAATGTACTTAATGCATCTTTACACTGGCTGGTCAGTCTCTCTGCAGCAATCCAAGGAGGCTGGTCAGTCCACTCGAGAGTACGTTAATAAAATATCTTTGATTTGTATTCTCTACTGTCTGACCGACTCTTAATTTTCGAGGAAGGCTGAGAGGTGCTCGTGAGTGACCCGGGTGACCCTAATCGGGTCACTTCCTTCATTTGTGAATATATGGAGTCATAAAATTGTATATTTCCACATTTATTTAAAAGATAAACATGCACTCATACTTTGCTGCCTGTCGCGTTATATCAAATTAAGCAGCCAAATATAACAAAGCACTACACCTTCAGGTAAATATGAGCATTATAATAAAAAGATATGTCACCATACACCTGCATTTAGGAACATTTCAACCTATTTTTAACTTTCCATGCTGTCTATCTGCTCAGTTGTTGTACTAGAAATCCTGAAAAACAGCATGGAGAGTCACCCACAAAAAGCACACTTTTCTTCAGTTTTCCGCTTTTAAAAATAAATACAGACAAGAAACACTTTGGGGCCCATTAGGATGTCGGGTGGATTGCCCCCGCCAGGCCGGCGGTGGCTATCGCCAGCCTGGCGGGGGCAATCCGCCCGACATGCGCATTTGAATTCCCCCGCCATATTAGTATGGCGGGGGGACCTCGGCGGACGGAAAGACCGTCCGCCGCTTTTCCGCCCCGGTCGCCTTGCGGCCGGGGTGGAAAAGGATTAATATGTTGGCGGTGTCTATTAGACACCGGCAGCCATATTACAATGGGCTTAGGGAGATGCCTTTCTGTGGCTGCGATGCCGCCACGGAAAGGCATGCGATCTTCACTCTGGGGGCCCCCTGCGGGCCCCCAGAGTGAAGTAGAGGTGGGCGATGCACACGGGGGGGTACCTGTGGTACCCCCCCTGCATTTGCATAAACAAAGTGGCATGCACCGCACGGTGCCTGCCGCTTTGTTTATGCAATTGTAAAAGTGCGTTTTTAGCATTGTGGCGGGCGGTGCTGAGAGCACCGCCCGCCACAATGCTAAAAATACAGGATGTGCCCGCCACAGTGGCGGACGCATCCTAATACCCCCCGCGGGACCCCCGCCCTCATGGCGGGCAGTCCCGATTACCGATGGGATGGTGGGCGGACTAAGTCCGCCCGCCATCCTAATGGACCCCTTTGTTTTCTGTCTCTAATTATCTGTAAAAATCCGTAAAAACTGAAAACCAGGAGCCTTAGATATAATATATGGACCTAGAATACTGGGACTAAGTCCAGATATGGTGACCTCATACCAGGGACAAACCCACTTTCATATACCACTTGCTTTGACTAAAAATGGCTGGGATGGTGGTAAGGTGTAGGAGGGGGGCAAGAGGCAGCCAGTCGAGAGGTATAGGAAGCTGGCTCCTTATAACATGGACCAAAATGAGGTACACTGTGTAAGGTATCCAGGCAACCCCCAGAGGAATTACAGGGTCACAAAAGACACCCCAAATGCTCTCTTTTGTGGTAGTGTGGGCAGGGCCTGACTGGGACCCAAAACCGGCCCTGGCAAAGTGCTCGGCCAGTCCTTCGGGGGTTTGGGGGAGCGGCGGAGCAGTTTGCCTGGGCCGGTTTCGGGCGATTTCGTTACAGCGGACGATATTGCAGCTATGCTGCAAAAACGGCCCTGTAACAAAATCGGCACCAAGGGACCAAAACCAGCCCCCAACCCAGTCGGCCCACCGTGGAAATGCCCGGTGGCTGCTATGGCCAGTCCGGCCCTGAATGTGGGTGAGCAGTTATGCATATCAGAGAGTAGTGCTAAGCATTTATTGCACACACAAAGGCAGTAAATGAGACACATACTCAATAAAGAAATTCAACACCAATTTATAAAAATAACATGTACTTTAATTTTAATTCAAATACCAAGATCATCGGAATCGGGTAAGTACTTCAAGTTATGATTTTTTTCAGTTTTCATAAGATGGTACAGTGCAATTTTTGGGAGCAGTAATGTTATCGTATGGGGGAAGAACATGAACTGCATTCAGGCACTTAACAGCGACTTATGGGACTGTTCTTCTGGACTTAAGGTGAGTATGTTGCAAGGCCCAAGGCCACACCAACAGGTCACCTCAGGAGGCTCTGGGGCATTTGAATACAGAGGTATGTTATGGCATCAGGTGCCCCATTCACTTCATAGGGGAACTGTCCGTTCCGAAAGAGGCTGCAAGCTAGGACTGGTAGACCAGTCCTGGGGAGCCCACAGGGGCTTGACCCTTGAAATGCTCATGCACGTAGGGACACCGCTGGTCCACTTCTCCTTGGGCTGCAGGGCTCAGGTGCAGTGGCTTCCTTTGGCTTAGGGTTCGGTGCTGGAGTGTCTCTCGGTTGGACAGGGCCTGCAGAAAGAGGCTGCAGGCGGTGCCTGGAAGTCCAGTCTTGGCAAAACCAAGGTGGGGCTTAGCCTTTAAGGGTCTCGGAACTCCATTGGCACCGTCACCTCCCTTGGACTCGGGCTCTGGGGTGCAGGTGCTTTGAGGCATTGGAGTGGCGGTCAAAGGCTCTCTTTGTCTTGGTAGTCCCGGTGAGAGGTAGGTCGGTGAACTGGTTCTTGCTTCTTTGGTGCCTGCGGCTGCAGGGGAGTAGCTCCAAGGGTGTTTCTTTGGCAATTTGCAAAGCACTGGCAGCCCTCCAGGTTTCTTGGAGTCTGCACAGCAGCAGGACAAGTCAGTTGCTGCACGAGGGTCCGGTGCAACAGGCAGGCTTGCAGGGCTGGCACCAAGTCAGTTGTGCTCCTCAGTTCTCGCGTCTGCAGTCCTCTTTGTCCACTCCTTCTTTTGTGTCCATCGAAATCTATCATCTTGGTATCAGGGGGTCCCCCTAAATACTCAATTTAGTGGCATTAAGGCAAGTGGAGGTAGTTATCAGTGGGCTACTAACCCCTGAGGTCACCGCACCACCTAGATGACCACTTCCTTTGGCAAGTGGGCATCACCCTGTCCCAGAATTCCTAATTTTATCACACACAAGATGGTGGAATTCCTATTTTTGTTTTCACTTGCAAATGGTCACTCCAGAGGTGTGTCCAGCCTGGCAGTTTAACCTCCCTGTCCTGGTGCCAGATTGCCAGGGCAGGGGTGGCATTTCCTTCTGTCCGGGGAAGTCTTGGGTCACATTTCAAAGGTGGCAGAGGCCTTTGAAGGCTCCTGCCATGATGTGCTGATTTTCTAGCTTTCCTGGAGGAGGAGGTGCCCCTGACCTCCTGAGAGCGAGGGCTCTCAACCCTGGGGACCAGAAACTCATCTGTGGTGGCAGACTGGACAGGACCAGTCAGCCAGAACACTAGAGAGCTGGTAGATTTCAGGGGGTACATCTAAGATACCCTCTGAGTGCATGTATTAATAAACCAACACTGGTGTCAGTGTGGGTTTATTATTACCAAATGTTTGATACCAAACACAATATGTTTCATGGTTTCCATTATGTAGCTGGGAAACTGGTTTTGACCAGTGCCCAGTACATACCTTAAGATGGCTTCTCCGTTCACTTGTACTATCGGTAATTGAACTGGCAAGCACGGGGGCATATGCAGATATGTCCTCACACGTAATATAGAACACCCTGCCTTAGGACTGTAAGGCCTGCGGTAGAGGTGACTTGCAAATATTACATGCAGTGTTAGGGGACCTGGCACACAAGTTTGTGCCATGTTGTGTTTTCACTTTTTGGAGCACCTTGTCACGCAGCCTGCAGTGGCAGTCTGTTTGAGTTTGGTGCTGGGTCCCTTAGAGTGACACAAGATATGCTGCAGCTCTTAGGGGCCCATTCAGTACCAATGCCCTAGGTACCAAAGGTAGCACTTACTAGCAGTACTTCATTTGTAAATAACTTAGTGCTGGGGCCCTCCTCAGGAGGCCACTGCAGCTTGCGCCACCCATTGCCCTTGCCAGCGCTACCAATGGCAGTACCAACACAATTACTAATCATCACACCTTACAAGTGTGACACGTCAAACTATTCCAGGCCCCCAAAACTATACAAATGGTTTCAGCGGCAGTCAATGGCCATCTTTAGATTGAGCCGAGCGGCAGTGCACATGCGCTGCTCGCTCTGAGAGGCATGCTGTAGTTGAGTATGCTTTAGGAAGCCTCGCTTACTCACCTCCCATATTTTTCATTGGCTGGTGTCATTGTCCTTGCTAAACGCTGGCTTCCGATTCATTATAAGGCTTGTAGGTCCCACCCTGTCTCCATTTGTTGCCGCCCATAAGGACTGGACCTTTTCCTTCGCTCCTACCACGGCATGCTTTATCTAAGGGGTGAGCACTATTTACTTTATTGAATATGGCGGGTGCTTTTTTTTCAGTTGTATGTTCATGCTGAGTGTGGCGCCCACTTCAGGGACATCGCGCTCAATTTATTTATTTATTTTTCATTTAATTCGGAGCGCGGCGTCCGCTTTAGGGACATTGCGCTCCGCTTATTTATTCAAGAGCTCTTTCTTTTTTACAATGCCATATGTTACAAACTCGCAATTGTGACACCTATAGAATTGTAAATGCTTGTTGCTCTCTGTAGCCGAAAAGTGGGGGGCATCGAGGGCGTCTTGGAAGATTTAGGGGGTGGAGAAATAATCCCCAGCGGTTAAGCTGTCTCCCACGAAACCAGGAGAACGAAGTTTGAATTCCTGCTTCTCCCCTTACTACGTTATGTGATCCTAGTCAAAAGGAAACCTTCTAGCGCCTTAGTTCCTGCATGTGCCAAAAGTGGTAGCACTTATTAAAACAAACAGGCTAAACATTCACATTAACTATAAATAAAAGTGATATTTATATGGGTGGATATCTCCCATCTCTCTTGCCCCTGGCAGTGCCTAAAAATGTTATTGTTGGCACTCTTTACACGTGATATGAGATTCTGCTGTAGTCTTCAAGTGCAGCACGTAGTAAACGTTGCTGTCAGCAAATTTCCTGTATTTATTTTATTTTTATTTATTTTATTTTATTTAATGCGATTTTATATAGAGCGAACATTACCCAAAGGTGTCAGAGCACTTTACATAAGAACCAGTTGCGATACATAAGGATTTAGGATTACATGAGTAACATAAAAGATACAAACAGAAAAAAATTGCAAATGTACAAGTTGTGAAGTCACACAAGGAAGAGATACAAACAGAAAAAAAAATTGCAAATGTACAGGTTGTAAAGTCACTCAAGGAAGAGATACAAATGGATAAACTCTAAGAGTCACATAGGAATGGTAGAGAGTACAAATGTCTACTACATATACTAGTGATTAGAGTTATCTCTATATACATATATATACAAATAGCAGATATTCTCAGGTCAAGACCCAAAAAACCAGGAGAGCAGAGTTCCATTAAGTGGGGTCGGAGGGGGGACGCAGTCACAGCACCAAGGGAGGGTGGGAGGGATACAAAGGAATGGAGAAAAGGCAAATCAGAAAAAGGAAGAAACATTTGAATATCGTAAGGGGGAAACGAGGGACAAGGGTAAAGGACGAGGGAATGGACAAGATGGCGTGTCAGGGTCCGGAAAAAAGCGGCCGAGAACAGCAGCAAAATGGCGGGCAGGACAAAAGAAAAACAAAAGTAAAGAAGTCTATGAGAGTGACCCAGTGAGTATCAATTAAAGTGCCAGAAGAAGCCGGGGGGTACATAGTTCAAAAATCAAAGTCAGGAAGGGAGAGGAGGCGTGTAGGCTTGGGTCCACTGGAGTAAAGTTGAAGAAACTCTGTCCATCACCACCCCCCTTTTCCAAAATCGGTTTTATCCACACTATGTGTGGGAGGGTATACTCAGACGTGAGTCCCTTGCTCATTGCTCCATCAGGATTCAAGCAAGCCGGGCCGAAGAAGGCTGTGATGCCAGAAACCGGTCCCCGGAAGCTTGTTTCCTTCCCAGTATAAGAATTGGCTTGGTAGTTTGGTTTGCCCTGTTCCCATCATGCACTGGGACAGGAACAGACTAATTTGCATATAGCCAGGTTCTGAGCTGGGATGGTGCAGTGAGCTAAAAAACGGTGATGGATTAAAACCATGATCTATTGACTTGGTAAGAGTATTCTGCATCATTCAGAAACTCTGTCCATCACCACCCCCCTTTTCCAAAATCGGTTTTATCCACACTATGTGTGGGACGGTATACTCAGACGTGAGTCCCTTGCTCATTGCACCATCAGGATTCAAGCAAGCCGGGCCGAAGGAGGCTGTGATGCCAGAAACCGGTCCCCGGAAGCTTGTTTCCTTCCCAGTATAAGAATTGGCTTGGTAGTTTGGTTTGCCCTGTTCCCATCATGCACTGGGACAGGATCAGACTAATTTGCATATAGCCAGGTTCTGAGCTGGGATGGTGCAGTGAGCTAAAAAACGGTGATGGATTAAAACCATGATCTATTGACTTGGTAAGAGTATTCTGCATCATTCAGAAACTCTGTCCATCACCACCCCCCTTTTCCAAAATCGGTTTTATCCACACTATGTGTGGGAGGGTATACTCAGACGTGAGTCCCTTGCTCATTGCACCATCAGGATTCAAGCAAGCCGGGCCGAAGAAGGCTGTGATGCCAGAAACCGGTCCCCGGAAGCTTGTTTCCTTCCCAGTATAAGAATTGGCTTGGTAGTTTGGTTTGCCCTGTTCCCATCATGCACTGGGACAGGAACAGACTAATTTGCATGTAGCCAGGTTCTGAGCTGGGATGGTGCAGTGAGCTAAAAAACGGTGATGGATTAAAACCATGATCTATTTACTTGGTAAGAGTATTCTGCATCATTCAGAAACTCTGTCCATCACCACCCCCCTTTTCCAAAATCGGTTTTATCCACACTATGTGTGGGAGGGTATACTCAGACGTGAGTCCCTTGCTCATTGCACCATCAGGATTCAAGCAAGCCGGGCCGAAGAAGGCTGTGATGCCAGAAACCGGTCCCCGGAAGCTTTTTTCCTTCCCAGTATAAGAATTGGCTTGGTAGTTTGGTTTGCCCTGTTCCCATCATGCACTGGGACAGGAACAGACTAATTTGCATGTAGCCAGGTTCTGAGCTGGGATGGTGCAGTGAGCTAAAAAACGGTGATGGATTAAAACCATGATCTATTGACTTGGTAAGAGTATTCTGCATCATTCAGAAACTCTGTCCATCACCACCCCCCTTTTCCAAAATCGGTTTTATCCACACTATGTGTGGGAGGGTATACTCAGACGTGAGTCTCTTGCTCATTGCACCATCAGGATTCAAGCAAGCCGGGCCGAAGAAGGCTGTGATGCCAGAAACCGGTCCCCGGAAGCTTGTTTCCTTCCCAGTATAAGAATTGGCTTGGTAGTTTGGTTTGCCCTGTTCCCATCATGCACTGGGACAGGAACAGACTAATTTGCATATAGCCAGGTTCTGAGCTGGGATGGTGCAGTGAGCTAAAAAACGGTGATGGATTAAAGCCATGATCTATTGACTTGGTAAGAGTATTCTGCATCATTCAGAAACTCTGTCCATCACCACCCCCCTTTTCCAAAATCGGTAAAGTTGAAGACAATCAGCCGGTCGTGGCTCCCGCACCCCCATACCTGGGAAAAGTTCACTGGGGTCTCCAAAGTCGATGACGAGGCGAGGCAAAATCCAGGAAGATAGCCTGCATGGGGAGGCGGCGAGGCGGCGGTGAGACTGGCAGGCAGCCGGTGGGTGCAAAGCTGCGGCAAGGCTGGCGCCACTTTCAACAGCGGCAATTCGGTCCGAGGCAGAAGTAGAGAACAGCAGCGGCAGCGTGACATGGAATGTCTTTCTCCAATGTCCATCTGGGAAGGAGACGGTCGTGGGAGAACCCATGCCGGACTCCCCAATAGCCGAACCAGGTGGCTCCACTGGACATCAGCAAAGACATCTCGCTGCCGAAACTGGATGGGTACAGGAGGAGGGTAAGCTTTGAGTGCGGCGGAAGAGTCAGAACGAGAGGCATCAGCGGTGCGGGAATCCATGCCCCGATGTCCGGCTGGGAAGGAGACGGCCTCAGAGGAAACCTGGGGCAGACTCCCCAATAGTCGATCCAAGCGGCTCCACAGAGCATTGGCTTCCCTGGAACATTCCGCTCTTGACCCCCAGCTCCGGCTCCTACACGACGAGTTATTTAAATGTACTAAAGATTGACCACAGTATATGCCCTATATATAACGCCTCCGTGTCATGTTCCACCGCCCAGAGCCCTGGGCTGGCCGCAGAGAGCAGACCCGAGGCATGAATCGGGGCTTTGTGCTCCGGAGCCCTGCGTAGGCCAAGAACAACAGCCCTTCGCCCCCTGAAGGCGGGAGCAAGTGGCGGCCTATGGTATTGGCCCAAGAGAGACCAGATGGGCACAGCTCATGCTACAAGCACGAGGAGCCACGGCTGTCAGGGACTCTGTTGAAACTGGTTCTTGTTTTGGGGCTCTCAAGGGGCTCTCAAGGGGTTGTTGCTTACTTTTAGGCTGTTGTTAGCTTTTAGTGGGGTGGAGAAAGCCCCTCGCCTGCCTTGGACACACCAGAGGGGTTCATACTGTTGGATTTCACGGTAACGCCAGAAGGAACCGCTTTGTAGGGGCTTTTTACGAGCTTGCTTTTGTTTTGCGGTGGTCTAGGGGTAGTTGGCTCATTTTTGTCTGGTGGCAGCTAGTCACTTCAGTGGAAGGAGCCCCTGTTCCCCTAGGCGAAACCAGAGAGGTACATGCACGGTGGACACTAAGCTATCTGCCGGGGGAGTCGCTCTTTAGGAGTTGTTGCCTCTTGTTTTGGGACAGAAGGGCCCTTGCATAGTGGACCGCACGCTATCTGGGTGAGAAGCCTCTGCTTTGGGTCTGTATACGCTGCTTCTTGTTTTGCTGCTCGCTAGAGTGAGTAGCCTGGTCTGGAACTGGTTCTTCACCAGAAACACAACCTGCTAAAGTTATTCTCCATCTGGTGGGTTGGGAAGACTTCTAGGTAATTTCCACCTGCCCATGGACCTATTTGCACTCAGCTGTTTCCTCTACCTGAAAAAGACACCACAGAGTGCTGCCATTTTGCATGCCCCATGACCTCTTCTCGTTGCAGGAGGCCTATGGGGGCCTGCCTCCGCCATCAGCAGAGCTGGTAAGTGACTATAATGCACTGGGTAGTTTGCTGGTTTAAGGTGTGTGTTGTGGGTGTGGGATTGTTTGGGGGTATAGATAGTAATAGTTGTTGCAAAATATATATGTATATCCATTTAAATTCATATGTATGCACTCACACTAACATGAGGCCCAGAGCTCCAAAGGGCTTCCTATCTGACCTTGCCTGGACAGCTATTCTGAATCAGCCTTAGAGGTCACTTTCTTGTCCTGACGTCATCATACGTTTCCATATCTAGTTGTGCAAGTTGCTTTCACAGTGCCAAGCCAGCCTTTCTGGTCTGCCCATATCTGGCTGTTTATAATTTGCATGGTGCAGACATTGCACATCCATGTTAGCCATATTTGGCTTGATGCCTTATTCCAGTTCCGCTGACATGGCATTTCTAACTGTATATAGCACCTAGAAACCTGTCTCTCTGGGAAGAAGCAGTCTGAGAGCCGCTAAGGCTGGAGACCTGACTTCTTCCTTGCTAATTAACAATGATGCATGCATTTGGTACCAATAAATACATTTCACTCTGTTTCTGAGCAAACCTGCTATGTCTGGTGAGTTTCATTCATTTGCTCCTGGGAGGCTGCCAGTGTTTCCCCATCAATGGTAATGTCTCTGAAGTGGTTTGTATGCCAAATTATCAAATTTGTTTTATGTTGGCCCATTAAAATATTGAATACACAATATTAACTACCACTAGTCAAGTCAAGTCAAGTCAAAAAGGCTTTATTTCGACATAAAAAATATCTTAAAAAGCATACATACAATTAAAATTCATTTTAAACAATAGGAATAGACTACCACTATATTACCAAGGTAAATATACATACGTGCTTTATCTCTGTAGGGTTTTTAGTAAAGATAGGAATGTTGGCGCTCAGACTTGTTGCGTTATGTCTACTATGCTAAAAGTGTGAACAGTGCTGCCAGTTCGGGGATAATACCCTGTAACCCCCGCAGATGTGTGAGTCGAAAAACCCACACCAATAATGGGAACACAGTCCTGGGCACACGTGATGAGAACATAACAATGGTAGCAATGTCTCGTATTTAATGAATATCTTTGGTCTACAAAGTGTGTTATTTAAATGTATTTAATGATGGAACAACGGAAAGCAACCAGCCAACACGTCTTTCGTCACATGCGGGCAGTATCCTGTGACTTCTTCAGGGATGTGTGGCAAAGCAGAACTACAATGCGGTGTCGCGAGGCCGGTGATAATTCCAACCTGGCCAGGGGAGTCAGTGAGGAACAATGGTCCACGTCACAGTTCCTGTTTGGAAGGGGAAGGGGGCCCAATGCAGCGGACCCTTCGAGATTGCGTGTCAGTAGGGCTGGTGGGCCACTAAGTACATGTAGACCTCAATGACGGTGTAGTACGTCCTGATACGACATATAACAGAGACGATGAGTACATATGGGGATGTGTAAAAAGCTGTGGAAAGGTTTTAAGCTCCGTCCAGTGTCTGCAAACGGTGAGGGGGCGGGTACTCCGTACAGTGTGTTGGGCTAGAGTGGATCTGGTGACTCCGGGGAATACACTGGCTCCGTCTCGATTTCCGGATGCCCAGGACTGTGTTTCCAAATATAAATACGTATAGACTTACTAGTCTAGGATACAGTATTTCTGTAGGTCTAAATAAAAATTCACTTTTACAGTAAAACACCCTGAGGTGCTGCTTCTGTGCATGCTCTGAGGTCTAGCTCCTCCTGCCCACCACTACCTCTTTCTAGACACTAGGTGGCTCTTGGTTGCCGTATGCTACTTTTACCAACTTGTTTCCATTCCAAATATGGTTTGGGCCTGCTATTGTTTTCTAATGGAAGTCTGAGACTAATATGACAGTTGATACATATATGCTAAAAATGAAAGAAGTAGACCTAATTGTTAAGCAAAAGCTGCAAGCTTTGGAATGGCCTCTGGACTTGTCATTCTGAGCCACATGGCAGCAAGAAGCTTTCTATATTCCGATATTCCGTTCAAGCCGCCCCTCTTTGTTTGACTCAGAGAGAGAGACATTTTAAGGCATGGGCAAATGCCCAGAAACCACCATCCTCCAAGTTTCCCCCTGAAAGGGGATCTTTCTCTCCATTTAACCGGTTTCTACTCTTTCTAGTTCTCTGTCTAAACCTCTTTCACTCTCTCAGATAAATAAAAGGCATTGCCATTTACAATGCCAATAGCTTAATCTCTCGCAAATGCGAGACCTATTGCATTGCAAATGCTTGTTTAATATATATTGAATTGATAAACAACTGATGTTGTGCTCATCTTTAAATTAGACCACCAGCACCACTGTAACACATTGCTACAAGTCATGATGTTGACAATAAAGAGCCGATGCAGAGCACCGGAAACCACAGGCTCATATTAAGCAATGCTTACTAGGGATCTACAGAGGTGATAAAGGCCTGGTCACTAGGGTATAAAGTGATGAGTTGTCTTATTTTGGGGAAAGAACACTGGCACTGGGGATCTGGTTAGCAGGAACCAAGTGCACTTCAGTCAAAGTTGCATCATATACCGGGCAAGAAGTGAAGTGGGAGGATTACTGCAAGTTAAACCCAGGTTCCTACAAGAGGTTGTAAAGGGAAAGCTGAGACGGTGTGGTGGTAATGGAGGTGTTCTGTCTTCACCCTCCATGGGTGGAACACATAACATTTAAACTTATTCCGCAAATAAAATGACTACCTCAAAAAATCTACAAAAACCTGTCTTGCAGAATAGTCAGATTTGCCCATTACCTGTCAAGAGCCTTCTCCTTGCCAGGCGCTCTGTGATCATTTAAACACCTACTTGTCTGCTCAGAGTTTCCTTCTTAAGAGGGGAGATCAAACAAAACATTTTCCTCTAGCAATCACGGGTCCTGGGCTCAACACCACAATTCTCATGATCTTTGTGCTGCTGTCTGGTGAGGATCTTTCTAAGCGGTGTTGGGCACAGGGTCTGTCATTGCTGGCGAAAAATGGCCTTGTTCGATCTCCCCTCATAGGTAGGACATTTTTCTCAGAGAAGTAGTTGCTTAAATGCAGTGCCTTGCTAAGTTTAATGCCAAACAAAATTCATAATTCTATCCAAAAACCTTTCTCTTCCATCTTAAATTTCTCATTTGAACAAGAAGTTGTACTTCAGCCAATTAAATTGACCACAGTTACCCCTCTACTCAAGAAACAGGGCTTGCCTCCTTCTCTACTGATTTTTGTTACACAATATCACTATTACCTCTTGAACTAAGAGTCTGGAAATACATGTTGCAAAGTAGCTTTGTAATCCTCTTCAGAACACCAACTTTCTAGGCATTTTACAGACTGGCTTCCGTCCAGCACATATTACAAAATTAGTCTTTCTCTCCATCATGGATGATGCAAAAACCGGACTGGATGAGAACTCTGTTAATACCATGATCCTACTGGACCGGTAAGCAGCTTTCGATAGGGGTGGCCATCGCTTACTACTTGACCATATCGAAGCAGCGGGCATCGACGGTACAGCTCTAAGGTGGATGAACTCCTTTCTACCTGGACGTTTCTCAGCAGTTAAGATATCACCTCAATACGCCCACCAACTTCAAGTCCAGTTTGGAGTTCCCCAAGTTTCATCTTTATCTCCTCATCTTTTTAACATTTATGTGAGTCCCTATTGTGTCGTATTGAATCGAAGCATTTGAATGTATGTGTATGGAGATGATGCACAAGCGATGCTACATCTGGATGAGAATTTCTCTACACTTTTTGCATTTCAGCAACCTATGACATTTATTTGGGCCATAAATGGCTTAAATTGAATAGGGAGAAAACTGAAATATTAATTGTAAACGGTGGACATAACCTTAGGCTTGATACCTACTGATCGGTCGAGATGCGTTCCTTACCCCTCTCCCCTACAAAAACCTTAAAACCCCTTACAGTATAGTATAAATAGACTATGATCCCTCTATTACTAATCAAGTCTCATCTATTTTCTCTGCCTTCCTCAGTATACTAAGAAAGGTTATGCCATCCCTAACTGATAGTAAAAAACAGTAGGGCCTGATTTAGAGTTTGGCGAGAAGAGACTCTGTTGCAACAGCGACAGAGTACCCTGTTCACAAAATTCTCCGTCCGCCAGCGCTATTGTGAGTCTGAGAGATTGGCAGGTCTATGCCAACTAAGTAAAATTTACACCATCAGTACAAACATTCCTCCGAGAGCCCTAGGGAATATGGATCATTGGAGGTAAGCCACCCAACCTTCCGGCCTATTTAGGGTTAGGCGGTCAGAAGACTTTTGTTTACTGTTGTTCTCTGCCAGGAATATCCTGGCAGTGTGGGAGAGTAAAAATAAAAATATGACCCCCACGCCATGGAAAAAACTCCTAAGGTGTTGTGGCCATTAGTGTTTTTATTTTCCAAAAACAAACTCCTGCTGTGGGAGTTTGTTTTTAGAAAAGCAAAAATGTTCAAAAGTTTGGTGTAAGTAAATCCAGATGATAAAACAAAAGGTCGATAACAACTAAGCAGTGTGCCATCCGGGAATACTGATAATCGACCCCATAGCCGGGTGCACGTGGCCATCATTTGCACCCATCTGTAAACAGACCGGGTAATATCTGTTTGCATGATCCCCTTCAACTAGGCCCTTCTGAGTTATTCAGTTTTCGTTTGCTGTATGATTCATATCTGATCCCCAGGTGCAGAGTGATCTATTGTTGTGCAGGTGCATTTACCTCTAGCTTGCTCAGGGGACCTCACCTCACTTGGCTGAAGCACAATGGCTCATTAACTTCTAATATGTTGCATCGGGATGATTAGACGCTTGTGCAAGGTGTGGTCTTCTTGCAGTTACACGTTTAACAAGTTCTGGCTGCTCCCTGTTGCAACAGGACCATGCGGTCTCACGATTAAAGCCTCTGATTTTCAGCACCTTAGCTAGGATGCAATGGGCTCTGGTGCAAATCCAGGAAATTGGCCCCTTTGACTGATGTTGAGATAGTAAAACACAGCCATTATCATGGTTCAGCGGGTCCCACAAGGCTCTGGGCCCAGGCGCGACTGCACCATCTGTACCAATGGTAGCTAGGCACCCACTGAGACCTTGGCTCAGATGGGTCAGAGTTCAAGTCACTTTTCATGATGTGTTTTCCATAATTAGAAGTCTGTTAACGAGACTAGATAATTATTTTAATGAACAAAAAAGTTTATTTTACTCTGTATCAGTTGTTGGTGTAAGTGATATTTTTCAATCAGTGGCGTAGCAAGGTCAGGTGGTACCCGGTGCGGAAAATTTCTTGTCACCCCCGGCTGGACAAAATGGCAAAAATATGGGGCATATTAGCAAGGGCAATATCGCTGCTTTAGCGGGACTTTTTCCCGCTAAAGCGGCGATATTTTTATCGCCCTATTAGCAAGCTGTCGCTAACAGCAGTTAGGGACAGCTTATAGGCGATAGCTACAGGTTTGGTGCCCGCTTTGCATGTCAGCGATATTTAGCGCTCATGACATGCAAAGTGGGCGTTCCCAAACTGTTAGCGACTGAAAACAGTTGCTAACACAGCTATTGCCTATTAGCAAGCCAGGCGAAGCGATAAAAAAAATCGCGCTAAGCGCGATTACCGCTAGAATCTACGCCTGCTAAAAAGTTGACTTACCTGTATAGTCAATGGGGGGAGGATTATCACATTAAGCCCCCATTGGCGTTAATGTGAGAATATCGCTGGATTTCCAGCGATATTCTCGAATTGAGCCGCTATCGCTGGATATTTTATCGCATCGGAGATAAACGTTGCTAATAGCACGTTATCTCTGCGATAATATCCGGCGATAGGCAGCGATAAAAGCATTTAGCAATAAATATTGCTACTCCTTGCTAATATGCCCCTATGTGATTAAAACACATATTTTTGCCATTTTGTTAACCCCCCCTCCCCCCACCCCCCTCAGTGATGACACACGGGGTGGCCCGCACCCACCGCACTCCCTTCCTACGCCACTGTCTTCAATATGCTTTCCCCAAGACTGCATGGTCCCTGCCAGTACGAAGCGGTGGGGTTGTTAAATCACCTTACTTGTTGTAGGCCACTACTACTGAATGAGCAAAAGGACTGATCATTTCCCAAGAGGAGGGACCATTCATTTTAATAGCCGGTGAGCGCTCTCATAACAATGTGTTGTGGACCCTAATGCAAGCGAGAAAAATTACTCCCCATGCTCCTGGTCGAGTAGTAAAAGATGTAAATGGGGTGCTGCGAAATCCTCAGACCCCTCGACGCTGTGCCACTGGACCCGCTGCACTAATAATATCCAGAGTGGTAAGGGATAAGGCAGATGTTACTCTTTGGGAAAGGTTATCCTCAATTATGTCAGCAATAGTAGCTGTCCTAACTCCTCTGGTTCTACTGGAAGCCATGTTGTGAGGTGTGGGTTGAAAGCGCAGCTGTCGCTACCGCATTTGTGATCACCAGGAAAAGTGATTCAAGAAGCAGAACTGAGAGGGGCTTAAGCTCCACCCACTTGTTGATCTTCCTCAATCCCTGCTTTTGATCAGGCAGAAGGTGTCCTTCCACTAACGATAGTGCGTCTTTTGCATTTTGGGAAAGCTTACTCTCAGCACAGTTGGCCTGAGCTGGCGATGGCGACAAACCAATGATAAGGCTCAAGGCCTGATTGATTCATCTGTGAAAGTTATTTCAGATGCCATTGGTCAGATCTGTTTATTGTGAAAGGTTATGACAAAGACATTAGGCCTGGCCTGTTTATTGTGGAAATTATATGTTAATGCCAACAGGCCTTAAGGGTCGACTGTTATCTCACTGAGTTAATGCATGTAGACATTTTACAAGGAATCTCCCAGATTTGGCATGGGTTGGGGTTTTCTTTTCCTGTGCGACAAACTCTGTATGTAACAGATTGTGCATGGGGCAAAAGATCCGCCCACGTCAGACAATGTTCTGTTGCCTTACTGTTGATGGTATATTGTTGATAACATACACATCGGCCTGACATTGGGTGCATTGTTGTGCCTGCCTTGTGGGCCATACCTATAGTTTCCTATTTCCAGCGGCGGACGGCTCAGGTAAGTGTAGTGAAGCGTGGCGGGGGGATGCTGACAGACGACGGAGTAGGTATTATTTATTTATTTTATGATACCTATTCCGTCATCTGTCGACTTACCTCTCTCCCACCCCGCCCTGCCCCACCCTGCCCCGCCCTGCCCCACCCCGCCTCACCGCGCTTACCTGTGCCGGCCGCCGCTGCCTATTTCGTTGTTTTATAGGTCACCTGTCGTTTCTTTCCTGTTAAAATTTTTATTTTGGTCCTTTTATAGATGTTTGGCAGTTCCATGTTTGGCATCTAAAGGCTTTGCAAAAACAATTATAAATATGGTAAATGTGATCATCAATGGTAATAAACGCTCTGTTCCCCTAATGAAAATGTTATCTGGATTAAAATACATAGCCACTAGAAATTGTTTCAGATTGATGTGGGATTGTACAACCAGTTTTTAAAGGTTTTGAAGTATGAACATTTAAATAAAGGATTTTAATCTGTTAAGATTGTAAAATTGATGCGATTGTTATTGTTTAATTTTATTTTACAGCCTTGAAAAAATGGTGTCTCAGGGAAACACGTGTTGGCTGTTGCTGTTAGATACACAAACACATCTATTTTTTATTTTTTTTTGCAGAGTTTTATATAGCGCGAACTAGACCCGAACCGAATCAGGTATCAGAGCGCTTTACATTGCACCAGTTAAGTTACATGAGGACGGACACACATTTATTGATAACAGATTGGTGAATCGCATGTCCAGGTGTCAAATGATGTACTCTCGTGCTATGAACGATAAATTGATAAGCACAAAGAGCTTAATTGTATGGAGGATTACTTATAGAGGAAACCTGTCTCAAATTTTCTATTGACTCTATATAAATATGCGTCCCAGATCCACTTAGGACATTTTATGGAAAAACCAGTGGTTCTCACATTTGGTGAAGATCATCTAATAAATGTAACTACTACTGGACAGAACTGATTAGACAGAGCATTAAAACATAGTGACATTGCCTCTCTCTTAGAAGAGCACCAATATGATCAAAACAGTGGGACTGATAATTGTTTTGATTAGTGTAGAGGGCTGGAGCTAAACAAATTATATGGTGAAATAACTTCTTTATTATACTTGCACAGTCAGTAATGATTTCTAAATATGTCTAAACTCATTTGTTGCAAAAAAAGAAACCTAGACCTCACAAACCAAACTTTTTAGTCAAAGGTGGTGTTGGGTAATTTTTTTGTTTCAAAGCTATAACCATAGAGACAGAGTACTTTACCACTATGCAACAGTCAAAAGCCAGAGTCTTCAGTAAAAAATTGAGGATGGTGAGTACTGCCAATACTTCTTTAAATGTGGCTGGCCTCAAGGTTGTATATTTACAAGACACACCAAACATAAGAGAATCATAATAATGCAATCCAGACACCTACTTATTTATACACTTCTGCTATTGGAACAGGTGATGAGGTTTAAGACCACTGGAATGCACATATTTGTCTTCTAAAGATCACCACCTTGAATGTAATTAATCTACAAGCTATTCTCCACTGGGTAGATCTCCAGAACATTGAGCACATTTTGGAGACCTGTAGGAGTTGTATTCAAGATACTGGCATTCTTTGGTGTACATGAAGTATGAGAATCATTTGATTGGCAAGCGCTGGGAGAAATATGGTTGGCAACCGGCGCTGTCCCCAAATCAGTGGTATGTGAGCAAAAGAGAAATGGGGCCAAGACATAGGCTTATTTCAGTCCACTCGTTACTGAATATAGGGGAGGCCACAAATTATTATGGCACCCTAATTTTAACCCTAGTTTAGTTAAACAACTGACAAATCATATTTAAAAAAAAACAGGTTGAAAACCCATGTTCTAGATTGTTCTTGCAGCCCATCCAGATCAAGTGTGTCAAAGGCTGTGGAGACATCTGTCCTACTGACACTTTCTTGGACACATTTGTCTCTCAATGAAGGTTACCCACACCATCCATGCCACAAATACCTTTTCTTTCTCCAATCAAAGATCAAACAGTAATAAAAAGCTATCTTTCTTGCGAAGATCTAGTAGTCACCACAGCTAATTTTCCTTCTAGTAAGGATAGGCACTGCACAGATAAAAATTCAGACACATAAGTGAGGTATAACACCCCTGGGAGAAAACCACAATAAGAGGCTTGCCTGAAACACCGGCTGCACCAAATATTCTGCAGTTTCTCTCAGTTCATCCTATTTAGTAGTCCAGGCTATTAGAGCAAAACTAAAGCAGAAGGCTTTTCTGATTGTTCTCCTAGGCAGAGTTAAAGATGGTTGATGCCATGGTCCAAAACTTGCTTTGCTTCATGAAGAATGGACCTTAGAGACAGGAATCTTACTTGCCTCATGGCAAGTCACTTCCTGTTGCTTAAGGACATGGCTGATGTAGTAAGGGAAAATTAAAATGCCTCTTCTTGAAACTTTCAAAGAAGGAATGGATGTCTTTCATCGTGACTTAACCCCTTGGTGCAGCGGTAATTCCGCCGGGGCGCTGGAGGGGAGGGGGGGGCGCGCGGCGCCGCCATGCTCGTGACTGAGCCACTCCGTCACGAGCCACGGGCGCGCTGTGCTTGTGATGGAGTGGTTCCGTCACGGCCCTGCCCGCTCAATAGAACGTGCTGCGCAGGTGCAAAATTGATGACGCGCAGGCGCGGTGGCCGGGCCGTGACGGAACCACTCCGTGTCCAGCACAGCGCGTCCGTGGCTGGTGACGGAGTGGTTCCGTCACCAGCACGCAAGGTGTTAAGGACAAGGCTGGATACAATTGATGCACGACCCAATCTATGGGAACTGGGTCTTGAAGTGATAAGTGCGTGGATGTGGTTAACCAGATTTGCAGCTGAGATCCTGGCCAAATGAATGCACTTTCCCATTTGAAAGTGACTTTTCAATCAAAAGCCTGACATATCTTCACTTACCTCATACATTCCAGTTCGCTAATTCCACCAACAACATTGGCATTTTCTGGATTATCTCCTTTCCATTGGACCAGCTGGACGTCTAAACTGCAACCACACAAAAAGGGATGGGAGGATTTCATGCAAATAGGCTAAACCACTGGCAAGTCCACTGGGTACCAATGCAAACCATTGTTTTTTTGCACACAGTGCCACTTTAGACAGAGGTCCACCTTATGCAAATCAAAGTACTCACCCTTGTCCTTATGAGAACAATACATCACAAACTGCCAGGCGAAACCTCCTCCAGAAGGGAACACAAGAACCGTTTTGGCCTTGTTAGGACTACTGCTGACCGTAACTCGCATAAATTGCTGTTGGATAATTACGCCAAATTACAGTAAAATTCCGCGAGATTACACATAATTCCGTGAGAAGTTCAACTCAGCATTTAGAACAAACTTTTAATTGCAAAATGTACCCTTCCATCGAAAATTGACACAGGAATGCATTTTGCACTAAGAATATATCGCCAAATACAACAGAACATGAACAGCAGCAGCCAGCCGCCGCTCGATAAGTTCATTGTTCCTGTGTTCCTGCAGAGACTTACTCATAATTACGCAAACAAGTATAATGGCATAATTTTCAGTAATTTCACGTCAAAGGAGTTAACAAAATTGCCAAAATTCCACCGTAATTAAAATTTCGTCCTGGCCTAGTTACAAGTTTGGGCATAACCTGAAATACACAAAAGGTGACATGAGGAATGCTTGCAAACAATTCCAGGATAGGCAAGTAAAAAAAAAAACTTACAAGTTACAGCCAAGTTAAATAACGTTAAAAACAGGCGTTGTAAAAATCCTGATACGCAAGCAACGAAACATCTTCGAAAAAAAGGGGTATTAATAGGTGGGAGCCGAGCGGTGAATACAAATTTACTACGCACAACAAGACTAGTGGATCCTGATTGTGCCTGTGGAGTCCTATCTAATTCATGTCTGATCCATAGTACTATTTCATACAAGGGCAATGACAGAATGGATCACCACAATGGATCCTTAGACTGGCATTTTCAGACCACTGCTTTAAGCGCAGTCATCATCTACTTTTGAAGCTGGTCGTGTGCAATAAGGTTATACAGTACGTACAATGATGCTAGAGTGGTGAATTGGTTGATACACGATCTGCACGCTTCCTTGGCAACAGCGGACCAGCAGGCAAAGCGATAATTTGTCAGTCGCTTCACGCAGCCTCGTCGCCCTAATAGCCGCGAAGCGCGTAGTGCTAACCCTGTAATTCTGGTGGAGGGCATTTGTAATATCTCCCTGAGCTTGTTGCAACCAGGGCCCATCTGCTCCCCTCCTTCTTCATGCTGTAGTTACAGCAGCCCCATTGTTGAAAACCTCTTCTCAGAGAATAGCTATTGCAGCAGTCAGAGGCCACATAGCACATGCTCTTCAAATAGACTGCTTTCAATTACCATTCAATTCAGCCATTTGAGAGCCATTGTAGCAAGCCTGGGCCAGCTGCTGGTCTGTGAAACTGACATTCAGGCTAGTTCTTTTAAAAGGGCGTCTGATTATTCCATTTATGGGATGGATACAGCCCGTCGCCATTAGCGAGTGGTAGGTGGGTCCCACCCGCAAATGCTGCTCCTTCAGATGCAACAACGAGGACATTAAACCTGAGACAAATGAGTCCAAAAACCCTTTGCAAACCAATTTTCTACCATGTTCATTTTCAGTTATTTCTATATCCTCGCTCTGCTTGCGTCACGTGGACTGGAATTTGTTTACTTTGGTACCCAAAAATCATACTACACAGTGGTGATGCTGGGTCACTGTTTTTCATTTTTGCTTAGCAACTTGATGATGCACATTATTTGTTACCATTATACGTATATCTAAGTGTGATTTTGTGCTAAGATTGAGCTGTGATTCTCACGTTATAGTTGATCATAGTCAAAGCGCGTTCACGTTTAGGTAGGCATGGTTAATGTAGGCCTCAGTCTTGCTAACATCAAAACTGTGCTATTGGCTGTTGTGTGTTATCTCACTCTTTATTCTCATTTCATAACCCAGACTAACTGAAAATAATGAATGATTTTTGTTGTTCTAATTTGGATCAGAAAATGTATTGTTGTTAGTTTCACTGTAACATAATAATTGGTTTCGTGCACCTGTGCCCAGGACGGCCTGACCGTGATGTTTCAGCCAGTGCAAGATATCTTCTGAAGGCCATGCAGCTGTGAGCTTCCTTTGTGTGATGCCTGGGAAGGAGAGTTGTGGAAATATTATCATCAAATTCAAAAATTTGATTGGTTCCTGCCTCTGGGAAATGTAAGGGGTTGTTCACTTTAGAAATTGTAGGCAGATGTATGACCCTTGTAAATTGCGCCACGCTTGATTGCGAGGCGCAATTTACAATGTACTACAATGTCAGAGACACTGATTGTGATTCCCAATGGGGTTGCAAAATGCGAGACTCATGAATATTAATGAGCCACTCGCAATTTGCGACCCCATTAGGAATGGCTGGCCCTACTGGGGATGATGGCCTCTGGGCTCAGCAGACCAGGATGGCTGGGACTGCTTTTCAATAGACCAGGTTTTTTTTTTAAATGCAGCCCGTTTTTCTAAAGGAAAACATGCAGCATTTAAAAAAAAAAAAATTAAACGTTTTCATTTAATTTTTTAAGGGCAGGCAGTGGTCCCTGGGACCACTGCCTGCCCCTAAAAAATATTTTTCCCTGCATTTGCAAAGTGGAAGGGGTCCCCTAGGGACCCCTCCCCTTTTGCAAGTGCATTACCACCCTCTTGAAAAGGGTGGTAATTTGCGATTGTTTTGCAACCGCAATTGCGGTCGCAAATCATTCATACATGGCTTTGGGGTTGCTATTAGGAAGGGAACGCCACTTCCTAATAGCAACTCGCAATTCCTATATACCGAGTCGCAATTAAATTGTGACTCGCGATTTAGGAATTGTACATGGCCCTGTGACATTTTGCAGGCGCAAATGGGTCGCAAACCCGTTTGCGCATGCAAAATAGGGTCGTACATCTGGCCCTGTGTGTTTAACTATGCTGTACTGAGTTAGTCAGATTCCTCATGTTCACCTTTGAATTCAGATGCACCTATCTACTCTTTCGAGAGCCGATGCCCTGCTCCACTCCCTTGAGACCAGATGGTTTTTTATTACTGCTCATAGAGTTAAACTCCAGAGTAAATCTTTTCTTGCTTGTCTGATAGAACCTTAATTTGGTTCTGCCGTAGGGGCTTTACCTGCTGACACCTGCTGCTTAAACTCCCCCAGCCTCCTTTGAAATCCTAGCTTGGCATTAAGGAATTTCCCTTGAGGGTGAAGTACCGAAAAAATAATCACAACCCAAATAGAGCCATACTTACAAATAGCCCATATACAAATTACCACTAATCAGTCAGTTGGCAGTGTAGAAGGTCCAATCGTTTATTACAATGAAAAAACTCTGCCAGAGGAGCTCCTTGCGACCTAACCCCACGAGGTCCGCCAAGAAGACTGCTGGCTCATAATCAGCGCATCACATATATACTGTTACATTTTGTAGTCGTTAACTAAGATGGAAAAATACAGGCTGGTACAGGTTGGTGCAAATGAAAGACCATATATGGAACACAAAACCCCTCAGATATAGCTCAGCTCGTTATAGCAAGGTCAAGAGGGTGACTCCCTTCTGCTAACTCCGAGAGAGTCCGAACAGCGCTCCCCTGGAATGTGCTTGCCCAATCTACCCCCACCTATAACCTTGACAGGCCTAACGTGCAGAAGCAGCAGTTTGCTACAGTTGTACTATTTCACAGGGGAATGGATCTCAAGCATGGCTATGAGAAAAGGGTTGTGTTAATGCTGAATGCTGAAAGCGAACTAGGCCACAAAATGGCGCTGGTCGGGTCAGCGTGAGTTATGCATATTAGCTAAAATAACGTGCAACAAAGTGTATGTGAGCCCTAAAACTATCACGTGTGTCAGCATATTAGTGTTCGAAGCTTTATATTTGCATAATAGCTACACCACGCTAATTACTAATACTAACTACATGTTTCACTAGGCCCAGATCGGATTCTGGTTCCTCAAGGGGAACTAAATCTTTCATATTGCCTATGATAATCTTTAAATAACTTGTACTTGTATTTACTATTCTGACTTGCTTTGAATTATACCAACATATAATCTCTAAAGTGAATATTGACTTATGACTAACTTGAATGATGTCAATTTGTAACTTTGCTAATGTGCTAATAACATTTTATGGTTTCCCAATCTGCTACTCTCAGTCATCCTTGTGGGACAACATGAGCTTCACTGTCCTTGAGATGGTATTGAACTGTTGATGTTAAGCCTCAATTCAAGACAAAGGTCCATTCACTCAAGTGCAGCTTGCTCTTGATTTTGCTCCAAAGCTGTGCACGGTGCAAACTCCACCCTCTGCTGCTTCACATTATAAACACAACTTTATATTTCTAGACAGTAATAGCAGTCTTCTTTTTACCAAAGACAGAAAAATTAGTGATTTGACCTCAATATTTTCAATGGATGCACTGGACTATCTTTATTTTATGTTTTGTTGAACTACAGCAAGCAGAGCAGTAGCACTGGTAAGTCTCAAAACCAAGCAGACAGCATGGAACGCTTATTGTTGGTGATCATTAGAGATACAGGACTGTCTAAGGAGAACTACACTGGATGACACATTTACCTGTGGCTATCTGGTTGTAGCGGGTTCGGGCTGGGGTGGCCTCTGAGTGAAGGGCAACAAACAGGTTTTCGTTATAGTGGGTTTTATTGCAGCAAAAAGGAAATCAGAACAAGTCCTCCGGACAGGGTTGGGCCTCCGTGGGGATCAACTCCTAGAGGGTCTCTGATGCCGTCGTTTGTCTGGTTCCGTCCTCCGATAGCCTTCCGGGCTCCTTCGGGGTTTTCGGTCCGCCTCGTCCGTCTTTACTCTCAAGACTCGGGACCCCAGGTAAGGAAAAAGAAAAGACGAACCGGTGAGAACACGGTCTCACGTCTTACAATGTTCAGGGGAAAGGGAGTGAGAGGTCACAACCACCCGTGACTTGAACCTATGTACAAGTGCAGACTACGGGGATAGGTAGTGCGCGGGAATATGGGAACCGGGACTGGGGAATACCAATTACTAAAACCTGGCACCGCCTCTCCGTCCCACCCAGCCCCTGAGTTTCTCACGCACCTGGAGAAGCCACACACCTCCCCCGGGTGAGTGGCTGGGTGGATCGCGATAAAGTTGGCCTCCTGGCTTTTCCACCGTCGGTGGGATCTCTCCTGCTTATTCCGACCTTCGGGACTCTGCTTCCGTGGTTCTTAGTTCGTTCTCTTCCTCTGTACGCCTCTCCTCGCTCTTCTCCCTCCGGGTGTACATACACACCTTCTCTTCCGGGTCTGCCGTATTTGACGTCAGCGCGCTGTCCTGTAGGCCCGCCCACTCGTCCTCTGCTCTTTCATTAAAGGGCCATACGTACTCCTCGTCCATGTGAGGGATGACTCCGTATTCGGTCTCGTGATAGTCCGTCTGCTGAGAACGAAAAGGGGGGGAATTTGATAATGTGAAGTCATGGTTCCCCTCATACTCGGGGTTGGTCGGCGAGATCACCCCGTTACACTGGTATACGGTGAACATTTTTTTACTCCATTCAGTGAAATTGTGGATTTTAGCATCACATGCCTGATTGGAAGAGCCTGGTATATGATGTGAATACTGTTCTGGGGAAGTAGAAATAATGATACTGTGGGGTGGGGTATTTACTGGGTGTGGTATTGCCAAACCATTCTGAGTTCTGCTCTTCAGAATAGAGGATAACAGGGCAATAACACACGTTCTCCCACGTTCCGAGACAGAGAACTTTGATTGTGATATATCTGTCCCGCATTTATCCTTTCGGGTTTTTATATGATGAGAATAGAGTAGGGGACAACCCATGGGATTCTACAATTAGAACAAAACCAGGAATACTGAATTGGGCGCAAACTCCTGTTAATGCTTTTCACACTATATTAATATATAATCATAACATACCTCAGGGAGGCATAAAAGTACTCATTATTATTATCTCCACAATCTACTGGCAACAATTAAAATGTTTAGTCGCCAGCAGGTTTACATCATGCTTTAGGGAGCAAGGGTGCTCGCAAACATTTTCCCAGTGGCCACAAAATATGGCCTGAGGTGTGTCTACTGGCGACTGATAGGGAACGGGGCGGGGGTTGGTGGGGAGGGTAGAAAATAAAGAAAGAAAGAATAAAAATGTACCTGCGGTCGCGTCACAGCCGCTACCTCTCTTCCGTCGCAGGAAGCACCCAGGCTCCCCTAAGCCAATCACAATACTGCATTGCAATGCAGCTTTGTGATTGGTCTGAGTGCCGAGTTCCCCACTCAGATGGGGACTGGGAGCCTGTGCATGTTCCTCACAAGGTTTTCCGTTACAGCCTGGTGGGGAAGATGAGAAGTGCGTATGACTGTTTGGCCAGAGCAAGAGAGCCGGCCAAACAGTCATGCGTGCTTAGGGAGTGAAAACCACTCCACCCCCTGGCTCCTGCTCTGGCCAGCCTCACCTGCACGCCTCGCACCTAGGAACTGAAATATAAAATGATAATAACGTTCAGTTATTATTTTTTATTTTTCTTCTGCACTGCTGTCAAAGTAGTGGGGCGAAGCTCCTCCGGCTTAGCGAAAGAGCCGCCACTGGGTGGGACCAAGGGACGCATTGATGCCAGCATGGGGGGCTGTAAGGTGAGTATAGGAGAATCGAAGCATGTACATAGTTAACAGTGATTTGTGGAGTCAATTTGAGAGTTTCATTCTTTACTGTCCTTCAATTTAAGCCCCTAGTCTCTAGAAGAGTCATATATTTGACAATTCTTGTGTGATGTATGCAGTACGTGTTTCTATTGCCCCTAGGATAGGCCTTCTCAGCTTGCTATGCTACCTTTGACGAGTTAAGTGTGCAAAGGATGTAATGTGTATTGCATCTGAATGAGTAGAATCTTAGGCCTAACTATCTCCTTATGCCTTTAGTCTTTTATCTGTAACTATTGGGAGTGCTTAGAAACAGGCTCTGTTAAGGTAGTGAGCTCTATACAATATCCTTGACAAGGACTCCCCTAATTAGGTGTGCAATTTACTGAGGTGGACAGGCACAAACGTTCAACCTCCCCTGCTAGACATGGGACACTGGGATAGTTTTACCTATGGCACTAGGAGACTTGATGTTTAATCCTGGCTTTACCACTTTGACAAAATATACGGGTGTGAGTCAAGGCATGGCCAGGTTCTACATCGCAGCAGTATTTCCTTGGTGGGATAAATTGCAGAGTCTCATCACCGGAACCAATCACATCCTAGTTGTTGTGCAATCAATAAGATGGACGCTATGGAACCAAAAAGCATGCTTTTTTTTTTATAATCTCGGCGTGCCATGTGACAAATTGTGCGCTCTTGGGTAATTACTTTCTGTACATATTTCTCTGTTCCTTTTTTTTACCAGAGATAGAAAAAAATGTAAATCACATTGAACACTGGTATTATATATGTGATAAGAAAACAGGACTCTAACCCAACAATCATTTGATTTCACCCATGGTGGAAATAACTCCCGCTGTCATACTGTGCTCACTAAGATATGGTGCAGGAAGAAAGTCACAAATCTTGAAACAAGGAGTCCTACACCGTGCTGTTCGTACGTGAAAGCTCGAGCTCCAGACACTTGTCTCGGCTCGTGTCACTTTTGGATCCTCAAGTCCAAAATGAGCTGAGCCTCCATGGGGCTTCTGTCTGCCACCCACAATCTAACCTCATGCAACGAGGATTAAAGCACAGTGTTAACTTTTGGTGTAAAAACAATACCCATCAAGTAGCTGAAATGCACAGTGTAAGAACAGAACACCTCGGATCAATCCCATCCTTTCCACGTCACCAAATTGAGGGATCTTAGGCAATTGTTTCATTTCACATTCAGCCGCGATCCGTGCAGGTGAGACCGGTGGGTGGTGGGGCAGGGTTAGAGGGCCGGGGTATTCGAAAGATGACCATGAGGGAAATTATAATAAATAATAAATTTTCTCTCGTCGACTGACGAAATGCTCCTTCCAACCGTCCCCCAACCGGCCCCAACGCTCTTACCTGCATGGGCCACGACTGTTCACATTGCCTCCTTTTTCTTCATTTTCACCTATGAGAGCACCTTGAAATACAAGAGCTCGGAATGTGTGCTGTACAGAACATTCTCTTGTGTTTGATTTAGTCAAATATAATGTTGTTTCATGATAATATCAAGGAGCAAAAAAAAAATTCTAAGCAATTCAAATGTCCAGTTGCAAGATTATAATCGTACTTGACATTTGAATTGCTTAAAAAAAAAAATTCTGCTCCTTGATATGATCATTGTTGTTGAAAGAGAAAATAGTTTTCTCTTAAATTTGACTTCTTAGTAGTGGGGCCAAGTCAGGTTTGAGCATTTTGTGCAACATCAGATATTGAGGATATATTTACTGGTGCAGCCCATACGGCCCACACTACTGACCTAGAATTTCTTTGTAATGTTTCTTGTATAATAACAACCTAGCCCACACACAGTTTCTGCTTGGTCCAAACATTGTTGGTAGGTGGGGGAGCTTTATTGTTTCTAAGTTCATATTTGAAAAGTGGTATCTTCGAGGAGGTGACCAAATAAACAGGAAGATACCTGGAGCGGGGACCATAGGAAAAAGCATACTGTGCCTACAAGTGAGAACTGACCCTCCTCTGGCACTAGATAGATTACAATCGGTCTCCAGAAGTAAAGTCTACATATCCAGTTGAAAGACTTCTGTGGACGATGGGCAACTAAAGTGGTACTGCTATCTGGCGAATAAATGAAACTCTCTGGAGGCTCTAGACCATCACGAAATGCGGAAAATCTACTGCTTGAACCTCCCACTTTCAAGAAGGAAAGATCGATGACCCAATCCTTTTCAGGCAACGCAGTGGGAATCTGGAACTCACTTCCGCCTCAGCTCCAGACCACCACCTCCTCCCAGGCCTTCAAAACTGACCTCAAAGTTCTCCTCCTTCAAAGACACTTCCAAAGTTAATTCATGCCCTCTCTGTTATCTGAAGGAAGACTTTTTAGTATAGTAAATTTCTATTCTCCATGACTGTGGAAGTGCCTTCCCAGTGTGTTCTTGTGGTTTGAGAATCTGCCATTTATTGCAGTATTACCCTTTTACCTTTGTTTGGTACTCTTTTGTAACATGCACACGTCACTTTTCTCTTGTAACACACTGTTTGCTACCTCCTTCATTTTGTTTGCTTTCGATACTTGCACAAGTGCCACCATTGCCTACGTAACGTTTGTTCTTGTGTTTGAGTGTCCTCCATTTATTGCAGTATTATACCTCTATTTGTACTTTGTACGCTTTTGTAACCTGCACACATGTGACGTTTCCCTCATGTAATGCACCGTTTGCTACCTCATGTATTTTGTTTGCTCACAATTGTCACTTTTGCCTCATGTAATGTAACGTTTGCTTTTGTATTTTGTTCACTTGTAATGTTCTCTTGTATCAGTTCTGTTCCTATTGTAAAGCGCTCTGACACCTTCGGGTAAAGTCTGCGCTATATAAAAACGCATAAATAAATAAATAAAATAAATATTGAGGGACCATTTTTGTGAAGCATCCCAGGGTTGTAGCTTTTGGGGGGGGGGGGGGTTGGGTTGTAACACCCACCACATAAATTCACTCTTGGCTTGGTCGTTGGGTCTGGGGGCCCTGAGTCAGGTATGCTATGTCTGTGTTGATTTTATTGCAAAGGCACTGGAAATAGGGGTGCTTTGGCACTGGAGGGCAGAAGGTGAAGGAGCATTAAAGGTGACTTTGCTTTTTTTATCTTGTCACATTTGCTGTATATCCAAAAATAGAGCTCAAATGTCAGTCAAATCTGCTGACAAATTGCTGCTCCCTCTTTTAACTCAGAGGCAGTAGTTTTCTTTCTCTTACTGCAAATTGTGGAGAATTTGTAAAGCGAAATATCTGGCAATCGTGCTGGTATGAAAGGAAAAGCTCTAGAATGTATTTTTCTTCCAAAACACAACAAAATCCGAATACCTAATGAATGAATTGTACAAATATTTCAAAATAAATAAACAGGGAAGCACACATCTGTTTAGAAATGCTGTTCAGAAATACCTTTATTTAGACCGTGGATCTTTAAACAACATGAACAGGAAAGAACAAATGAAACACCTCTTTTCTAATTCTGAATTGCAATAGAAACAGTAAAGTGTAACACATTCAAAACAAATCAACACACTTTACTTTCTGATGTGCAAATTATACTCACTGAAATCAAATTTCCACACATTATCATTTCTGTGCTATAGTGTTTTATCAGTAAAACTGTGTCTGTGTAACTTTAATGGACATCTCAATGCAAAATGTGCTTTCTGTAAGTGACATTGTATACCACACCATGCTTTAGGGATATATTAGTGACAGGCTGCTCCTAAATGCAACACCAGCTTTATACTACACCCTACCACTCTCGTGCTGAATGGACCTGGCTCATTTGTGACACTTGTTCTTTGTGTGATGTTTGAATTTTTCAGAATCTCTATGAGTTCCTTGATGTCAGCAGCACCCCCAGTCTGAAAACTGTTCCAGCACCACTCTTTTATTGACGTCCGGATTCCACTAAGAAGTTTGAACTTGTTCATTTTTTGGATCTGGAACGCAAACATATATAGGCCCAAATTTACGAAGATTTTTGTTTGGGATTGTGTCACTTTTTTGACACTGCCCAGATTTAAAATCCTTTTTGGTATGTACAAAGCCACACAAATGTTGATTTGCAAGGCTTTGTAAAAAAATAAAAATAAAGGTAATGCAAGGCAGCACTTGCACTGCTGTGTGTTACTTTGCTTCACATGCACATTCAGTAGAAGGTGCATGGGCAGCGGCGGCCGGCACAGGTCGCGGGTGGGTTGACGTGAGGGGGGCAGCGGAGGGGGGTTTCGCGAGTGGTGTCATGCGGGTGGAGTAGTGTACTACACCATGGTGACATACATAATCCAACTGCCAAATTCAATATGGGGCCCTTTGTGAGGACACCAGATACTATACAATCTCTTGTTTCTATGTATTTTATCAGTAACACCTGTCAGCAGTTCTGTTTGAAAATTAATACTGCTGATATATGTCTGTTGCCACATATATGTAAAGCTATCTGACGTCAACAATGGCATGGTGCGCATTACATAAAAAACTTTAAAATACAATTAAAACTATGCAAAACAACATGACCATAGCCAGGCTGTTATTCACATTCCTCCCAGACAGTTTTCACATTGCTACCAGGTAAAGTACGGCCGCCCATTCAGCCCTGAAATCAACCTCCAAAGCACGATGCCTACCAGGGAGTGACAGGCCAGTGCCCCCACCCGTGGCGATCTAATTCATCCTTCCCCGCCCCGTTACTTTCTCCTGCTGCCCAGGTGCGGCAGGCACGGCTCGCGGGTGGGGGGCGCTCCATTAAAATAAATAAATAAATAACACTTACCTTGCCGCAGCCGGGTACAGCATCTTCACTCCTGCTCGCTTGTGTCCAACTCCAGGTTAGAACAGGAAGCAGGCAGCCAGGCTCCCACCCTTAAGCCAATCACAACGCTGCAATGCAGTGGTGTGATTGGTCTGAGCGCCGTGAGACGCCGCTTAGCCAGGGGCTGGAGGGTGGGCATGTTCTCCATGCAGGTTGTTTGCAGCCTTCATGGGGAAGGGGAAAGTGCGCATGGCTGGTTTGGGCTGCCTGAGAGGGCCTACCAAACAGTCATTGCCCACTCAGGAGTGAGCAAACACACTCCTCCCCTGCTCCATATGCAGAGCCGCCCCGCCCACCCGCAAAAAAATACATAAAATGGTAATAACTAAAAGTTATTACAATTTTATGATTTTGCTTCTCGCATTTCGAGAAAGCAGTGGGGCAACGCTCCTCTGCCATAACGGAGGAGCCGCCACTGTGCATGGGGGTACACTTACACCCACCCATGGATTATGACACAAACCCAAATTTACGTAGGCCCAGACTTACAAATATTTGGTGACCAGATTGCATCACTTTTTTAATGCAGCCCCACACAAAATCCTTTATGTATTTACAAAGTGACACCGATGCCGATTGCTGTGGTTTTGTAAGAAAAAGTAATACAACATAGCGCATTGTACTGCCCTTTCTTACTTTGCAACATATAGGAGTTTCATGCATGGCGCATGGGCAATACCATGAATCCATCCATTTGTTATGATGCAAACCTTTATTCACAAGGAGTTATAATAATGAGCTTGCGACAAATTAGTGTATGTGCCTGAAACTTGGGTAACGAGGAGAAATATTGTTATTTCCTCTTTGCATGTCTGTTGCATTCTGCAGCACACATACAAAGAGTGAAAATCCTCCACAGCTAGATTTCTACTGAAAGGATTCCCTTCCTACACAAAAAGTATCCTGACCATAACACAGAATCCCTTGCACTATGGCGCAAGAGTTCCTGCATTGGCATTAGGAAGCCCAACACGCGCCAGTGAATGGCGAGAGCACAAATGCGCCATAGCTTTGAAGAGATAGTGCAGTTCAGCTCTCTTTAAGTGACGCAATGTAGCGCAGCAACTTTGCATGCTGTGAGGTGTTATGCCACTTTTTTGTAAAATCGACCCTAAGTGACTGGTTTACCAAAAAAGTAGCAAATATGCACCCAAATCAGGGCCGGACTGGCCATAGCGGGCACCGGGCAATCCCCCAGTGCGCCGCACGGGTGGGGGCCGGTTTTGGGCCCTTGGGGGGCGTTTTTGTTACAGGGCCGTTTTTGCAGCATAGCTGCAAAATCGGCCCTGCACCAAAATCGGCCGAAAACCGGCCCCGTCAAAGAGCTCGGCGGCACCTCCAACACCCCCGAGTGGGGAGGGGGGGCTGGCCGAACACTTTACAGTGGCCAGTTGTGTTTCCCAGTCCGGCCCTGACCCAAAGAAGTACTCCTGGAATGGATGCATATTTAATTCCCTTTTTAAATTCACAAACATCTGCAGTTTTAGGCTTGCAAAGCTACACCAGTCTCAGGTTTCCAAGCATCATACTGGCAATCAAACATCCACAAGGGGATGAGAAGAATGCTATCAAATAGTATAACCACTGGCAATCCCTCGGAATGGCATTCCAAGCCACTATTGTTCACCCAATGTGCCACTCTAGTCAGGAGGCCTGATTTCGGAATATTCACATTTTTTCCTAAATATTTCATCTTTGATGTTTGTATTATTATTCTCGTCTTTCTTGCGCAGATGGCATTCTCCTGCTGAACAGTGAAGTTGGTGAAAAGCGCACTCCAATATTATGATAATTCAATTTTTGACCGATATGTGTGCAGTGGTTGAATTATGTCTGCTAAACATATATGTGTGAACTAATGATAGTGGCCTAGCCCCGTGTGGGCGATTAGGACTCTAACAGGCATCAACAATGTTACAATATATGCAGATTAACTTGAAGTTTTAATGAAAGATTTGCACATATGTAATAAACCACATTTTGTAATCAATATTCTCTAATCATAACATCTGATTAGTTGCATAGAAACCAACAAAAATAAATCAATTGTGAATATATACTAAGGTGAAATATTTCTGCATGTTAATGAAGTCCACTTTTTTGAATTTTGAAGACACTTTATCATATTTTTACGTTTGTTGCACAATGTCTTAAAAAATGAAGGTGTTTCTAAAGATAAGTGCTTCTGGACACCTTCTTTTCATGAATAAATGCTTTCCCCTTAACAATTTTCATAATATTAGTGCTCAGTCAAGCAAACAGTGTCCCAGTGCTTCTGTTCACAAGGGGGCTGTGTGTAAAGGTCATGAGGGGCACAGGACTTTCAGTGGCCCTGCTTCGGGGTATATGCAGAAATACAAATCAAGGCACTGACAGATGAGAAGGCGCTCCATAATCGCATAGGAACGTGCAATATGCGGTATTCTTAACTTAAGCTCTTAAGCATAGCCTCGGATTGTGGCCTGGGGCAGAAAGAAGGCCTGCCCTGAGCACAGAGGATCAGTGTGCCTGGCTCACCTGTGCGGCTCAGAGGTGTGCCCTTGAAGCAGCTCAATGCTGGCTCTAAACACCTGCAAACGTGTGGCCCTAAGCAACGGATCCACAAGCCAGCATTAAAAAAGGTTACATGAAACGCAAATCAAAATATTGTACAAACCTAGCTAAATGAAAACACAGAACCTGGTAAGGGCAGGAGGACACTGCACCCAAGCGACTCAGGTAATCTGAAGACAAAGTTCCATTGAAACCATCGAAGATGTTAAAACAAAGTTCTCTTTGATCTGGAGACCAGCTTCAATGGGTCAAAGGGCGTGTACTTCACATTAGCTAATCAGAACTTTGTTCTGGGCTCTGCTTGCAAGGAAAAACACTGATCCCGGTCATGGCGAGACTAGGAACTGAAACCAGTTCTGGCAATCAGCTCAAAGGGCCCCTAAGGGGTCGGGGGGGGGGGGGGGAGTGGGAAGCACCACTCCTGCTGCCGCTTTTGTTACAGATTGCTGCAAAACCGGACACCTGTAGAAAAAAATACGGCCCGAATCCGGCCCCCACCATCTCGGCCACTGGGGAAACACCCGGTGCCCGTTACGGCCAGTCCGGCCCAACTCCTGCTGGTCCACCAGTATCCACAAATAGGCTGAGGCTTGCTGGCAAGAATTAATGGTGTCTTGTCTAGTATAACACTTAGGGCCTGATTCTGAGTATGGTGGCCAGCCCGTCTTCCGTGAGGGCGGTACAGGTCATTTCCTCAGCCACCTTGGCTGGACTATCTTTTGAGTTTCCTGTTAGCCCTGCAGATATTATGACTTCAAAGAAGCCTCTTTCAGGTGGCTCCCTTGAGGGCACACAATGCTACAGAGCCATGATTTAGGCAGCCATGCAGCAAACATTTTTGTTTTTCAAAAACAAACTCCCAAAGTTGGGCATTGTTTTTGAAAAAAAAAAAAAATGACTGACTCCCTGGGAGTTATGTCCAAAGGTGTGTGTCTGTTGAGGGGACCCCTTTTTTCAGGTTTAAATAGGTTGTTCTAAAGTGAGCGGGTGGTCTGATGAACTCCATTGGGTCATGGCTGTAGGATTTCCACTGCCGCTGCCGGAGGGCGCTCTACTGTGAGAAACATGATGGATCACCCAACTCAAAATAAAGCAAGCAAACCATCTGTTTGGTCACAGGGCCCTCCAACATGCTTGTGGCAGAGAACCCTGTCCACCAAATTCATAATCCGGCAGCATTGCTGACCAGAGTTACCTTTTGGATGGGATACTTTGTAATTTTTGCCATTTGGCAATTCTGAATCAAGAAAATCATCCAATTTGTGGAATGGATTCCAGCAATGCATGGGAACTACAAAATCCATCCTGAGAGACTTTAACATTAAATTATTTTTATTGCTAAGTAATGACATATATTGTGACAAAGGGAGCAGTGGGCCAGCCCATAAAAACGTCTTGGCCCGTGGTGCATGTCGGTAGCACAGTCCCATCACCAAGCCTTGGTGGGTGTTGCCTGCATCCTTTTCGATTTGTCTATGCTTGTTTTGCTATGTGTTTTGAAAAACTTTATTGTCGGAGGAGCCTTTAGGCCCTTACCAATAAAAAAGTTGTCTAAAAGCAAAAGTATTTTTTTGTTTTGTTTTAAAAACACACACATTACCATAGTAGTCCCTGGCACTGAAAGGAACTACTTAGTATGTGGATGTGCTCCTTGTGAAAGAGCGGAATGCCGTCACTCACAGTGATGTTACCAATGGCTGAAGTGGGCTCATCCATTGCCACGTGCTGTATGCAGTAGTGGGCGGAGCAAAAAAGTGAACGGCAATAACAAACCAATGGACGTAGTGGGCTGGCTGAAAACCCCTATGAGTAACAATAATGCATATGTAAATTTACTAAAATCAAAAGGTTTTGGCTATCTCCAGACATGAAAAAAGAATAGTGCTTTCCTCTGATCATACATTAACTTAATTATTATTTGGTTCTGTGAAGTTGCCCACTCCCCCAAGCCAAGGGGAAGTACATGAGGGAACCTGCTATTGATCACTTTGTGCCATCGGGATGCTGTCGCGGTGTCAGTGTCTTCCCAAGAACATCTCATTCCATCCCTTAGGAGGGCCATTCAAAAATAGTTCTCTCTTCCTCCACAGGGAAGGGGAAGGCTCTTGGGTGGTTGGCAGAAATAATTGGAAAAACGTGTGTCAGCGGGTGAAACATTTGAGGGGTCAACACGCCAGTAACACGGCTCAACAATTCATATGATTTACATAAAACTTTGTAAAGGGACCTTGTGGTTCTCGCTTAGGCGATATATATATGTTTATTTATTGGTAATTGATCAATCAATCAATCAATCAATGACACTTATAGAGCGCGCTACATACCCGTAGGGTCTCAAGGCGCTTAGGGGAGGGGGGGGTGCCGCTACTGCTCGAACAGCCAGGTCTTCAGCTTCTTCCTGAAGGAGAGGTGGTCTTGGGTCAGGCGCAGGTCGGTCGGGAGGGAGTTCCAGGTCTTGGCGGCCAGGTAGGAGAAGGACCTTCCTCCTGTAGTTGCTCTTCGGATGCGGGGGACAGCGGCGAGGGCGTGGTTGGCTGAACGGAGGTGGCGTTTGGGAGCGTAGAAGTTGATCCGGCTGTTGAGGTAGCTCGGGCCTTGGTCGTGTAGGGCTTTGTGTGCGTGGGTGAGGAGGCGGAAGGTGATTCTCTTGTTGACGGGGAGCCAGTGAAGGTCTCTCAGATGTCCGGAGATGTGGCTGTGTCGTGGGATGTCGAGGATGAGTCTGGCTGAGGCGTTCTGGATCCGCTGGAGTCTCTTCTGGAGCTTGGCGGTGGTACCGGCGTAGAGGGCGTTGCCGTAGTCCAGTCGGCTAGTGATGAGGGCCTGGGTGACGGTCTTCCTGGTCTCGGTGGGGATCCACCAGAAGATCTTCCGTAGCATGCGTAGGATGTTGAAGCACGCCGAGGAGACGTTGTTGACTTGCCTGGTCATGGAGAGGGAGGAGTCAAGGATGAAGCCCAGGTTGCGTGCATGGTCTGTCGGTTTGGGTGCGGTGCCCAGGGCGGGAGGCCACCAGGAGTCGTCCCAGGCGGAGGGTGAGGAGCCCAGGATGAGGACCTCCGTCTTGTCCGAGTTCAGTTTCAGGCGGCTGGTCGTCATCCACTCGGCTACCTCTTTCATCCCTTCGTGTAGGTTGGCTCTGGCGGTGGCGGGGTCGTTGGTCAGGGAGAGGATCAGCTGGGTGTCGTCGGCGTAGGAGATTATGCTGAGGTTGTGTTGGCGTGCGATGGCCGCGAGGGGGCTCATGTAGACGTTGAAGAGGGTGGGGCTCAGAGAGGATCCTTGAGGGACGCCGCAGATGACTTCGGAGGCCTCTGACTTGTACGGTGGTAGGCGGACTCTCTGTGTTCTTCCGTCAAGGAAGGAGATGATCCATTCCAGCGCCTTGTCCTGGATTCCGACGTTGCTGAGGCGCTGTACTAGGGTGCGGTGGCAGACAGTGTCGAATGCCGCGGAGAGGTCTAGGAGGATGAGGGCCGCTGTTTCTCCGTTGTCCATCAGGGCTCGGATGTCATCGGTGGCGGCGATGAGGGCGGTCTCGGTGCTGTGATTGGCTCGGAAGCCGGACTGTGAGGGGTCGAGGGATCCATTCGTCTCGAGGAAGGCGGCCATCTGCTTGTTGACGGTCTTCTCGATGACTTTGGCTGGAAACGGGAGGAGCGAGATGGGGCGGTAGTTCTTGAGTTCGGTGGGGTCCGCTGTTGGTTTCTTGAGTAGAGCGCTGAGTTCGGCGTGCTTCCAGCTCTCAGGGAAGGTGGCGGTGTCGAAGGATGTGTTGATGATGTCTCGCAGGTGGGGTGCGATGACAGCGTCGGCCTTGTTGAAGACGTGGTGAGGGCAGGGGTCGGTCGGTGATCCGGAGTGGATGCAGTTCATCGTGCAGATGGTGTCTTCGGTGCTGATCGGGGTCCAGGCGTGGAGGGTGGTGGTGGAGGGTGGTTGTTCGGTCATGGTGAGCGTTGGTTGTTTGTTGAAGCTGTTGTGTATGTCCGTGATCTTGTTGTGGAAGTAAGAAGCGAGGGAGTCGCAGAGGTCTTGCGATGGGGTGATGTCGTTGTTTCCTGCGCTGGGGTTGGATAGCTCTTTCACGATGTTGAAGAGTTCCTTGCTGTTGTGTGCGTTGTTGTCCAGCCGGTCCTTGAATGCAGTTTTCTTGGCGGCGCGGATCAGCTGGTGGTGCTTCCGGGTGGCCAGTTTGAGGGTGGTCCTGTTGTCCGGTGTAGGTTCCCTTCTCCAGACTTTCTCGAGGGCTCGGCAGTTCTTCTTGGAGCTCTTGAGTTCGTCGGAGAACCACGGGGCTTTCTTGCTGCCGGGTCTGCTGGGCGGGGTCCTCAGCGGGGCTAGCTCGTCCGCGCAGCTGCTGATCCACTTCGTGAGGTTGTCGGCGGCCTGGCTGGGGTTCGCTGAGCTGGCAGGAGGGTGCTGGCTCAGGGAGGTGGCGAGCTGGTCTGCTGTGATCTTGTTCCAGCTTCTGCGGGCGGCCTGTTGCTGGTGGTGGTGGGTCGTCGTTCTCTTGAAGGTGAAGTGGACGCAGCTGTGGTCCGTCCAGTGGAGTTCTGTGGCGTGGCTGAAGGCGACGTCTTTGCTGGATGAGAAGACGGCGTCGAGTGTGTGTCCGGCGAGGTGGGTGGGGGTGGACACCAGCTGCTTGAGTCCAAGATTGGCGAGGTTGTCGAGCAGGGTGCTGGTGTTGCGGTCGTTGTTGTTCTCCAGATGGAAGTTGAGGTCCCCCAGGAGGATGTAGTCAGCGGAGGGGAGGGCATGCGGGCTGACGAAGTCGGCGATGTCCTCGCTGAATTGTGTGCGTGGTCCCGGAGGTCGGTAGATCAGGGTGCCTCTAAGGGTGGTGGTCGGGTTGGTGTGGATCTGGAAATGCAGGTGTTCGGCGCTGGTCAGGGTGTTGTCGGTGCTGGTCGTGAGACGGATGGTGTTCCTGTGGATGATGGCGATGCCTCCTCCCATCTGGTTGGCGTTGCGGTCCCTCCGGACGATCTTGTAGCCCTCTGGGATGGCGATGGCGATGTCGGGGGCTGAAGAGGCGTTCATCCAGGTCTCCGTGAGGAAGGCAACGTCAGGGGCTGTGGCGTCTAGGAGGTTCCAGAGTTCGATGGCGTGTCTGTGGACGGAGCGGGTGTTGAGCAGGATGCACTTGAGGTGGGTGCTGCTGGTGTTTGACTTGGCGGGTGCTGGTGCGAGGCAGGTCCGGATGCAGGTGAACTTGCAGGCGTGGCAGCTGAACGGTCCGTGGGTGCGTCGTGGGGTGGCTTGGTGGCATTCTCGGCGTCGGCCGGTGTTGAGTGCGATGAGGGTGGCGGCGGAGTACGTCAGGCGGGTCGGTCGGGGTCTTTGTGGGCCAGGGGTCCTGGCGCTGGTCGCGATCCGGTCGCGGACGGGCGCAGACGGGCTTACCTTTGGCGCGCCTTCGGCGCACAATCGGCGCGCCCGCTGCGCGTCAACGCTGCGCGTTCGCACAGTCGCCATATAAGGCCAAGTGCGCGGGTGGGCGGAGCAGCTGGGAGGCGGGAGCGGGGAGGGAACAGAAGGAAAAAAGGGGCGGGGTCAGCGGTGGTGGCGGGAAGCGGGGAGCGGGGAGGGAAGACGGGGGGCGGCGAGGAAGGCGGGAAACAGATAGGAGAACGCTAATACGAAAAATACAGGCACAAATGGCAATCAAAAAACGCTAACACGGGCAAAAACTATTAACAAAACAAGCACAAATGGAGAACAAAACAGAACAAAACAAGCGACAGCAGGCAAAAACTATTAACAAAAACAAGCACAAATGGGAAACAAAACAAAACAAAACAAACGACAGCAGGGTCAGCCGGCAGCGAGGCAGGCAGCGAGGCAGAGGGCAAGGCAATGGGGCACACGCAGCAGCTGGTGGCCGTGCGGCGCGGGGGTGTCCCACAAGTGGGTCACACTCACCTGTGTCGCACGGTCGCCATATAAGGCCAAGTGCGCGGGTGGGCGGAGCAGCTGGGAGGCGGGAGCGGGGAGGGAACAGAAGGAAAAAAGGGGCGGGGTCAGCGGTGGTGGCGGGAAGCGGGGAGCGGGGAGGGAAGACGGGGGGCGGCGAGGAAGGCGGGAAACAGATAGGAGAACGCTAATACGAAAAATACAGGCACAAATGGCAATCAAAAAACGCTAACACGGGCAAAAACTATTAACAAAACAAGCACAAATGGAGAACAAAACAGAACAAAACAAGCGACAGCAGGCAAAAACTATTAACAAAAACAAGCACAAATGGGGAACAAAACAAAACAAAACAAACGACAGCAGGGTCAGCCGGCAGCGAGGCAGGCAGCGAGGCAGAGGGCAAGGCAATGGGGCACACGCAGCAGCTGGTGGCCGTGCGGCGCGGGGGTGTCCCACAAATTGATGCATATGCACAGAGGCAAAAAAGGAGTTGTAATGGGGTACAGTGGATTATTGATATCAAAAAGTTAGTACTGTTGAGTGATCAAACTTTAAAAGGATTCCTCCTCCCACCCCCTTGAAATTTTTCGAACAATTGATAAATAAAGTGACACAGACCATGCCGGCTAATCCGACACTAAGTATCTTTATAGAAAAGACCTCTCAGACCATAGATTGCTCAATGATTTACACGCCGGAGATCTCCTAATGTTATCCCAGCGGGTAAACAATTAATGAACCATGTTTATTTCTCTGCTTTTCATATCATTTATGTAACTTTCTCCCTTGTTTTTTAAAATTTAAGGTGGACACATTATGTGGCTTGTATAAAAAACTTTTTTACTTATATGCCTTATAAATTGGCTATCTCAAACATTATGTCATTCAACTGGGAACAATAGGATGACACATTAACATATTTACATAACAAAACATAAAGAGGGGCATATTATCAAGAACGGCGATACAATTATCGCCGCTTTAGCGGCAGGAAACTGCATCTAAAGCGGCGATAATGGGCTTGATAATATGCCCTTGTGAATTCCCATAGCAGCCCAGCTTAACACCAGAACATGGGCTGCTATGGGAATTCACAAGGACATATTATCAAGCCCATTATCCCCGCTTTAGGGGCAGTTTCCTGCCGCTAAAGCGGCAATAATTTTATCGACGTTCTTGATAATATGCCTGTGAGGGGACACAGAACCGGACACGTCCCTGGCCCATACGTTGCACAGAAACCCGCTTACCTGTAGACTCTAGGGCCCGATATCGCTGTCCAGGAGGCTAAACTCACCCCTCCGTACTCTTCCCACACAGGAACTAGTTCCGCGTGACGTCACCGGAGGAGGAGGGAGTTACCCCGGAAGGAATGACCCGGGCGGAGAAAAGGAGCGAATCAACTCTCGACGGCGCGAAGAAGCCGGAGTGAAGAGGAAGACGCCGGAAGAGACGGAGAGACGAGAAGACGGAGAGCTGAAGGACATCGAGGAATCCCACGGAAGCAAGGAAGAAGACGGAGAAGACGACGAAACATGGTGTGACGATTGGTGGACCCCACAGGAGGAGGCTGGAGAGCCGGTGAGTCATTCGGGTCGGGAAGGGAGGAAGAGGGGTGATTAGGGAGGGGGCGGTAAAGACGTAGAGGGGATAACACGGGCACGAGTGTTTCTGTTGGCTTGCACAATTCCTTTCACGACCCCTAGCTGCACGACTCCTTTTTATGACCCCTAGCTGAAACGTTGTATTCATTCTTGGATTCGCGTCTACATCGGCCTGGTTTCAGTATAAACGCCTGCCTCTAACCCCTAACCCCGTTTCCCTAGCCCCAATAAAAACCCTTTACCCCACGAAATATCCCCTGCAAGGCAGCATGAGTCACTACGGTGCATGGTGATGGGTTAGCCCTAGTATATGGGCTTAGGATGGTAGACAACACTGACGGCTCCTTATTTTCTTTCCTCTCATGAGCCTCCGTGGGAGAAGCCCTAACTTAGAAGGAGACTGGATTGAAGAGGAATATAAGGAAGAAGACGTCTCCCCTGAGGGAAAGCAAAGACCCGAAGATCCTGAGGAAGCCTGGAAATCCATTAGCTCCATACCTAAGTCTACCGTCTTAAAAACTGTCAATAAACTCTCCCAACTGGCATACTACATACAGCCTCCTTGTCTGTTTATCCGGCCCGCACTCCCACAATGCCCCTTAATGTGCTGTTGAAGACATACAATAGTATAAATCAAACTAATAGATCTATTATATTCGAAAAACAACACACTTGAATGAAGACTTAATACATACTGGACATAACAAATTCACTAAACATTACATACACGTTTTAACACAATACATATATTCGGTATTGTAATTCTCCTATTTCCGGACCTCGTTACATATGTAATCTTCTATGCCCTACTTTACTTTTCTAGCTATCGGGAACTGAGAATTCTAAATCCTCGATGCTATGTTGACATTTTGGTCCTGAAAGAGGTCAGAGTGAAGATGTAAAACCTCTAGTCTATGCCCTCTTATTTGCGCTGCTTTGACACAATTTTGGTGGAGAATCTGACACAGCAGAACAGGGCGAATAGGGCAATAGCTCTGGCTTTAACTACCTAAGTTAGCTCCTGGGAGATACAAAACATACAAGCTCAGGCATTGTACACCAAAGCTAACCCTTCGGTTGCTAAGATCCCATCAGAGCTGCAGAAATTAGATCTATCCTGAGTTACTCAGAACTGGGAGACATTCTCTGTTGGACAGGAGATCTATATCTCAATTCATACATCCTACATAATCATCTCTTGTTAGCAGAACTATGCTAGGCTCTGTCGTTAGCCAGCAGAGATATCACACAGGTTAAACAATATCAATTCAATGTATATATTTTTATGATTACGGTACTCCGTGGAGGTCCACATAAAGTAAGAAACCAACAACACAATAAAGAAAGATTCTATTTTGATGATAAAATAAACCAAGAAGAACATTCCAGGTCATACCACTCTTACAGGTATTTGCTAGTTACAGGAGAATTAGTGGAGAGTGCCACATGCATTTGCAATAGACACTGCCCTCTCTCTCAGACTGCATGGGATGTCCAAGTTCTAGCTTCATGTAGCAGAGATATCCATCAGGAGAGGGCAAACATAACATTGTATGCCTTAGATAGCAGGGCTACCTCACAGACTGGGGCCTCAACCTGCTGGGCCTTCAGTGAGGGTGCACAGATATGATATTGCCTTGCTCCCACTGAATGCTTGATTTAACAAACCATAATTCTCTAACTTACACTGCTCAGCATCACACTGAGAACCATCAAGCATGTGAGAACTCCCCACTTGAAGGCTAGCCCTACACTTGTCTATCTACCCTGTACCTTAAGCTGCTGGTTCTATGTTGGAGAACGCGTCAGAGACAATTCTTAGAGGGTCCCCGAGCGACACGTGACCCTTTCACTAGCACCGCCCACCAACCTTTACAGTGATGAAGCAGCACCCACTGGTCATTGAGCATATTTCAATTTGTAGTCGCTCTGTTATTCTCTTTCATAGTATATCTGCTTATGTTGTACCTAGATTTCCGTTGGATTATTTAAAATAAATACCAATCTCCGATATTTTTAAATCACCTTAACATGTTGCATTTCCATTTAATCTTAAATTTTAAAATTGAGCTGTAGTAACCTCGATATAAATACAATTTACATTGACAATTGCTAGTATTTCTCTTTTTTACGTCTGTGTACTGCAAATGATACTTAGGCCTGATTTTGACTTGGCTGTTAGTGGCAAATACTCCAGTTTCTGAAGAAAGTGTTACATGTGTAAGAAAATCCGCTAGCAGAATTTGTTCTGCCTTAGGGAAAGTAAGCTGAAGGAATCTCTACTCCTAAGTTTTTTATTTACCTCCCAATGTGAGGTAAGTAGCCCAATACAACACTGGAAAGATGAGTGGTGTCTATGCGGATGTCGGACAGAAAAGGTTGAGGGACGGAGGTCTTGTGGCCTCTTATGGTATTCCTATTTGCAGACCAGGCATGTGCATCTTGCACACCCAGTGCTTAATTTTAGCCCGTGGTTTCCGGTGCTCGTCACCGGCACTTAATTGTCTACCCCAGTGCTTGGGACAGTCTGCCACAAGATGTCACTGTCTGGCTAATTTTGAAATTACCACAGCAACATTAATTATGAATTTAACATACATTAAAAATAACTATTACCTGCTCCTGTCGCCTAGAAAACTCTTATAGCTTTGGAGGAAGGCGGCTGGGGGGATTAATACTCCAAATTGTCACCTTAGTAGAAATGTGATGGTTAGTAGTTGTGTTGTTACTATCATTGGCATCATGGCAGGGGTGATGTGTGGTGCAAGCTGCAGTGACCTCATGACGACAGCCCTAGCACTTATATTTTTATAAATTAAGCACTGCACATGAACGTGAGTGCAATTTCAGTGCAACCTATAGACCAATAGCTCGCTTTGCAAATTGAATATCTGCCTGTGGCAAGATTGACCTGCCTAGTGAACCCTGAGTAGGCAGGTATAAATGTGTGAGGCCATGTGAATGCAGAGATAGAGTCTTGTAGGGGGACAGTACACATCACTATTTGGATATCATTCCCCAGGGGAAATCAGTTACCACCCCAGCAACTGATCAATCAATAGTTTGCAAACTCACCTACGGTCACAAATCATCACAATATAGATTAGTATCCCACAAATCCCCATCCTATTTGCAATGCAAAAAGCCTCACAAATGCCCTTTTTCGAGTCAGAAACAATTTGCTGAATCCCAAAAGGGATTTAGTACATTGTATAAATCCCTTTTTAGTCTGAAGCCCTGTGATTTTGTGTATTCTGGAGTTTGCGACCTCAAAAAAGCTTTGTACATCAGGCCTTTATAAACCAGACAGACAGGCTGGCAGCTGTTAGGATGTATTGTGAAGAAATGCATGAATGCATCTGTATGTACACCGAATGCAAACGAAGCGTGCCCTTCTTCTCTTAGCACGTTTGCCTGGGATCTTGCCACATCTCCAAAGTAGTCCGTCCTGGGCAGTTTGAACCCGCAGGTGGTTTCTCGTGTCGTAATTTGCCTTGCCTGCCTGAATTTTGACGAATCCAGGGTGTATTGTGCAAGTTGGCTGTCCCAACCCCTTCCCACAGTAGTACATTTCCCCACTTGGGAAGCTTGCGTCAGCCTTGCAACTGTTAGACTCTCTGCGGCTTTTCGAAGGCGGTGCCCAAAGCCTAGGAGGGTAGAGGAGAACAGTCTGGAGGAGTTCTTGGCAGAGCACCAAGTTAAAGGAGCAGCCTGTCTTTGACATTGGTGCACGCTGACTAATGCGGAAGTAGTCTCAGTACACTCATCTCTCAAAGCTTTGTTGCAGTTCATGATCCTGATGAAGAGCAGCCCACCTGTGTGGAGCCCAAACACACACCTGAAAACATTATTCGCGCTTTGTGTTTTGCATGGCATCGCCTTGCTTCATTGTGGCTGCCTTGGTACTCATTGGTATATTAGAGAACCTTGAAAACAGTGGACAAACAACCTGCCCCTCAGTTGGCAAGCACATAATGTGCATGGTTAGTAACAGACTCCCTGGCAACTGGTAGTGCTGGAGTGTGTCTCCGTGCACTGTGATTGGGTGTCTTGTCTTTGTGTCTGGATGTGTTTTAAAAGTTTGCTTTCTGATGGCTTTTATTGGTTGCTTCCTACGAAACAGTCAGCACTGTACCTGGGAAATGTTGTCAGGGGGTGGTTTGTTCCCCAGTTTTGGTCTTATTTCCTCACCAGACATTATCCTTCATGTTGGTGTGCGACATCTAGCAGATCACCTGGGACCAGACTGGCGGTATATTTACAATGCCAATGCTGCACTTTTACTGCAGTTTGTGCGCCGACGCTGGCAGAAAGGATACAGCACATTCCTGCCCTTTTCCTTTGACACAGGGCAGAGCAGCTAGAAGGCTTGCGTGTCTCCAGCATTTGTAGGACCCCATAAGTGATGTGCTGGTCAAGAGGGGTCTACAGGGGTTGTTAGATGGTCTACTGTTCTTGAAAAAGAGGTGTATTCTAGAGGCATCGCCTGAAGTTTAAGAAGGCGCTCTTGGGTAAATCTGAATACATCATATAACAATTATCTAGCAGGAACATAATTGAATTTTTGCCAAACTTTGTTTCATGATTTGATTATTATCATGGACAGCCTCTCTAATCGTCATGGAAGCTTCTTATTCAATGAGTCAAGCTTGGCCCCAACTTACACTGGAGATCCAAGAGTCAAGGTAACAACAGCATTGGACCATACTAGGATCATCAGTTGTGTCTTGCAACCTTGGAAGTATGAAGCTTCTCCAATAAACACGGTTTGGGACCGGCAGAGAAACCTCTCGGAAGCCCCTCAGGATGCGGAATAGAGCAGTGCAGCACACAAACCTGTTAACTGGCCAAAGTTCAAAGTCAAGAGCCTTTATAAAGAATTACGGTTGTATGCTATATATAGACTTGTAAGGCTAGATTGAATTCACCTATTTTTACATTGAATGCATGGAGCAAATTTGCTTCTGCGTAAATAATAAGTGTTCACACAAGAAGTTCCAGGTGAGCCATTGTTTTATCTAAACACCCTTTTCGTGATCAGTCATACATATGATCTTAAATGAGTGAGTGCTCAGGGTCTCTAACAATCAGTACTCAAGGCTGCATCAAAGGGTGGGGCGGGGTCCTTAAATATCCTTGATTCCATGAGTACAGCAGTTCAGCGCCTCAAGCTCAACTCGTACAAGACTGAAGTATTAATCCTGGGACCCGCTCCCTCAGCCTGGGATGACTCCTGGTGGCCCGCCACACTAGGAACCCCCTCACTCCTAAAGACCACACAAGCAGCCATGGTATCATACTAGACTCCTCGCTCACAATGAACCGCCAAATCAACACAGTATCCTCATCCTGCTTCCACACGCTCCGCCTGATTTGAAAGACATTCAGATGGATCCCCACAGAATCCAGAAAGATGGTCTCCCACACATCACCAGCAGACTTGACTACGGCATCGCACTCTACGCCGGCATCACCCAGAAACAGCTCAGGAAACTACGGGATGTTCAAAACGCCGCAGCCAGACTGGTCATCGACATCCCCCACCGGAGCCACAAAACACATCACCTCCAACAACTTCACTGGCTCCCAGTCAACAAGAGAATCACCTCCAAGCTCCTCACACATGCCTACAAAGCTCTCCACGACACAGGACCAGAATATTTGAACCACCGCCTCACATTCCACACACCCGCCAGACAACCCCGCTGCGCCCAACTCGCCCTGGCCCGCGAATCCACAGGACCAGAACCAGAGGAAGATCCTTCTACTACCTCACCACCAAGACCTGGAACACCCAGCCCGCCACCTCAGGCAATCCGCGTCATTGACCCAATTCAGAAGGACCTCAAAACCTGGCCCTTCGACTGAACTTCCACACCCAGACGGATTAGCAGACGTTGCCCACCACCCGCAGCGCCTTGAGACCCTCACAGGTTCGTAGCCGTGTTATACAAACTCCAGATTGATTGATTGAATGCAAGGTGAGTGTATGGGGTGACCCTTGATTGAGGGCAAAACTATATCAAAACTCCAATATAGTATGACTGTCTATGGACAGTGTGTAGACAACATCTTCAATGATAACTAATGTACGTAGAGTGTATTTACTGTATAAGTAGTTCAAATAAATTGGAAATAATACAAAACACACACAAAAAAAATAGTACTACTTCACGTACTCAAGTGCTTTTGTGATTTGAACCTCATGTGTTAACTTGTATGTAGAGATTAGCAATTTACTCCCTGCTTTAAAGTTGTCATTATGGTAAATTAGTTTGCGTTTATAATAGTGCTTGGTTAGTTTGTGTTTGTAAAATTGCTTGGCATGTGTGGGAGTAGGCGTGTGTGTTTTAAAGATGAAAGGTGAGTGGTGTTGTGTCCATGTCCCACACAGTAGAACGCTGAGTCACCTCTAACAGAATGTAATCTTATTGGTTGGAAGTTATTGCCTCATTTGGGAGTGCGTTGTTAAGTGAGACTGTCTCGTTGCCTTGTGCTCTGCTTCTCCACTCCTGACCCCTCCTCTGTCCGTCAGTGGTTCAGTCCCCTCCTTCTCTTTGGCTAGTGCTAAATCGCTTGGAACTGGAATTATCCCTTAGAATTAAAATCCCACTTGAATGCCCCGCATTCAATATGAGCCCTAGACCCCCTGGTGCTGGCTGGCAAACATTAATTCGTGTCTCTCAACTTTCAGTGCTTGCTAAACTTCAGAAAAACGTAAATCGCCGAAATTCGAGTCCATTTAATTCTTGTGCATATTGTGTTGGGTTTGGGGGTGGCGGGTGGCAAGCTCAGCACAATACTCTGGTTGGAGAGCTCCGGATTGAGTCCGCAGCAGGGGGCTCCACATACCTTGCAGGGGGGCCCCCTCAAGTTTCATTACGCCTCAAACCCTGCTCTCAGGGCACAAGTCCTAAAACAAGCATTGGAAATGCAATAAGTCTCGCATTAGGAAAGTTTGAGCAATTGGTATTGTAAATGACACTTTTTTTATTTATGTGTTTGTTTTGAAAATAGCAAAAGTAATAGCTTTATCAGTTACAATGTCAATAGTTTTAACTTTCGCAAATGTGACACCTATAGCTTTTGTAATGCAATGTGTGTTGTATTTACGTGACTTAGATGTATTGATGTTGCAAATAACAATGGCTTTTAATTTTGTAAATAATTAATACTTAAATAAAATGTATTGTAATTTATAATGGCTATAGCTTAAACGTTTATAAATAACTTTTGTGAAGATTATGTTCAGTGTATTTTATTGTGACGAAAATCCAAGAACATTGCATTTGCACCTACACACACACACAGCCACACACACACACACACACACACACATATAGATGTGGTGGATCTGGGGGAGGATGTGGTGGTGGTGGTGTTGGTGATGGTGGATGTGGTGGTGATGGTGGTGGATGTGGGGGTGGGTGTGGGGGTGGATGTGGTGGTGGATGTGGTGGTGGATGTGGTGGTGGTGGATGTGGTGGTGGTGGAGGTGGTGGATGTTGTGGTGGATGTGGTGGAGGTGGTGGATGTGGTGGAGGTGGTGGATGTGGTGGTGGTGGTGGATGTGGTGAAAGTGGTGGTGGATGTGGTGGTGGATGTGGTCGATGTGGTGGTGGAAGTGATGGTGGTGGGTGTGGTGGTGGATGCGGTGGTGGATGAGGTGGTGGATGTGGTGGTGGTGGTGGATGTGGTGGTGGATGTGATGGTGGTGGATGCGGTGGTGGTGGTGGATGTGGTGGATGTGGTGGTGGTGGATGCAGTGGATGTGGTGGTGGGTGTGGTGGTGGTGGGTGTGGTGGATGTGGTGGTGGATGCGGTGGTGGTGCATGTGGTGGATGTGGTGGTGGTGGATGTGGTGGTGGATGTGGCGGTGGATGTCATGGTGGATGTGGAGGTGATGGTGGATGTGGTGGATGTGGTGGTGGATGCGGTGGATGTGGTGGATGCGGTGGTGGTGGTGGATGCGTGTGGAGAAGTGTGGCTCACTGGTTAGAAGAGGCAGACCTGGAAGCAGAGGTCAGCCCGGGACCAGGGTTCAATTCCCAGCTCGGCGGGGTCTTGAGTCCTAAAATGTCCATGGACTCGACAATTCTCGCTCCGGTGCCTACTCGATTCACGGGTTCACACTCTGCGACTCTGGGCAATAGCTTGCTTAATCTCCACAACGGCCCCTCGCGGCGGGATGCCTGGCTTTCACCTTGCGGATACCCTGCCGGGGCTATCTCACAGGGGAATACCAGGACGGGTTCCCTAAGTAAGCGCTTAGAAACCGCTCGGTGATTTGCGCTATATAAATTCCTGTACATGTACATGCGGTGGTGGTGGAAGTGGTGGTGGATGTGGTGGATGTGGTGGTGGATGTGGTGGTGGATGTGGTGGATGTAGTGGTGGTGGATGCGGTGGATGTGGTGGTGGTGGGTGTGGTGGATGTGGTGGATGTGGTGGTGGTGGATGTGGCGGTGGATGTGGCGGTGGATGTCATGGTGGATGTGGAGGTGATGGTGGATGTGGTGGTGGATGTGGTGGTGGATGTGGTGGTGGATGTGGTGGTGATGGTGGATGTGGTGGAGGATGTGGTGGTGGTGCATGTTGTGGTGGTGGAGGTGGTGGATGTGGTGGAGGTGGTGGATGTGGTGGTGGTGGATGTGGTGAAAGTGGTGGTGGATGTGGTGGTGGATGTGGTCGATGTGGTGGTGGATGTGATGGTGGTGGGTGTGGTGGATGTGGTGGTGGATGCGGTGGTGGATGAGGTGGTGGATGTGGTGGTGGTGGTGGATGTGGTGGTGGATGTGATGGTGGATGCGGTGGTGGTGGTGGATGTGGTGGTGGTGGATGCAGTGGATGTGGTGGTGGATGTGGTGGTGGTGGGTGTGGTGGATGTGGTGGGGGATGTGGTGGTGGATGCGGTGGTGGTGCATGTGGTGGATGTGGTGGTGGTGGATGTGGTGGTGGATGTGGCGGTGGATATCATGGTGGATGTGGAGGTGATAGTGGATGTGGTGCATGTGGTGGTGGATGCGGTGGATGTGGTGGATGCGGTGGTGGTGGTGGATGCGGTGGTGGTGGAAGTGGTGGTGGATGTGGTGGATGTGGTGGTGGATGTGGTGGATGTGGTGGTGGTGGATGCGGTGGATGTGGTGGTGGATGTGGTGGTGGTGGGTGTGGTGGATGTGGTGGATGTGGTGGTGGTGGATGTGGCGGTGGATGTCATGGTGGATGTGGAGGTGATGGTGGATGTGGTGGTGGATGTGGTGGTGGATGTGGTGGTGGATGCGGTGGATGTGGTGGTGGTGGTGGGTGTGGTGGTGGTGGTGGTGGGTGTGGTGGTGGATGTGGTGGTGATGGTGGATGTGGTGGTGGATGTGGTGGTGGATGTGGTGGTGGTGGATGCGGTGGATGTGGTGATGGTGGATGCGGTGGTGGTGGTGGATGCGGCGTGGTGGTGGATGGGGTGGTGGATGTGGTGGTGGATGTGGTGGTGGATGTGGTGGTGGTGGATCTGGGGGATATGGTGGTGGTGGATGTGGTGGTGGATGTGGTGGTGGTGGTGGATGTGGTGGTGATGGTGGTGGATGTGGGGGTGGATGTGGTGGTGAATGTGGTGGTGGATGTGGTGGTGGTGGATGTGGTGGTGGTGGAGGTGGTGGATGTGGTGGTGGATGTGGTGGAGGTGGTGGATGTGGTGAAAGTGGTGGTGGATGTGGTGGTGGATGTGGTCGATGTGGTGGAAGTGATGGTGGTGGGTGTGGTGGATGTGGTGGTGGTGAATGCGGTGGTGGATGAAGTGGTGGATGTGGTGGTGGTGGTGGATGTGGTGGATGCGGTGGTGGTGGTGGATGTGGTGGATGTGGTGGTGGATGTGGTGGTGGATGCGGTGGTGGTGCATGTGGTGGATGTGGTGGTGGTGGATGTGGTGGTGGATGTGGCGGTGGATGTCATGGTGGATGTGGAGGTGATGGTGGATGTGGTGGATGTGGTGGTGGATGTGGTGGATGCGGTGGTGGATGCGGTGGTGGTGGAAGTGGTGGAGGATGTGGTGGTGGATGTGGTGGTGGATGTGGTGGTTATGGTGGTGGATGTGGTGGATGTGGGGTGATTGCGGCTTGCAAGCTTATTTCGCTCACGTTATGCAGTTTCAAACATGATTGCCACTATTACTCTCAAATTCACTTGGCAGCATACTGATGAACTAATTAAAAGAAAGTCGTATTCAGCGGTATGGCCGGTACTTTATTCCAGCAAAGTGGCAAGCCAGTACACACCAATGAGCTAGTAAAGCTAAAAACACACCACATGGCACAATTGCTGGCTGAGCGAGCAGAAGTAAGCCAAACAGCTTTCCCGTAGCTAAGGAGAGCTGAGCTCTTTTTGTAGCAGCACGCATAAGAAAAGTCCCGTATTTTCACCAAAACACTCTCTGATAATGATCAGCCGAATTCAGAAGGCTTCCTGCCCTCATATATTCCCAAGAGAGCAGTAATCTTATAAGGAAATGCTGTCATCACACCTAAAGCTACCGAGGGAGAAAGGAAGTGCAAAATTACACTATAGTGCTTAATGGTAAACAACAGTCGAAAGTGCCTCTGCGCTGACCCGCTGTCTTTCCTGTACACAGTGTTGTGGTGTTAGTCTTTCTGCAAGGGCTCTGCTGTCGGGTTGGTAGAGCCATGACATGACCAATTGCATAACAGTGCTGAAGACTCACCTGAAAGAAACTACATTTATGGCCAATAAACAGATTGTGCAGGGGCAAAATAAAGTCACTCAGTCGGGGGGAGCTATTGACTGAAGTTGGCTGTTCCCACTGTCCCGTGCTATATGCTATTGGGCATAAATAAGAACACACCAATGGATGAGGAGAGCTTGCTGGAAGACATTCTTTGTATATTATAGTTAAACAAACAACAACAAAAGGCCAGCCATTAAAACAAGGAGAAACACGAGAGACTGCCTGCGGCCGTCAAAGTGAAAGTACGGCCGGCGGAGGGCATTGCTGTGGGGAGGGGGAAGGAGAAATGCGACACGGCGGGCAGGGGAGGGGCGGAGCGGGGAGAGCGGCATGAGTGCGTGAAGCAGCAGGGTCCTTTGAAGTGAAGCTAAGCTTCACTTCAAAGGTGTGGGAGGAGTGCTGCTGGTGATTGACTGGCGATTTGATGATGTGCACGCGCATTTTAGGTCAATGCGCTTGCGCATTGACCTAAAAGCGCACGGGCACAGCATCAAATCGCCAGTCAATCGCCAGTCTAGGTAAAGCTTATTTAAGCCCCTATATATCTCGCTCCCGCTCAATGCGCATGCGCATTGAGATAGGTCGCTCGACCTAAAAAGAAGTGGGGGGGATGCTGACGTCACGACAGGAAGTGACGTCACGAAAGGTGGCTTGCACCATCAGACTCATTGCCTCTCGCTCACCCCTTAGATGCGATTGCATCAGAGAAGCCAGCGGGTGAGCAGCGTTCTGAATGAGCTCCGATCTCGCGCAGAGAGGCCAAAGAGTGAAGGTGTGGCTCCATTTGCTCCAGATATTGAGCTCCCGTTAAAATAAGTGGGGGGCACGCCATCAACCCGCGTGGTACCCAGACTCGAGCCCTGCCTGCTCTGGTTACCATAGTCGAGAACCTTTGCATGGCAGTTGCTTGGTCAATGAATCCCTAAGTGCCATCTTACTTGTTTTTTATTGTTCGATGTTTACCTCGGCTCTGTTGCTCGATTGATTATGCCTTTGGCATTGGCCTATTCACAAAACGTTTGCAGCAGACAACGAACGAACCTGGATTAAGCAAGAACTATAGATGTTGTAACTGTGTGGGCTGTCCTACAGGTGTTGCCTGTCAGCCCAGTGGGCGCTCTGTCTCCACCAGACTCCTCTCTATGGCTTTCTTCCATTGAAAGCCTTTCATTATTGGCGTGGCAGTGGTTAAGCTGCCTTGAATTTCCAGTTTCTTCTCTGAACCTCAAGGCAGAGGTGTGTGTGAAATGGAAGATAAATACTTGGGCAGGGCGCGGATCAATGTAGAAAGGCTGTTGCTCTGCAAACCACGTGGATAAACCCGGTGAGCTCCGCGGGTTTTGGGCTTGTGCATTAGAATATATTCAAAGCAGAGTGAGAGGATCAGGTTATAAGGACTTTAATTTATGATAAGAGCCCAGGAGTTCATTGAACATCTCTCTCATGGTTTACTGGCTTCATATGCGAAGCCCGCGTGTTGCCTGGCGCCATCTTTCAGAACAACAAGTCACAAGCAATGAGAGAGTCATCAACATTTCCAAAGGGGCAGACATGCAATATCATGGGAAAACGTTGTATTGTATTGTAATTGCATTTATATAGCCCTTACTATCTCTGACGAGGTGTCAAAGCGCTTTTTCGGCGAGTAGCACGCTACTCCGGAACCCATAAAGGATTAGTGGTGAATTAGTAAAGTGAAATTATGAAAGTAATTTGAGTGGTGGATATGTTAGTCAGTTATTTGGATTGAGAAGGATAGGGGAGGGATAGAAGACGGAAAAAGGTTTGCATTTATAAAGCCCTTGCTGGGGTGTTGAAGCGCTTTTTCAGCGAGTAGCACGCTACTTCTGAACCATAAGGCTGCAATTTAAAGCTATGTCTTAATTCTCAGACAGTTTCAATTCACCTATTAAAAAATTCAAGGCAGAACATTTTTATTCACCTGTTGAAAAATTCCCCTTTTGTAAATGCACCAAGCAAGCATACCAGCTTGTTTTATAATTTCTTTTTGCCTCATTCGTATGGTCAAATATGTGGTCAATATAGATGTGTCTTACCATATATAACAGTCCTTGTCACATTTCCAGAAGGGATACCATCTAGTTTATGTTTTAATATAGCGCTCAAAAGTCAGGGGTTCTCTTCAAGGCACCAATAAAAACAAAACACGATCATAAACCTCTGTGATCCCTGCATGTGACCTATATATGAAAACGGGTGCTGCAAACCGTATATTTCCTTGCATATATAGCACATATTGCTAAGTTTTTACACTGCCTACAAATGTAAAGGAGGGGTTTGATAAGGCGATGAGGGCCCTTCCAGTGATGAGCAGATTCACATTGGCTACGCTAATTATCCCCCATCTATTTTTCCTGGGACTCGGCCCCTGCTTTCGTGCTTTAAGGGATGGTAAGTTAAGTTTGTGGATTTATATAGCACAATTTATCACCCGTGAGGGTATCCAGGCGCTGTCCTTGGGCACGGGTAGATTAAGTGAATCGCCCAGCATCACAGGATTTTGCAGAGACTCAAACCTGGATCCCCAAGCCCCCGAGTCAGCAGCTCTGGCCGCTGCGCCACCTCCTCTCCCTGGTATACTAGAGTTTCCAGAACTGGCTGGTTGACATGACACAAAATGGATTAATACGTTTTTTGTTTTTTTATGTCCTCAGGGGCATAGCTTCAGGGGGGTTGTTTGGGGTGTGCCACCCCAAATAAATGTATTCTTGGCTTGAGAGTTGAGTGTGGTGGCACTGAGTCAGGTCTCCTATGCTCTGTTTGTCCTTGTTTGTCTAAAAAGTTTTATCTTGTTATTATTTTTGTTTTTATCACAAACTTAGACAGGGGTCACTTCTTGTTAATCTATCTCAAGGGGGTGTTCCATGGGTGGTACATGGGCGTTCCCAATCAACAACGCATGCTTTTTGACACAAAATCCTATCTACTAACAACAGAAGACAGGGTTATGGGCCAAAGAATGATGCCACTTGAACGCGGGTGTTAAAAAAGAGACGTGTTAGTTCTCCTAACTTTTCTCAATTTGCATGTGTGCTTCACTGTACAGCACACATTGGCAGTAGGAAAAGTTTTAAAGTTTGTGTAGGCATAGGATAGTGTACTGGACCGACACCCTTCCAGTACAAAACCGATGCTAGACTCACACCGACACCCTTACACTATTGCGCAAAGGTGTGTGCGTGGCCCTCGGCAGCCTAATTCTGCGGCATCGCTAGGGAGGGAGGAGGATAGCGCCATATCTTTGTAGACATTGCACTTCCCAGCTCTCTCCCTCTCACGCAACGCGGCACAGCGCAGCAACTGTGGGTGCTGCGCTACATTGAGCGAAAGATTTAATAATCTGGGCCAACGTGTTGCCTAAGGCACTGATGAGAGGCAGCCGTGCTAAGCATGAGATTTGTATTTGACACACACACACCCTCCAATACACATTTATACATGTAGAACACTGCACATGGGTAAGCTCCATGAAATTTGTAATTTCCTGAATAATATGCGTCACACGGGGGAATGTTGCATGATATTTTGCTTGGCTTTTTTTGCACATGGTGTGCAATTCTGTTTTGTATATACATAAGGTTTTTTATATTGTTACGGTTTTAATTAACTAAACAATAAACATTTACTTACTTACTTACTGCACATGGTGTGCGTTATTTAGCGCTTAGATTTAACAAAAAAAAACAATTTTTAGCACCTCCAGCTTGGCTGGATACATAGGTCCTTTGCGCTGCTCTGACTTTGTTAAACCTCCTTTGTGTACATTAGTAGGGTAGGGGGCACTGCAATGTAAAGCGTGTTTGGCACTATGATCACTTAGCCCTTCTGTGCAAAGTAGTTTTGGTGCACAAACGTTGTTTCCCGCTGCTGTTTGCGCCGCTTTGCCTTGTGAAGCGCTGTTTGGCATTATATTGGTGCCCGCACACAGCTATATTCAATCTTGGCTTTGGTACTTCCACTTTTCTATTATTCATTAATGCTGTGTTTCTGTGGAGTCTATTTTCCTTGTGTTGTTGTTTGACCCATTAAGAGTTACCATTACTGTCTGGCTACATCTTCATATATTTTGAATCAAGTCTATCGAGGTAGTCCTCTGTTTTGTACTTCTCTTTGTCGGCTCTTCTAAGGAGGGCTGAGTGGTATATTCACTCTTCTTCAATGGAAATGTAGAAAAGCAAGTACTCACTCCGAAGAGGACTTGTTGGCTCCTGCAAACAGTGAGTACTCTCCCATTAAATGCATTTCAGTAGTTCTGAGAAGTGCAGCTTCTCTCCCTTTTATTTGAAAGAAGTGCAGGTACTATTCTCCCTTTCAACTAAAAGAAGTGCCGGTACAACTCTCCCGTTCAAGTGAAAGAATTGCAGGTACTCTCCCTTTCAAATGAAAGAAGTGCAGGTACTATTCTCTCTTTCAAATGAAAGAACTGCAGGTACCACTTTCCCTTTCAAATGAAAGAAATGCAGGTACGCTCTCTTTCACATGAAAGAAGTGCAGGTACTCTCCCTTTCAAATGAAAGAAGAGCAGGTACTCTCCCTTTCAAATAAAGAAGTGCAGGTACTACTCTCCCTTTCAAATTAAAGAACTGCAGGTACTCTCCCTTTCACATGAAAAACATGCAGGTATTCTCCCTTTCAAATGAAAGAAGTGCAGGTATTCTCCTTTTCAAATGAAAGAAGTGCAGGTACTATTCTCCCTTTCAAATAAAAGAAGTGCAGAAACTACTCTCCCTTTCAAATGAAAGAATTGCAGATACTCTCCATTTCACATTAAAGACTTGCAGGTACTCTCCCTTACAGATGAAAGAAGTGCAGGTACTATCCCTTTCAAATGAAAGAAGGACAGGTACTACTCTCCCTTTCAACAGAAAGAAGTGCAGGTACTCTCCCTTTCACATGAAAGAAGTACAGGTACTCTCCCTTTCTCCTGAAGGAATTGCAGGTACTCTCCCTTTCACATGAAAGAAGTGCAGGTACTCTCCCTTTCAAATGATAGAAGGGCAGGTACTCTCCCTTTCATATGAAAGAAGTCCAGGTACTCTCCCTTTCAAATTAAATAAGTGCAGGTACTCTCTCTTCCAAATTAAAGAAGTGCAGGTAATCTCCTTATAAAATGAAAGAAGTGCAGATACTACTCTCCCTTTCAAATGAAAGAAGTGCAGGTACTACTCTCCCTTTCAAATGAAAGAAGTGCAGGTACTCTCCCTTTCAAATGAAAGAAGTGCAAGTACTACTCTCCCTTTCAAATGAAAGAAGTGCAGGTACTACTGACCCTTGCAAATGAAAGAAGTGCAGGTACTCTCCTTAACAAATAAAAGAAGTCCAGGTACTACTCTCACTTTCAAATGAAAGAAGTGCAGGAACTCTCCCTTTCACATGAAAGAAGTGCAAGTACTACTCTCCCTTTCAAATGAAAGAAGTGCAGGTACTACTCTCCCTTTCAAATCAAAGAGGTGCAGGTACTCTCATTAACAAATGAAAGAAGTGCAAGTACTACTCTCCCTTTCAAATGAAAGAAGTGCATGTACTACACTCCCTTTAAAATCAAAGAGGTGCAGGTACTCTCCTTAACAAATGAAAGAAGTGCAAGTACTACTCTCCCTTTCAAATGAAAGAAGTGCAGGTACTACTCCCCCTTTCAATTTAAAGAAGTGCAGGTACTCTCTCTTTCAAATGAAAGAACTGCAGGTACTCTCCTTACCAAATGAAAGAAGTGCAGGTATTTTCCCTTTCAAATGAAAGAAGTGCAGGTGCTATTCTCTCTTTCAAATGAAAGAAGTGCAGGCACCACTTTCCCTTTCAAATGAAAGAAATGCAGGTACTCTCTCTTTCACATGAAAGAAGTGCAGGTACTATCCCTTTCGAATGAAAGACGAGCAGGTACTCTCCCTTTCAAATGAAAGAAGTGCAGGTACTATTCCCCCTCTCAAATAAAAGAAGTGCAGGTACTACTCTCCCTTTCAAATAAAAGGAGTGCAGGTACTACTCTCTCTTTCAAATGAAAGAAGTGCAGGTACTCTCCCTTTCACATGAAAGAAGTGAAGGTTCTCTCCCTTTCAAATGAAAGAAGTGCAGGTACTACTCTCCCTTTCAAACAAAAGAAGTGCAGATACTACTCTCCAATTCAAATGAAAGAATTGCAGGTACTACTCTCCCTTTCACATGAAAGAAGTGCAGGAACTACTCTCGCTTTCAAATGAAATAAGTGCAGGTACCCTCCCTTTCACATGAAAGAAGTGCAGGTACTCTCCCTTTCAACTGAAAGAATTGCAGGTACTCTTCCTTTCAAATGAAAGAAATGCAGGTACTCTTCCTTTCATTTTTATTTTATTTTTGTTTTATTTTTTCGTCACAAAGAAAAGCCAAAATACATAGTTTCCATCATTTTTTTCCAGCACCCACACCTCCCCCACCCTGACACCGTTCGATACCTTCCACACTATTTCTGACAGGACACAAAAAACAACTAACCACAGTAGAAAACAAGCATTTACAATGCAACGGTCTCGGCATTGCAAAAGTTAGAGCTATTAGCATTGTAAATGAACGCGAGTTTAAGGTCTTGACATTGTAAATGACAAGGTCTTTTATTTATGTTTTAAAAACCAAAACATCAATAAAAGTCATTGTCATTTACAATGCCAATAGCTCAAAGTCGCGTAATGTGTATGCCAAACTACAGTAGCCTCCTGACGAGTGCCCTTTCACTTAATTTTTTACAAATGAAAGCCCTGGCATTTCTTTTTTTACAAATTAAGCACGGGTGGTGCCCGTGTCTGCATGGCAGTGGTGGTGTCCGTGTGTGCATGGGAGTGGTGGTGTCCGTGTGTGCATGGGAGTGGTGGTGTGCGTGTGTGCACGGCAGTGGTGGTGTGCATGTGTGCACGGCAGTGGTGGTGTCCATGTGTGCACGGCAGTGGTGGTATCCGTGTGTGTATGCCAGTGGTGGTGTCTGTGTGTGCATGGCAGTGGTGGTGTGCGTGTGTGCACGGCAGTGGTGGTGTGCGTGTGTGCATGGCAGTGGTGGTGTCCGTGTGTGCACGGCAGTGGTGGTATCCGTGTGTGTATGCCAGTGGTGGTATCCGTGTGTGTATGGCAGTGGTGGTGTCCGTGTGTGCATAGCAGTGGTGGTGTCCGTGTGTGCACGGCAGTGGTGGTGTCTGTGTGTGCATGGCAGTGGTGGTGTCCGTGTGTGCATAGCAGTGGTGGTGTCCGTGTGTGCACGGCAGTGGTGGTGTCTGTGTGTGCATGGCAGTGGTGGTGTCTGTGTGTGCATGGCAGTGGTGGTGTCTGTGTGTGCATGGCAGTGGTGGTGTCCGTGTGTGCATGGCAGTGGTGGTGTCCGTGTGTGCATGGCAGTGGTGGTGTCCGTGTGTGCATGGAAGTGGTGGTGTCCGTGTGTGCATGGAAGTGGTGGTGTCCTTGTGTGCATGGAAGTGGTGGTGTCCGTGTGTGCATGGCAGTGGTGGTGTCCGTGTGTGCACGGCAGTGGTGGTGTGCGTGTGTGCACGGCAGTGGTGGTGTGTGTGTGTGCACGGCAGTGGTGGTGTCTGCAGATCAAGCCTATCATTCAGGTTCAGGGACTTTAATTACTGTTATGGCCCTCAGCAGCAGATTGGCATGCTATTAGATAGCCTGGAATTGTGGGCTTTCCAAAACAATAGGTATTGAAGGGAATACAGAGGGGTTCACTTGTATGTCTTATTTTTCCAGTAAAGTCTTGAAATGTACTGCATATTAGCATATGTGTTAATGACCGACGCTGCAAACCGCACTAGAACATGGCTACTGCATACCCACAATCCATTGCCCGCGTCATAGTTTGCACACGGTAGACAATTCATGCACGTGTTTAACGTGACGCAGGAGCAGAGTCCCGGGATGGCCTGTTTTGCAACACATCGCAGTTTTTCAGACTCATTGCTGAGGCGTTATATACACTATGCGGGGAGTGACGCCGAGTAGGATGTTTGTGTACCGTGAGAGTGGGAGAACCGGCTATAGATTCAGATCCGTTCTGAAGTTATGTGAAAGGACCTGCATCACCGCGATGAGGCTGCCGCGCGCCTCGTGAAGAGCGCCGCGCGCCCCTCTTTAGACTCCTCTGCATTCCAGAGAGGCGCGCGACGCGATCCGGTCTGGAATGCAATTCTGTGGACACAAGACCTGGCCGCGCGCACAACGTTATCCTATGGGGAAACGCTGCGCGCGGCCAGGTCTTGTCTCCCTTCGGCGTCTCAGACTGCTGAGACGCCGACAATAGTTCTCGGCGAGAACGTGCTTTCAGCGCGTTATAGCCGAGCCCTAAAAAGCCTTCAAATGATCAAATGCCACTAGATACCTTATATCCTATCTCCTTACTTCCGACACTTGCCAAAATAGCAGAGAAAGTGGTACACTTCCAACTCACTGATTATATCACTACTAATGATCTTTTCCATCCCACCCAGTTAGACTTTAGGACATCCCACTCGGCGGAATCTGCTCTTTTGCTACCCACTGAAACTGTAAGGAAATGCGCCGATGCCGGTCAAATGGCTGCACTGATCCTTTTGGACTTTCGGGTGGCCTTTGACACAGTCTCCCATAGTCTGCTCTCCCAAAGACTCAGCCATTGCGGGGTTGTGGACACTGCGCTCTGCTGGCTATGTTCCCATCTCCATCACCGCAGCTTTCCGGTGTCTCAGAAGCCTTTCCTATCAGAAAATATGCCTTTAGCGCAAGGTATCCATCAGGGTTCTATTTTAAGCCCAACTTTGTTCAACCTGTATATTGGCCCATTTGCAGATACTATGAAACGGCACAAGGTGCCTATTGTGTCATATGCAGATGACACCCAACTTATAGTTACTCTATCTCAAAATCCTGAAGCTGCAGCCTCCTGCTTCTCCTTATGCTTAGAAGAGCTAGCCACTTGGATGGCTAATCACTGCCTTAAATTGAATGGCAATAAGATAGAGATGCTGATTGTAGGGAAATCACCCTCTATATGGTCATCGGCATGGTGGCCCACACCCCTGGGTCAGATCCCCACTGCCAGAAAAAACACAAAAAATCTTGGAATTTGGTTTGACTCGGATCTTTCCTCTGACCACCAAATCAGAATAGTTGCAGGCAAGTGCTTCGGCTATTCTTAAAATACTAAGGAAACTGATTGACCTTCTACCTCTATCAGCTAAAAAGACCATTGTGCATGCACTGGTCACATCGCAACTGGAATATGGTAATGTCCGATATCTCGGTGCCAACAAAGGGAGTCTGCGGAGACTCCAGCGCATTCAGAACCCAGCAGCTCTTCTGCTATTAGGTCCCCCTAGAAGATCGTCAGCCACGAAAGCACTCAATACCTTACACTGGCTACCAGTCGAAAAAAGAGTCACTTTTAAAGCAATGTGTTACTGCTACAAAATCTGGTGGAACAGCAGACCCAGCTACCTGCGTTCTCTAATCACGCCTTACCACCCCTCTCACACCCTCGGGTCATGCGGAAATTTGCAGACAAAGGTTCCCAGAATCTGGAAAGCTAGAATGGGTGCTTGTTCTTTCAGCTATTTGGCTTCTAAAGTTTGGAACTCCCTACTGACCCGCTGAAAGCATGCTCGGCCAAACAAGCTTTTTGCAAACAACTAAAAAATTGCCTATTTAGGTCTCTGTTTGAGGTCTTATTGTTGCATATTGCCCTTCTGCTCTATCCCAGATGGTCTGAATCTAGCGTGGGGACACACCGTTGGTGTAACTAGGCGCTCTTTAAATGGCATTTCATTCATTCATTTCATTGTGATCAATTCTTCATCAAAACATTCTAAATCTACACCTCAACCAAATACTTGCAATTCGTCCCCAGAAAAATTGTGTGCCTGTGCCACAACTTTGTTCCTAGATAGAGCATCAGCTATATCATTTTTTGATCCCGGAATAAATTGCATCACAAAATTAAATTCTTCCAGATTGGCCAACCATCCTGCACTTCAAGGAGCCCAAACCCTTTGTTGAAAAAACATTTATCACCGGCTGATGGTTCGTTTTGATCATAAAAGCTATGCCCCATAAATAAGTTCTAAAGTGTCTGGCAGCCCAAAAAACAGATAATGCTTCTCTTTCGATCACTAAGTAGCGTTGTTCAGTTTCACATAATGTGCAAAGAAGCATAAGATACTACAATCGCCAGTGTTCTGTATTCCACAATCCTTTAGAGAACACAGGCCCCACTTACATTAATACATGATACATTAATACATGAACTACTCTTGTAATGATTAAAAACAAAACGGAGAGCATTGGAATAATACAGCCTTATTAATGTATTTGTTCTTTTTCCTTACCATTCGTTTTTATGTGTACATTCTGTGCCTGTTTGTTTTTGTATTTTAATATACGCTCATATGCATTGTGTTATGGTTTTATTGACTAATAACAAACTATACTTATACCGTTAATAGGGCGGAGCGTGAGCAAAATTTACACCGAATACCCACAACAGGAAAGAACATGTATGGGATCCAGAGTAAAAAGCAGGACTCAGAGTGGGTGACTGAAGGTATTAACCACTCCCCTCCATCTGCTGTTACCTGGTCTCGTGTAGACTTCTAAGTATCTCCATAGCAAACAGGTCAGTACCAAAGAAGAGCACACGCCAAGGAGGACACCGCCGCGGGGCTCCCATGCCACTCATGTACCGAGGAAGGATCCTCCTTAGCCCGCACATGTGCTGGGAAGAGCCCGCAGACGTGGACATAAAGCCACGAAGAAGACCCTCCCACCATCCTCCTGTTGCGCTCGGTAGCACGGTCACAACCCACGGCACGCGCCACAGCCCCCGTCTTGTGGTACCCATTGTACGGGGTCATAGAGCAAAGCCTAAAAAGTCGCGCTTGGGCGCCGCCATCTTGGTTTTCCTCTACGTAATCGTCCAGTGTTTTATAATGCCTGCTAACCCAAACGAATTAAGTGTGTGTGCCTTGCTTCTTCGGTCTACTCGTTTTGTGCCCAAAGTGGCTGTGGCCCTCTCAGTACTCCCTCCTCACGGAGAGCTCGAAGCCCTGCTGAATCTCTCATCCCAGTGCCTTTGGCTCGGCAGTCCCTCAGCGTGAAAAGGCAGAAGCAGTTGCAAATCGAGCCGCTCCGAAGTAATACCGCTTCCCCGCGATCACCACCTCTTGTCAGTGTGAAACAAGGAAGTGATTCGTTAGCATAACGATGACTGTATGGTATGGAACAAAGTACGAGTGACCCAACGGCTTCTCCTCATGGTTGTATGTGAAGAAAAATTTCTTAGAAGATTAATTCTTTAATGTTTTCAAATTTGGGTCAGCGCCTCGATCGTCAGGGGTAGTAAGCCAACACATTTACAGGGAGAGCCGAACCAAGTGTCTGCCTAGAACCAAAGTTTCATCACAAGTTTAAACAAGCATTAACAAGAAACAACGGCACAAACAGGGAGGCAGAGGCTTACCTCATGGCCTCGGTAGACGCTGCTCGGAAACCACAGCGTCCTGTAGGGATTCGGGGGCGTGCTCTCCCCTTCCCATTGGCTGGAAGGTAAAATTCCAGCCAATGGGAAGAGGAGAGGGCGGGACTTAAAAAAAGACCCAGAAACGCCCCCGAATCGCGTCAAGGCGGGCCCTGAACTGAGTGACGCTCCTCTCCTCCAATGGCTGGCCAGCATTTACGAGGCCAGCCAATGGAGAAGAGGGGCGTGTTCAGGCCCCCATACTACTAACAAAAGATTTCGGCTCCGCCCACTGCTTACGCAGTGGGATGGTAGCCGAAACCTAAAAAGGATTTCGGTTATCAAGGAAAAAAAATAATCAAAGAATACAGTACACAATGGTTAGAAAAGAAACAACAAAAGAGAAGTAAGAGAGAAGATAAAATTCTGTGGAAAGAAGCAACTATCTTTCTAAGCAAAGCTATTTGGTCAGACAGAGGTTTGGCCTTGTACCCCATGTAGCCAATTAACTAAATGCTCCCATACCGCCAATCCCCTTTTTTTGGCCCGTTTGCCTTTTTTCGCATAGATAGCACTCTCTAGTTTACACGTCGCCAGTAGCCTTGCCTGCCAATGTGCAAACGATGGGGGATTCGGATCTTTCCAATGGGCAGCAATACAGATCCTATAGATGGTCATAGCTACAAATATCAAAGAGCCCCCGATCTGAGTAGTGTCATCCAGCCCCAATAAGATGCCTGAAGGGGTTAATTGTATGCCTTGTCCCAAAACCACCCCCATAAAATGTTTTATTTGTTCTAGAAGTCGTTTTAGTTTTGGACAAGTGGCAAACATGTGGATCTGGTCAGCTGAAAATTCAAGGCATCTGGGGCATAAGGTTCTCCTTCCAGTTTCCCACTTCGCTATTTTGTTAGGTGTTACATAAAGAAAAAACCCTGTTTTATAAAATTGGGCCTGCAACTTAGTAGATAATAAGTATTTATGGGCTAGCTTCAGGGCCGTGGAAAAGACATTCTGACTAGCATTCAACTTCATTTGCCACTTTGCGTCAATTTTCTCCAGATCGTCTGGCATTTTGGCATTCAGGATAGAATAAATCACTCCAATCCGGAGTGATTTACTTTCCTGTAGTCCACTTTATCAAAACCAGCTAGGTCACCAGTCTTACGATCTAAAAAGTTCTTAACAGCGTGATAAAGAAAGATCTGATTTTCCTCGATCAAAAACTGTGTCCTGAGATCCACAAAAGGCCGGATCCCGTCCAGGGTGACTAAGTCCCCCAATTTAGTTACTCCTGCGCTGTGCCATTTCTGCAAGTATGAATTACCAAATATTAAAGGGAGCATTGGGTTATTCTTAATAGGGGTATAATAGTTCAATCTGCCCAGACCAAAGAGTTTTCGGAAGTTGGGAAAAACCCGATATGCATTTCTTAAAGACTTAAACCGAACACGTTTATAGTACCCAAATTCAAGCTGCCTCCATAGGCATCCCTTGCTGTCTTCCCTAAGTAAAGCTATATATGGGGAGGGTAGACCTGAGGGTATCTGATCCATGTTCTCATGTAGTAAAAACTAAGTATGGGCGGAAAATTCATTCCGCTCGCGGAATTTGCGGATTTCCCGCGATTTCGCGATCCGCGAATTGCGCGAAATCGCTGCAAAATCCGCGAATTTGCGAGAGGGACGAATTTTGCTCAGGAAGCACTTACAGGGTTACAGCAGGTGCCCAAGTTGAAGCTAATTTCTTTGTAACCATTTAACTTCAACTTGGGCACCTGCTGTAACCCTGTAAGTGCTTCCTGGCGCCTCCTTGCCTAATTGCAACAATTCTCTGACCCTGCTCTGACCCTCGAAGCAGGGTCAGAGAATAGTTACAAGTAGACAAGGAGGCTCCGTGAACAGGAGAACAGGAAGCACTTACAGATAAAGCAGGTACCCGAGTTGAAGGTCAAATTCAGTCAGCCCCAAAAAATCACTGGAGCTTCATTCTCCCCATCTGCTGCTCTGATCGGTCTCTGACCTTTTATACACACAAGAGGCATGTGAACTCGCATGGAAGCTTCGCCTGTTTGGCCCCGCCCACACACTAGCGGTGTGCACCGTCTTCCTGCCATTTACCCACTAATGTGGACAGCTCACTCAAGGGACCCCTGCGCCCTTCGGCGCGATGTCATAGTAACACACATGGTCACTGGAGCTTCATTCTCCCCATCTGCTGCTCTGATCGGTGTCTCTGACCATTTATACACACAAGAGGCATGTGAACTCGCATGGAAGCCCCACCCACACACTAGCGGTGTGCACCGTCTTCCCGCCATTTACCCACTAATGTGGACAGCTCACTCAAGGGACCCCTGCGCCCTTCGGCGCGATGGCATAGTAACACACATGGTCACTGGAGCTACATTCTCCCCATCTGCTGCTCTGATCGGTCTCTGACCATTTATACACACAAGAGGCATGTGAACTCGCATGGAAGCCCCGCCCACACACTAGCGGTGTGCACCGTCTTCCCGCCATTTACCCACTAATGTGGACAGCTCACTCAGGGACTCCTGCGCCCTTCGGCGCGATGGCATAGTAACACACATGGTCACTGGAGCTTCATTCTCCCCATTTGCTGCTCTGATCGGTCTCTGACCATTTATACACACGAGGCATGTGAACTCGCATGGAAGTCCCACCCACACACTAGCGGTGTGCACCGTCTTCCCGCTATTTACCCACTAATGTGGACAGCTCACTAAAGGGACCCCTGCGCCCTTCGGCGCGATGGCATAGTAACACACATGGTCACTGGAGCTTCATTCTCCCCATCTGCTGCTCTGATCGGTCTCTGACCATTTATACACACAAGAGGCATTTGAACTCGCATGGAAGCCCCGCCCACACACTAGCGGTGTGCACCGTCTTCCCGCCATTTACCCACTAATGTGGATAGCTCTCTCAAGGGACCCCTGCGCCCTTCGGCGCGATGGCATAGTAACACACATGGTCACTGGAGCTTCATTCTCCCCATCTGCTGCTCTGATCGGTCTCTGACCATTTATACACACAAGAGGCATGTGAACTCGCATGGAAGCCCCGCCCACACACTAGCGGTGTGCACCGTCTTCCCGCCATTTACCCACTAATGTGGACCGCTCACTCAAGGGACCCCTGCGCCCTTCGGCGCAATGGCATAGTAACACACACATGGTCACTGGAGACAACTCTTCTGGCACTTTAGGCAGCTGTAGTGCAGGAAAAGCACTATACATTTACCCAAAGAGGTAGCACTTACTGATTAGTCAGTAGAAAGTACTCCAGTTCAGTATGGTACAAAATCGCAAACAAATCCGCGATTTCGCGTGGAAATTCACAAATTGTCTGATTTTTTTGCGATTTTGCGCAAATTCGCGAACCGCTGATTCGCAATATTCGCCCATACTTAGTAAAAACGGACTGTACTGTAAAACAGTTGCCCAGCAATATAGCTTAAGGTTTGGCAGCACCCAGCCTCCTCTCTCCTTGGGTAAAGAAAGTAGTGTGTATGATCTCCTTGTATTTGAGTAGGCCCATATAAATTGGCAAAATATTTGTTCAAATAGATGAAGGATTGAATTATTAAATTCCAGGGGGATTGTTCTGAAAAAATATAGTAGTTTTGAGAAGTAAGTCATCTTTATTACATTACAGCGGCCAATTATAGTTAAATGCAAATTATCAATTTTCTTAAGTACCTTTTTAATGTCTATTGATAGTGGGGTCAGATTTTCCTCCACTATTGAATCTATGTTGGCCATAATACTCACACCCAAGTATTTAGCTTTTGGGACAACTAGTCTAACAGCCCAGGCTATGTTTTCATTCAGTATTATCTGATTCTTTGTTTTATTTAGAGCATACCCCGAGATTTTTCCAAACTTCTGAGCTTCATTTTCAAGAGCCTTAATAGCGTTTTTAGGGTCAGGAGTGACTATCGCCAAATCATCAGCATACGCCATGATCTTAGTACTTATGCCATGTCTGATGTCTGCTGGTATTTCAGGGTTTGATTCTATTTTACTGATGAGTGGATTGATAAAGAGGGCAAACAGCAGTGGGGAGCAGGGGCATCCCTGTCTTGTCCCACGTGAAATCTCTATTGGTTCAGTTAGCTTTCCATTAATCATGATTCTAGCTCTAGGGGTTTTATATAGAGCCTGAATCGCCTGCAGCATCTTGGGACCAAAGCCCGCCCTCTTCAGGACCTCCCAAAGAAAATACCAGGAGACCCGATCAAAGGCCTTTTCGGCATCTAACAATATTAAAGCGATCGGGTCTCCTGGTATCTTTGCTGCGTCAAACAGCATAATTGTCCTTCGAACATGTTCAGTAGTTCCCTTTTTAGGGATAAACCCTCGTTGCCAGTCGGAGACTAAACCCTCTATGTTATGAGCGATTCTGCTGGCCAATATTTTTGAAAATATCTTTGAGTCCGTATTTATTAAAGTTATTGGTCTGTAGGATGACATTTCCAGTGGGGATTTGTCTTTTTTAGCAAAGATTGCAATTTTTGCAAGGGACCATGAAGGGACAGGGGCGTTGCCACCAAAATTGAAATGACCACCGATGTAAAGACTTCTTTAATTTGCGGTACAAAGGCTTTGTAGAATTTTGCAGGGATGCAGTCCATGCCAGTTGCCTTGCCGTCCGGCAGGCTCTTAAGTGCACTGTTTATCTCTTCCCACGTGGGAAGGTGCTCCATCTGTTCTTGTATTTCTGGGCTGAGTTTAGCCATAGTTATAGGATCTAAATACTCCTCAATGTCTATGCTCCTGGCCTCAAAGGGTCTAACATCTTCCTCGGCATAGAGATCCCTGTAAAACCCTTCGAAGGCTTTATGTATTTTCCCCGGATACTTTGTAACCCCCTCCGAATTGGTATGAATTGCGGTTATTGTTGACTGCTGCCTAATTGTTAACGCTAGCTGATGCCCTATTTGCTCCCCACATTCATAGATTTTCCCTCGGTTCGCAGCCCACCTCGCGGCCGTTCTTTCTGAAAAGACTGATCCTATCTCTGCCTTAACCGCAGCTACCACGTGTTGAATTGCCTCTACTCCCCCTCCTGCTTTTATTGTCTGTGCTAGTCTCGTTTCTTCTGCTGTCAATTTATCCTGCAACTTCTGCACCTGTTCTTTTTCAGTTTTATTTCTCCTTATTGAAAAGCGAAGGGTCTCACCCCTGACCCCGGCCTTAAACGTATCCCACACTATCATAAGAGGAGCCGAGCCCAGGTTTGCCTTAAAAAAACTCCTGGATCCACCCCTGCATGTATACTTTATATTTGACATCATACAAAAGTGCTTTTTCAAAAGTCCAGGTTATATTTGGGCTTTCGGCCCTTAAGCCATCCAGGGTTAACGTCAATGGGTTGTGATCCAACATAAACCGGGGTGAGATTTTGATGTGAGTGGAACTGATCAGGGAAGAAGAAATGAAAAAATAATCTAGTCTTGCGAGTGACACATGAGGCCCTAAAAAGAAAGTAAAACCTTCTTGATTAGGTCTCAATTCTGCCCAGACGTCAACTAGACCATGTGTCTCAATCAGGTTTAGCATGGCTTGAAACAACCTTGGCTTTCTACCAGTGTATCTTCAGTTACTATCTGACTGCCAACAGCTTGGTAAATTTAAATTCAGGTCTCCACATAGTATAATGGGAGTTTGCCAGTGTACCAGTTCCTCTGTTACCCAGTTAATTACTCCTGAATCATCTTGGTTGTTCCCATAGATAGAACATAATGTAAAAGTGCAATTTGGTGTCAGAGAGCAGCCCACAATTACCCATCTCCCGAGACTATCGGACTTGACCCTATCTATTTTTAAAGGAAGTCTGTGATTTGTTAACACCCCTACCCCTTTCACTCTTGCGCCTTGTGTTGTAGCTCCAATTACTTTATACCCTAGTGCGTTAAAAAGATGCTTTTGGGATCCTTCGACATGTGTCTCTTGGAGACAAATCAAATCCGGACCCAGTGTCTGCAACCCTTGTGCCACTTTCTGTCTCTTTGCCAAATCATTAAGTACACAGATATTCACAGATACTATTTTAATTCTATTTGTACCACTCATTTTAAGTTAAGGAATCTCAATCTATCCTGCATTTCTACTTGCTTTTCTCCCTACATCGCCTTTTCGAAAAAAATAATCTCGTAGTCTGTAACCTATTTCAAACTGGCCCTCTATGTCCACCCCCCTACAACCTTTAGGTGTCCCTTCCTCCACCCCCCCCCACCCTTATTGAGCAGTCAAGATGACCTTGTATGATGGATGTCAAGTGTGAGTTCCAGCCACCAAACCTCCGAAAAAGAAAAAAGAAAAACACAACAGAGGTCTGGGTATCTTGATTTCTAAATCATTAGTCTAGATCATTAGTCAGTTCATCCGCTTCCGTTCAGTCATTTCCTTTAAAAACTCTCCTGCTTTGACTTCTGAGAGGAAGACTCGCGTTTTTCCCTCGTGCAGAACCTTCAGTCTGGCTGGGTTCATTAAATAAACTTGAGCCCCTTGTTGTTGGAATGGGGAAATTAACTGGCGCAGCCTCCATCTTCGTTCAACGGTTGCATGGCAAAAATCCGGTTTTGCAAAGAATTTAACCCCATTCGCCTCTTTCTGTGAGTTTGGTCTTGCCTTATCATAAATCATCTGCCTCAGTAGGAAGTTCCCGAAAAAGATAAAAAAAAAACCTGGGCTTTTCACTGGTGTGGTTCTCTCCCCCGTCTAGCCTTGAAGTTAAAAGGAAATCTGTGGGCCCTTTGTACCTCCAACTCCCAATTCCAATTAGTCTCTGCAGGAAATGCGGCTCGCAAAAGTTTGACTATGTATCCTCTGGGGTCTTCTCCTTCAACCCCCTCCGGGATACCCAGTAGTCGCAGATTATTACGGCGTTGTCTATTCTACTGGTCCTCTAGTTTGGTCATTAGGTCCACTAGGCATGCCTCATGCATGCCCCCCTGTTCTTTAGCCTTTGCAGCCTCCTCTTCCAGTATCTCAGTCCTGGCCTCTACCATCGCTACCCGGTCCCCAATATCTGTACAAGCCTTATTAAGCTTCCTCATGCCACTTTGCAATTTCTTAGCAGCAGCTTTGGCAGAGAGGTTATCTGAGCCCACTTCCTCCTGAAACTGCTTAATGGAATTCAGAATTGAAGCCAAAGAAGGCGCCTCCACATCGCCCGCATTCCTATCCGGGACTGATGAGGCTGTCTCAGATTGTGGTGCACTGGGGGTGTTTCCGAGTGAAAGTAGGCTTGGGGTGTCAGAATAGTCCCACTTTAGCTGATTCAGCTTCCGCCTGGACTGTCTCTTCCTCAGGACTGTGTTGGCTGTTTTACTTTGAGCTATCTCATCCTCGCTGTGACCCTCCTCTGACAAAGAGTCTTCAGTTGAATAGGAACCTTCCTTGCCAGTATCTGATAAGGACCCATTCGACACCGAGTAAAAGTTCTCAGCACTAGGATCTGGTGTCTGAGGCGGCAGAACCCCGGAATTGGTTAAATATTTCGGGATCTCTCCCTGTTCTTCGCTGCCCGCCCTGGCCTCCCTTGAGGGAGTTATCTGTGGCTCATTACCCCCTTCCACATCATTTTGCCGTGCCTCTAGGCCCGCATCTTGTGAGTCGAGCGGTATTTGGTCCCGCCGCCTCTGCAGGGGGAACTTGGGGGCTAATATTGGGATGTCTTTTACTGCCCGTACTACCCTCATTAGCTGCTGTTAATACCGATCTTAATACGGGAAAGTGCTTGCTAATTGAGGGGGAGTGACCTGTATTGTCCAAGACAGCCTCCTTTGTACGGTTAGATTTGGCAACAGTTTTTTTAATAGCCCCCAAGTCCCTTTTACCTTTCACTGGCTGATCTAGCTTCTCTCCTTCCGCACCAAGATCAGCTTTATTTTCTGTCCTCTCGTCGTCATCCTCCTCTCCGCTAGCTGCCTGCTTCTGTTTGTCTGCTAAGGTTGCTGCCTCGAGGTCACTGCCCTTCGTAAGCAGAAAGCCGCAGATACCGCCGCTGTTACCTCGCTCCGTTTGTTAGATGCGGTGCGGATGACCAGGGAGAACACGGCACAGAACTCCGCTCGCTTCCGCGAGGTTCGCGAAGTCGCCGCCGCTTTGTTTGTGGACATGGGTCTGGGCCGGTTTCACAATCACAACTCCCCGCATCCACGGCTGCCTTCAGGCTGTCCGCTCAGTGCGATGATTGCCGAGCCTCAAGATTCTCCCGGCATGCAGCAGTGGCGAGGTGGCTGGATCGCGGCTCCTCCTCACACAGGCTTAATCACTGCTCAGGGGTACTCTTCCTTTCAAATGAAAGAATTGCAGGTACTCTTCCTTTCAAATTAATGAAGTGCAGGTACTCTTCCTTTCAAATGATTGAAGTGAAGGTACTCTCCCTTTCACATGAAAGAAGTGCAGGTACTCTCCCTTTCACATGAAAGAAGTGCAGGTACTCTCACTTTCAAATAAAAGAAGTGCAGGTACTCTCCCTTTCACATGAAAGAAGTGCAGGTATTTTCTTTTTTTTAAATTTAATTTTATTTTACATAGTTTTATATAGCGCAAACTTGACCCGAATCGGGCATCAGAGTGATTTACATAGCACTAGTTGCATTACATGAGGACACATTCATTTTTGTGAGGCACGGGTAGATTAAGTGATTTGCCCAGAATCACAGGATGTTCAGCGTCATTGTCGAGACTCGAACCCAGTTCCCCAGATTCGAGGTGGACCGCCCTAGCCGTTAGGCCAACTCCTCTCCAGGTACTCTCCCTTTCAAATGAAAGAAGTGCAGGTACTCTCCCTTTCACATGAAAGAAGTGCAGGTACTCTCCATTTCTAATTAAAGAAGTACAGGGACTCTCCATTTCAAATTAAAGAAGTCCAGGCACTCTCCCTTTCAAATTAAAGAAGTCCAGGTACTTTCCCTTTCAAATGAAAGAAGTGCATGTACTCTCTCGTTCAAATGAAAGAAGTGCAGGTACTCTCCCTTTCAAATTAAAGACGTGCAAGTACTACTCTCCCTTTCATATGAAAGAAGTGCAGGTACTATTCGCCCATTCAATTGAAAGAAGTGCAGGTACTCTCCTTAACAAATAAAGGAAGTGCAGGTACTAATCAACCTTTCAAATGAACGGAGTGCAGGTACTACTCTCCCTGTGAAATGAAAGAAGTGCAGGTACTCTCCCTTTCAAATGAAAGAAGTGCAAGTACTACTCTCCCTTTCAAATAAAAGAAGTGCAGGTACTACTCGCCCTTTCAAATGAAAGAAGTGCAGGTACTACTCTCCTTTTCAAATGAAAGAAGTGCAGGTTCTCTCCCTTTCAAATTAAAGAAATGGAAGTACTACTCTCCCTTTCAAATGAAAAGTGCAGGTACTACTCTCCCTATCAAATTAAAGAAGTGCAAGTACTACACTCCCTTTCAAATGAAAGAAGTTCAGGCACTACTCTCCCTTTCAAATGAAAGAAGTGCAGGTACTACTCCTCCTTTCAAATTAAAGAAGTGAAGGTACTCTTCCTTTCAAATGATTGAAGTGAAGGTACTCTCCATTTCACATGAAAGAAGTGCAGGTAGTCTCCCTTTCAAATAAAAGAAGTGCAGGTACTACTCTCCCTTCCAAATGAAAGAAGTGCAGGTATTCTCCCTTTCACATGAAAGAAGTGCAGGTATTTTCTTTTTTTTAAAATTTAATTTTATTTTACATAGTTTTATATAGCGCAAACTTGACCCGAATCGGGCATCAGAGTGATTTACATAGCACCAGTTGCATTACATGAGGAAACATTCATTTTTGTGAGGCACGGGGAGATTAAGTGATTTGCCCAGAATCACAGGATGTTCAGCGTCATTGCCGAGACTCAAACCCAGTTCCCCAGATTTGAGGTGGACCACCCTAGCCGTTAGGCCAACTCCTCTCCAGGTACTCTCCCTTTCAAATGAAAGAAGTGCATGTACTCTCTCGTTCAAATTAAAGAAGTGCAGGTACTCTCCCTTTCAAATGAAAGAAGTGCAAGTACTACTCTCCCTTTCATATGAAAGAAGTGCAGGTACTATTCGCCCATTCAAATGAAAGAAGTGCAGGTACTATTCGCCCATTCAAATGAAAGAAGTGCAGGTACTCTCCTTAACAAATAAAGGAAGTGCAGATACTATTCACCCTTTCAAATGAACGGAGTGCAGGTACTACTCTATCTTTCAAATGAAAGAAGTGCAGGTACTCTCCCTTTCAAATGAAAGAAGTGCAAGTACTACTCTCCCTTTCAAATGAAAGAAGTGCAAGTACTACTCTTCCTTTCAAATAAAAGAAGTGCAGGTACTACTCGCCCTTCCAAATGAAAGAAGTGCAGGTACTACTCTCCTTTTCAAATGAAAGAAGTGCAGGTTCTCTCCCTTTCAAATGAAAGAAATGGAAGTACTACTCTCCCTTTCAAATGAAAAGTGCAGGTACTACTCTCCCTATCAAATGAAAGAAGTGCAAGTACTACTCTCCCTTTCAAATGAAAGAAGTTCAGGTAATACTCTATCCTTCAAATGAAAGAGGTGCAGGGACTCTCCTTAACAAATGAAATAAGTGCAGGCACTACTCTCCATTTCAAATGAAAGAAGTGCAGGTACTAATCCTCCTTTCAAATTAAAGAAGTGCAGGTACTCTCCCTTTCAAATGAGAGAAGTGCAAGTACTACTCTCCCTTTCAAATGAAAGAAGTGCAGGTACTACTCGCCCTTTCAAATGAAAGAAGTGCAGGTACTCTGCTTAACAAATAAAAGAAGTGCAGGTACTACTCTCTCTTTCAAATGAAAGAAGTGCAGGTCCTCTCCCTTTCAAATGAAAGAAGTGCAAGTGCTACTCTCCCTTTCAAATGAAAAGTGCAGGTACTACTCTTCCTTTCAAATGAAAGAAGTGCAAGTACTACTTTCCCTTTCAAATGAAAGAAGTTCAGGTACTACTCTCCCCTTCAAATGAAAGAGGTGCATGTACTCTCCTTAACAAATGGAAGAAGTGCAGGCACTACTCTCCCTCTCAAATGAAAGAAGTGCAGGTACTACTCCCGCTTTCAAATGAAAGAAGTGCAGGTACTCTCCCATTCAAATGGAAAGAAGTACAGGTACTACTCTGCTTTTCAAATTAAAGAAGTGCAGGTACTCTGTCTTTCAAATTAAAGAAGTGCATGTACTCTACTTAACAAATGAAAGAAGTGCAGGTACTATTCTCCATTGCAAATGAAAGAAGCGCAGGTACTCTCCCAAATGAAAGAAGTACAGGTACTACTCTTCCTTTGAAATTAAAGAACTGCAGGTACGCTCTCTTTCAAATGAAAGAAGTTCAGGTACTCTCCTTAACAAATTAAAGAAGTGCAGGTACTACTATCACTTTCAAATGAAGGAAGTGCAGGTACTACTCTCCATTTCAAATGAAAGAAGTGCAGGTACTACTCTCACTTTCAAATGAAAGAAGAGCAGGTACTCACCCTCTCAAATAAAAGTACAGGTACTACCTTTCAAATTAAAGAAGTGAGGGTACTATCCCTTTCAAACGAAAGAAGTGCTGGTACTCTCTCTTTCAAATGAAAGAAGTGCAGGTACTCTCCTTAATAAATGAAAGAAGTGCAGGTAGTACTCTCCCTTTCAAATGAAAGAAGTGCAGGTAATACTCTCCCTTTCAAGCAAAAGAAGTGGCGGTACTCTTCTTTTCAAATGAAATAAGTGCAGGTACTCTCCCTTTCAAATTAAAGAAGTGCAGGTCCTCTCCCTTTTAAATTAAAGAGTGCAGGTACTCTCCCTTTCAAATTAAAGTAGTGCAGGTACTCGGTGCCGGACAGCACCAGCCCATTTAAAGCATTGGTCTTCATGTGATGGGATGTTGTGAAGGTTGTTTTTTATGTGTTGAGTGGGAGACTGTCCATTCCATTCTGGGGTCCTTTTAAGATTACAAGACAGTGCTCCAGTCCAGAAATTTTGTTTAGCAACCCAATGCATTCTGGGAATTGCTGTCCTGGTTTTCATTTGATCCAATGGATCTGAATGAGTTGTAAAAGAAAAGCCCTGGACTGATGCACTGTGTTCTTGGTGACGTGGTTTTGATCTGGTAACCTTAATACTTGTAGAAACAACCCGGTGCTCATCTAATGTTTGTTTAACAAAAAAATTGCAAAGCTCCAAATTTCTTTTTTTTTTGTAGCCTGGGCCAGAGCTGGGGTGGCTGAATTCTAAGACTATCTAGAATTGGTTCCACCCTAAGCCTCTTCCTTCCACCACCCTACACTTAATGACTCTATCTCACTCTTGCAGGTCCCCTATTCACCCCTGCTTTCTCCTTTTTTCACTGTTTCCCTAATTTTCTCTTTCTTCTTATTTTCACCTTTCTGCATCTTGCTCTAGGTCAAAGCCTGGTTATGAAAACTAAGCCCCAGTGACTAAAAGTAGGTATCAGTGACCTTCACGTGCAGCCACATCACACATTATGCACCCAGAAGGATTATCCCTCTGTACCAGTGACAGCATTCTACTTCATGTCCAGAGGGCATCTTCAGACTATTATGGGTGCTTCTTGACCATAAGGATATTAAACTGTGATACCTACCCCTATACCTCATGGTATGTCCGAGAATGGGAGGGGAGTGGTGTTGAGCAAAAAAAAATGTTTGTTCCAGATGAAAAGATGCAGGAGAAATAGAGGTCTGGAAGAGTATAGAAAAAACTAAGATAGTATAACAGTGTTCCACATGCACTACCTTGCCACAAACCCCCTTCTCTTGCACCAAACCTCTACCTCCTTCATGATAAGCTGGGAGGTCCCCTTTCTTATACCGGTTTCTGGCTTATTTATTTATTTATCTATTTGCGGGTTTGTAATGCGCTTGAATAAACTCCCGGAGGAGTATCTCTGCGCTCCAGAGACGACAGTAGCAAACCCAGAGGGCATTAATCCTGAACAAAAGAATCATATGTGACTAAATCATGGCCAAGCTGGTTTAGACCTGAAACATAAAAGTTTTCAATTTTTTCCTAAAGGCAAAATGGTCCGGGCACTGCCTGAGCTGGAGAGGAAGTTTATTCCACAATGTTGGACCCACCACGGACAGTGCCTTGCCACCCTGTCTAACCCTTCTAATCTTGGGCACCCTCAGAAACAGCTGATTACTTGACCTGAGAGCGCGTGTGGGAACTTAGGGGACACATTTTTTTGCCAGATAGGAGGGTCCTAGGTCGTGCAGTCCTTTGTGTACTATGCAACATATCTTGAATTTCACTCTTTGGCGGACAGATAACCAGTGAAGTTTTTCTAGCAGAGGTTTAGATGAAGATCTGGGGGGAGCATTGAGGACCAACCTGGCCGCGGTATTCTGTATCACTTGAAGTCGGTTCAGTACCTCTTCATTAGCAGATGCCAGGAGGCCATTACAGTAATCAAGCCGACTGATCACTAAAGCCTGGACCAGAGTCTTTTTAATGGAGTCCGGGAGGAGCGGAAATACCTTACGGAGGAGTCCTATCATAAAAAAACAGGACCCCACTGTGTTATTTCTGTGTTGTTTCAAGTTCAACTCCTATTCCAAGCGAACCCCAAGGTTCTTGATTACTTGCTTTGGGTCGGGAACTGGCCCCAGATCAGATGGCCACCAATCAGGGGACCATAGGATCTTGGCCTCACCGAAAAGCATAACTTCAGTCTTACCAACGTTACACTGAAGAAAGTTGGAAGACATCCACTGGGATACTGCTTTCATCCCCTCGGAGAAAGATTGCTTAACCTCCGAGGTCAAAGATTTAAATGGAAAAAGCAGCTGGGTATCATCAGCATAAGACACTGGACAAAAACCAAAGGCTCTCATAATATTTGCCAGGGGGGGCCACATAGATGTTAAAAAGAGTCGGGCTCAAACAGGAGCCCTGTGGCACCCCCTTGGCGATCTTAACCTCATCCGACCGGAACTCACCCATGGTGACACATTGAGTGCGGTCGGAGAGAAAGCTCTTTAGCCAAGCCAGTGCCATGCCCTCCAGTCCACTCTCAGCCAGTCGTTCGATCAAGATCTTATGGGAAATAGTATCGAACGCTGCTGATAAATCCAGCAGTACCAGGACAGCTGAGATACCCTTGTCCTGGTACAGCTTAGTGAACCTCATTGGAGGTGGGCGCCACCAGCTTCAGGTGGGAGTGGTCTTTTATCAAACACCGTCTACCACGCCCAGTTGAATGTTCTTTTGAGTAGTGGTATTTGGATGGACTCTCCCTCCATAATGATCATTGCATTAAAAAAAGGATTGGTTCAGACACCAGAGTGATCACTAATGTCTGTAAGCCAAGACACAGCGCCACACTAATGTAGGACTTTGTCACTTTGATTCCACAGGTTTGTACAGGAGGAATATGACACTTTACAACGCATGTGTTACAACACGTGTCATTACAACAGATTTTTCACATTGCAAAATCCATTACAACGCATGTCGTTACAACGCATGTCATTACTACGCATAATCCATTACAACGCAATTACTATTCTAACTCCACAGGGCGTTACTTTAGGGAATACATTGTAATAGATTATGCGATGTAATGACATGCGTTGTAATGGATTTTGCGTTGTAAAACATTTGTTGTAATGACACGCGCATTAACATGTGCGTTGTAAACTATATTTCCCGTACGGGAGACTGTGATCTGCACAGCATGGGCCATCGTGTTCCAAAGGCCCAAATATATTGTCTTGGATAGTGCTTACTACCCCAAGTGTACCATTAAACTGGTTCTGTCATGGCACTTTAACTTATGGAGCACACACGACCACCAAACGGTCTATTGGCGCTAGGTAACTGTCTCAGCATGGCTCATGATAATAATTAATAATCTGCCCTTCTGAATAGCACTTATGAGGCTCAATATTGATATACATTTTCCATTTTAGATTATGCATCTAATACTGTGTTTCCTTCATAGGAGTACAGAGTCTTGGTGGTGATGCTGGGCAGCTTGGAAATCAAAGGTCCCCTTCAAGGACAATCAAAGTAGAACATAGAGAGAGCATCGTTAGGTTTTGGTCGAGTCTGAAAATGTATTCATTAAAAAAGTTGTGAGCAGCAGGACAGCTGGAGTAGGGTGATCCCCCGGCATGAGTCACAGAGCCAAGCTCCCAAAGCGAGATGAAGCACACGTAGAGGCTTCTAGATCCAGGCACGTTTTCGTATATCCCTTCCGAGAGCAGGGACGAGTTCCTGAGAACGAAAGAAAAAAACCTTAAAATGTATCAACTGTAGTACACAGTTTCTACAGAAGCAGATACATTTTCAAAACCTCACTTTGAGTGCCAGGGGTGCTCTATATAGTAGCCCAGAGACTGGGATTTCTTGTTAACAAAGTTAGCATGGCCAGGAAACATAGCCACCACAGGATACATCAGAGAAGCATTATTCAGAGCAATTTTCGAATTATGTTACAGACATATGATTGCTTCACCTCAGGTACATGAGCAGACAAGTTGATGCATTCTGAAGCCTTTGCAGCTTGTCAGACACATATTTGGTGAAACACAGGAATAAACTGTCGACAAATCCAGTTTTGGGAGACATGTTGCTTTGATTTCCTGAGCCCAGCGAGAGAAATTCAGACACTTAATTATTTCCTATGGGACTTGAAGATGGATAAAGCTGATACTTGAAAACTTGGTACATGTTGGCAGTCGTCTGGGCATTAGTGACTGCTTCCAAACCTGTAAGCGTGTCTACTCATACAGATAATGGGTCTAATTCCTTGGATCCAGATTACATTAGAAGGCCGCTGAACCTCCGTGCACCATGTGCTCTCTCCTCGGGTTGGCTCGACAAACCTCCCCCCATCAATTTGATCAATCTTAAACAGGGATAATAAAAGAGGAGCAATTTATCAGTACGATAAAAAAACAAATCCTTCATCATTAAGTATTAAAAAGTGGCGGAACTCATCTAGTCTTGCAAAGAATAAGGGGGATGTGATATTGGCAGCATACATTATTTCAGACTTGTCCCCCTCATGTGTTGCTGCATTGCCTTGTTGTCTCACGTAGGAAGGGAAGAGGGTGTCATCCTTCCATACGTCATGTCATGTTCTCCATCACGGCTTTCTGCTTTACCTTTTTTTCTGTTAAAGGAACATAAGCCACTATCACAAAGATTGACTTGAAGGCCCGCTTAAAACAACATGGAGTCTCGGGCGTAAAGGCAGTGTACGCAGCGTGGAATTCATTTCACCATTGCCAACCACCTACCATCTAATGCCTGTTGTCACATCCAGACATCTTAATTACTTCCAACCTCTTGGTGGTAAAAAAGGTGATGGTTTTGCCACCTCTGAGGTGATGGTCTTCAGAAGGCAGATAAAGGGATAATGTGGCCCAAATTGAATTCACTTTGGAATAGAAATGGTGATGTTGGGATTAGGGAGAACGGAGAGAGTGAGCAGGAGAAAGTGGAGCAAAGTGGAAAAGAAGTCGCGGCTAAGAGATGATTAGTAGTTATGCCTGTACCGACTTGATAATCTACCATACATCACCTCCTTGCAACCTTCTGAACCGAGCTTGATGCGGCTATCCACTATGGAAAACATACCTCCCTAGGAAAGCTAATGGCAGTGCTGCACTTCTCTACCACAGGGAGCATCGAGGGAGAGTGGAAGTGGCAATTGGCATCTCACAGTCTGCGTTTTGCCACATAATAAAACAAGGACATTATCTAGCTTCTTGAAGACATCCGTTTTCCAGACGATGCAACAGAATGCGTAGGCCTCTATGCCATCTCTAACATGCCCAGTGACTTAGCACCCATTGATAGAACCCACATGCTGATGCTTCTACCACCGACCCAATATATTGAAACCATTGGCACCAGCACATCATCTTTGTGCAGGTAATTTGTTATGTTGGCATGACCATCAATGCAGGTACTACAGAGTATTCAAGATACATCCATGATGCCCATGTGTTTTCATGGTCCCAGAGTAGTGTGCATGGTTTAACTGGTGAGTTCAGACATGTAGGTGCTTTGGCAAAAAACATTGTACCATTACACTGCCTGAGATGTTTGCTAAGACCATCACAGGGGCCACCTAAATTTGCACTTGTCACACCACCATATGAACCTCGCCTTATCGAAGTTCTTATCCCGCCTGTGCCATCCTCAAAGGGTCTTGTGCTGTCCATGCCCAGGAGTGGGTCTCATGTTGACTTTGCCATAGGGCTCGTGCTGCACCAACTCAGGCCCAACAAGGCTGACACTCATCTTGGGTTGACGTGTTTCCATTTAGGTTGTCATTGCGAGTGGCCTCTTAATTTCAATAGGACCATAGGAATTATGAGATCCTCAAAAACACCACAGATATGTTTATCATCGCATGGAGATTTTGGCTACTGATAGCAGACACAATCTCCTTGTGAAAATATGGGGGGAAATTAGAAATAACAGGGGAATTGGACACAGAATCAGAGATACCCCCAGTAATTCCCCTTTTCTAAGTGGACCCTCTGGGTCGTATGTTTATGCTCCTATTAACTCTGGCCCTCTGGTGATATTAGTACCCCGGTTATCGGTAACTTCAGGAGGGTGAAGTTTCCTGTAAGGTTACCTGGCCACTTGTTATGAGGCTTTAAAGAGCGCATAGCCTGAAAGTTTGGCCTGCACTGTTCTACTGGAGGAGGACAAGGCTGATTTGCATATGGTTAGTCTATGTATGTAGTAGCATAGTGGACAAAAATATGATTGCCTGATAGGCAGCTCAGAAGAATTACCAGCATCATATTAATTTGGATATTCATCCATCCGTTTTTTCATCTTTCTTTCTTGTGCTGGCCTTGACAAAGCTGCCCATCTCCAAACTTCAGGACTCCAAAGACCTTTTTTTGTCTGTCGATTACTTAGGCTTGGTTGCAGTAGTAAAGGTGCCACTGAAATGGCCCGTTGCATTGGAACCATCTTCTCCTGAATTACTTCTTTGTAGTACTTCACCTCTCTCTCAATTGTCGATGATGTGGTCTGTAAAGTTAACTGCGCGGATGTTCTGCGGATCCCTTTTCTACAGGTTTTCCTTTCAACAAGTAGTGGTTACATAACTTCCCCCGAACAGCCCTGGAAGAACCTCTACTTCCACTGACACTGTGTCTCTCTATAGGTCTTGAAATTCTATTTTGCACAGACCTGAAGCAGTAAGCATCTGTGCTTCTATGGAAGACGTTATTGGATATCATTATTGAAAGTCCCTCTCATGCATAACCGACGGTACAGTTCGCTTTTCTCTCCCCCAGTATCCCGCTGTAGTCCCATGCGTAACCCACTGCTGTCACATTTACTCTCCTACAAACCTTTTCAACTCCATCCACAGTCCCTTGCACCAACTCAGCAGGTCGTGTGTTCCTCCTGCAGGTCTGTACACTATGCAATGTAGTTTCAAAGCACCATTTGTCTGGCAGGCTCATACCAGTCCCCTTCAGTGTCATGCTTCCCGAAGTCCCATGCCCACCAACTTGCAAAGCTATGCTCTACCGGCTTCCCCTTACTGCAGCCCTGTGAGCTATACAGTGTACTCCCAAGCATTTAACCCTGCAGTCCCATGCACACCAATACAGTCACATACACCAACGTCTACATTGAGGCCCTGGAGAGTCATCCTACAGTGACGCACAATTATTCCAAGAAGTTCAATGACTGTGATTGCTTTTGACTTCCCTTTCTGCTCATGAATCACCTCCAGCAGTTGGAAATAGCATAGGGTGCTGGAACAGAATAAGGTAGCATCACTGATGGCAGCCCTTGGATTTTAGCTAATCCCAATATTCTCCCATCAGCTCCTTTGCCATCATCCAAGTCCTCACAAATCATTGTCGCCAGTCCTTGTGTGGACTGCTGCTGAACAATGCTTTGCAGGGACCAAGCCCACGTTCTACAATATTAGCTCATGTACTGAGCCCAACTGTATAGAGCATTGGTTTCTACAACTGTAACAAGAAATGCCTGGCCCCACTTCTAGTTAGCAGGTCACTCTAACAAGAAGTGTCTGGACCCACCATTATGTGGAAATACACTTTAACAAGAAGTGTCTGGCCCCAACTCTAGCTGGAAGGCCACTTTAACAAAAAGTGTCAGGCCCCACCTCAAGGTGGCAGGTCACTGTAACAAAATTGGTCTGCCCCCATCCCAAGGGGAAGGTCTAACCAATGATTAGAAACAGAAGTCCTAGAACTAGCATTAATTTAGGCACCTGAAGAGTGTTGGGTTCCTCAACTTTAACAAGAAGTGTCTGCCCCCACCTCTAGTTAGCTGGTCACTTTAACCAGAAGTGTCAGGCCCCAGGTCTAGGTGGAAGGCCACTTTAACAAGAAGTGTTTGGCCCCACCTCTAGATGGAAGGTCTGACCAATGGCTGGACAAAGAAGAAGATTTAGAACTAAGGGTAATGGAGGCACCAGGAATCAAGTTTAGTCTTCTATTTTCCTGACCTAGTCAGCTCAGGCTCAGCACTGAATGCAATGATCTCTGTGATATGGTTTAATGCTGTATGAAGTTAGTCTGAATTGAACGGAGGCATCTTATTCATTTATGGAAGGCACTGGTAGTAAACACGATTTGAGAGGGGCCAGAAGGGTCTGACTAAACCTGAAGCCATGTAATCTTGTATATATTACTAATGAGTAGATCTCAGTAAAACTTTAAAGTAAACTAAGCAACACATGGCTAATTCAGAGATAGTATCTTTAACAAAATCAATGTAGACTCCTGGTCAGTTAAGAGTAGATGGAACCAAATTACTTTAAAATAAAGCTTGCTGGCACATAAAATGTGCTACCTATTTCATCCATCTGTGCCAATGTAGGATTCATATTTTTGGTTTGAAGGATTTCTTGCCTGAAAAAAAGTAGTTTAATCATCTTCATGTAGGTTCGTGGAAATAAGCTTTCAGAACCCTTGTAGAATATGAGAACTTTCTAACATGGGAGGGCTAGTTATTTACAGGTTTTATATGGAGCAGGCTTTAGTCACTAATGAAGAGAAAACTGGCACAAAGTGCTGGCACAGACTGGGAACAGGCTAAACTTAGGTTTTGGTAGCTAACATGAGGCTACTCTGTACTAGGCTGCCATCTTTGATCGGCATGCCTGTGTCCAGGTACAGCTACCCTATACCCTGGGGCGTGTGTGTATTCACTGAAAAAAACAAAGGTTACAGAGACTTTATAGTGAGGCTCATGTTTTACTCATACAAAACCAGGTAAGTTCTGCAGTTATAGTTAGCTGTGGTAACTATAACTTGCGCCCACGCAATTAACTGCTTATAACCTCACATATTATATCACTCATGACATGATCAGTGACATCACTCATGACATCATCAACAGAATCACTGTAACCTTTGGTTATTTCAGTGAATTTCTAAGTTATTTTAAAATATATTTCTTAACTATAAAGTACCTGTAGGAACCGGGGTCACCAGTTCCCCGGGGGTAGCCTGGCACGAGCAGGTAGGCACCCGAAAGCTCAGGTGTTAAGTGACTATACAACACACGCATCCACTGAGACAATTAGTGCACGCAAGAACTTAGACCACACCAGTTACGTTCAAACATCTTCTTTAAATGTAAAACATTTCTTTGGCCGGCTGTAGCCCCCTCTGTCTCAAAGTTACTCAATGCTTCATGAGGCTCTTGCCCAGTCTACAGTATTCGTATGGGCCTTTTAGGGGCCAACGGGGCCCAACAACAGTTTCCCCGAGGGGAGGGGTGGTTCCAGGGGCCTCCTGTTCCCTCCTGGGAGACCCCGCGTCTACTCCGGTCCTCCGCCCTCCCCCAGGGTTTTACCTTTACTCTTCGGGCCCACGGCCCCTTGCGGAGCAGCTGCAGATGGTAAAGAGGCCTCCTGCGGCCTCTCGAATGATTCCCGGCCCTTCGGGGGGCCGGCGCTGACAGGTAGGGTCCCTGGCTCTTTCTCCGAGCCTTCCGGGGTCCGACCAGGCTGTTCCCGGGCCTCTCATGGCTTCCCGGCCCAGGGACCAATCGAGGGCGAGGCTCAGCAGAGGCGCAGCCACCAATGGCAGCGCGGCCTGTGGGGCGCGATGACAGAGCCCAATGGGAGCGCGTCGGGGGCGGAATTGGTGACGACGCCCCCGTCACGTGAGCAGGGGAGATGCCTTCAGGGCCTAGCGCGGCCTACGGGGCGCTCGTGGCCTGACAGAAATTCCTGAAGCGGCGGCCCTCTCGCGATGCCGGGGGTTGCCGGGGGGGGAAACAACCAGCAACAAGACACTCGTGGGGGGTGCAGAGGCCCCGGGGATGTCAGTGGCCCTTCGTTGACGTGGCGCCAGGCCCCACAGTGAGTTCACACACGGCGCTGGTGGGTGGCAAAGCGCTAGGAAGCCTCGGCGCTAGGCAGATAAAGCGCTTCGTAGATCTAGCGCTTCAGGGCAGGAAGGTCTCTAGCACTTCGGTACTGCTCACAGGCACAGTGGGGGGACAAGTAGACACCTCGTGGAGGCCACGCTCCGTGTCACAATTACAGCGCTAGCTTGCACCCAGCAGTTCTCGGGACCACAGCGGGTCTGAGCAGTGCAGCCCTCAACAGGGGCCACAGTAGGGGAGCGCTGGATAGGCAGCACAGTCCATTCAGGCAGTTCACACAGGACAGGGAGGACAGCACAGGAGCCCAGGTTGGGGGGGAAAGTGAACACAGGTCTGTACCTGGGGGGTCCTTCAGCAGTCCTTTGTAGTACAGGCAAGGAGTCTTCTTGGCGCTAGATGGTCCTGCGCCCTTGATGGGTTGTTTCTTAAGAAAGGGGGGGGGGGGTGAGTTGAAGGCTTGTCAATTTTCCTCAAATGGTCACTGAAGATGGTCCCTGGGTTGCCCTCCCGCCGGGCCAGATCAGTGGGCAAGATCAGGGTACCTCACCCTACTTGGAAAGCAGCACCTAAGCCCTGTCACTCCCAGTGGCATAAGTCCCTGACTAGGCCCTACCGCCTAAATCTCCTGGGTGGGTCCCCCAGATCAGTGATGCCCCTACTGACTGGAAAGTTTCCCTCCCTTTCCTTATATAGTGACAGTTGGCAGTTGCAATGGCAGTTGGTGTCACCTCCCCTGTTCTAGAAGGTTCCAGGAGCTTCCCTCATTCTAGCTATGGGCAGGCTGGCAGGCTGGTATCGCAACATTGTTTAAGGGTTCCAGCCAGCTCCTGGCTACTAGAGTGCGTTTACAAAGACCAGGGGTCAGTGGCAGCCATGTTAGGGGAAGAGAGTACCTGCACCTTAACATTGGGAAACAATGGGAAGGTGCCCAGAGACCTAAGGCCAACAAAAAGTAGGTGGAAAAAATGAGGCAAGGGCGAAGAAAAATAGGGAAAGACCACCCTAGGGCTGACAGGTCTAACATGTGTCCCCCCCAGCTGAAAGTGGGGAGAGCTACCCAACCTCTAGGGAGTTCTCGTCACTAAGGCGGAAAAACCGGGAGAGACCGTCAGCATTGGCGTGGTCAACTCCGGGCCGATGTTCCACCCGGAAGTCCATCCCCTGTAGGGAAATGGACCACCTTAAGCAACTTGGGGTTTTCGCCTCTCATTTGAATGAGCCAGCGAAGGGGTCGGTGGTCGGTTTGAATCAGGAAGTGAGAGCCAAAGAAGTATGGCCTCAACTTCTTCAAAGCCCAGACCACAGCGAAGGCTTCTCGCTCGATGGTACTCCATCGCCGTTCCCGAGGGAGGAGTCTTTGGGAGATAAAGGCCACAAGGTTGGTCTTGGCCGTCGTTGTTGGGTTGTGAAAGCACAGCGCCTACGCCGTGCTCTGAGGCATCCGTCTGCACGATGAATTCTTTCTGGAAGTCAGGAGTGGCCAGCACCGGAGCGGTGCACATCGCACGCTTCAGTGTTTCAAATGCCTCTTGACAAGCAGCCGTCCAGATCACCTTGCGTGGCTGCTTTTTGGACGTCAACTCGGTCAAGGGGGCTACGATGGTACCATATCCCTTGACGAACCTGTGGTAGTATCCAGTGAGGCCAAGGAAGGCTCGGACCTCAGTTTGGGTCTTGGGGGGCTCCCAGGCCATGATGGTCTCGATCTTGGCCTGGAGGGGTCGCACCTTACCTCCGCCCACCAGGTGTCCCATGTACACGACAGATCCTTGTCCAATCTGGCACTTGCTAGCCTTGATGGTGAGGCCAGCGTGTTGCAGAGCCTGCAGCAGCTCCTGGAGATGCTGCAGATGGTCCTCCCAGGTGCTACTGAAGACAGCTATGTCATCCAGGTACGCCGCTGAGAAGGACTCCAGGCCAGACAGCACCTGGTTCACCAACCGCTGGAAGGTGGCCGGAGCATTCTTGAGCCCGAAGGGCATCACTCGGAATTGGAAGTGGCCCTCGGGGGTGGAGAATGCTGTCTTCTCCTTTGTTCCATCGGCCATTGCAATCTGTCAGTACCCTGATGTCAAGTCGATGGTGCTGAGGTACTTGGCTGCTCCCAGCCGGTCAATCAGCTCATCTGCACGTGGGATCGGGTGAGCATCTGTCTTGATTACAGAGTTCAATCCCCGATAATCCACACAGAACCGAAGTTCTGGTGTGGTGCCCGGTGGAGCCGCTTTAGGCACCAGCACGACCGGACTAGCCCACGGGCTGCTGGAGGGTTCGATCACCCCCAGCTCCAGCATTTTGGCCACCTCACCCTGGATGCTGTTCTTGACTTTATCAGACAGCCGGTAAGACTTGGTTTTTACTGGCGGACTGTCCCCGGTGTCCACATCATGGGCACACAGATGTGTAATTCCAGGCGTGAGAGAGAACAACGAGGCGTGCTGCGCCAATACCTGGTGGCATTCCCTCTGTTGCTCTGGGGTCAAGGATGGGGAGAGGACAACTCCCTCAACTGAACCATCCTTCTACTGGGCTGCCAGAAGGTCAGGAAGAGGCTCACTCTCCTCCTCCTCGCTCCCATCCGTCACCATGAGGAGAGCAAGCTCTGATCGCTCATGGTGAGGCTTCAGGCGGTTGACGTGGAGCACCCGATGGGGCTGACGGGGGTCTTCAAATCCACGACGTAGGTGGTCTGGCCTCGACGCTCCACAATCACGTACGGACCAGTCCACCGGTCATGGAGGGCACTAAGCTCCCCAGGCTCCATTACCCACACCTTCTGTCCAGCGTCCAACTCCACTGTCCGAGCGTTGCGGTCATACCACTCCTTCATGACGGCTTGGCTAGCCTCCAAGTTGTCTGAGGCTTCCTTCCACAGCTTGGCCATCTGGCTGCGGAATGCCAGCATGCAGCTGACAACATCACGGGGAAGCTTCTTCGAAGTCTTCTCCCACCCCTCCTTGACAAGGCTGAGGGGTCCCCTAACGGGATGGCCATAGAGCAGTTCGAAGGGGCTGAACCCGACTCCCATCTGTGAAGGCTCACGGTACGAAAACAGCAGGCAAGGGAGGAGGATGTCCCATTTCCACCTCAAGTCCTCTAGCAGACTCCTGATCATCCCCTTCAAGGTCTTGTTGAAGCGCTCTACGAGCCCGTTAGTCTGGGGGTGGTAAGGAGTGAAGAACTGATAGGTCACTCCGCACTCCTTCCACATGGCCTGCATGTAGGCAGACATGAAGTTTGTGCCCCTGTCCGACACCACGACCTTGGGGAATCCTACTCTGGTAAATATCCCCATTAGGGCCCGCGCCACCACAGGTGTAGTGACGGTCCTCAGAGGAATAGCCTCCGGGTACCAAGTGGCGTGGTCCACTAACACCAGGATGAACCGGTGTCCCGCAGAGGTCGGAGGGTCCAACGGCCCAACGATGTCAATTCCGACCCGCTCAAAAGGGTCCCGACCAGCGGGAGCGGTTCTAAAAGGGGCCTTCACTTTGGTCCCCGTCTTGCCACTTGCCTGGCAAGTCTTGCAGGTCTTGCAGTAGGTGTCAGAGGCAACTCTCATCCTGGGCCAATAAAAATGTGGGACTAGCCTCGCAAAGGTATTGTCCTGGCCCAGGTGTCCAGCCAAGGGTATTTCATACGCCAGTTCCAATAAGAAGGCCCGGTAGCATTGGGGGACCACTAAGGCCCTCGAGGATCCATGCACCGGAACCTTAGGCTCACTGTAAAGGAGGCCATCCTCCCAGTACACATGAAAACTGCCGGTCTCCTGATCGGTCGCTTGGGCTTCGGCCTGTCGCCGCATGCCTTCAAGCGTGGGGCACTCCTTCTGCGCCCGACAGAATTCCTCCCGGGTAGGCCCTCCTTCCACATGCCACTCAGCAAGGGTCGGCAAGTCTCCCACAGGAACAACATCCACCTCCACGGACTCCGGGGGTACCTCCGCGGGCTCCCCATCCATCACACGGGGTGTGTCCTCCACTCCATTCTCCTTTTCAGGACCAGCATTGGGTTGAGCTTCTTGCCGGGCAGCCATGGACCGCGTGACCACGCAAGTCCACCCTGGTAACCCCAGCATCTCAGTGTGGGCCTTAAACTCCACTTCCTTCCAGGCGGTATGTTCTAGGTCGGTAACCAGCAGACAGTCCACAGGCAAAGCAGGGCTTATCGCAAATCTCAACGGGCCTCGAACTCCTCCCCACTCAAAGGGAACCTGAGCCACGGGATAGTAGCTCATACTGCTGTCAGCCAACACGGCCGGATAGAACACAACAGGTACTACCTGCTCAGGGGACACCAGCCGCCTCACTACGGTGGTCATGCTGGCACCTGTGTCCCTCAGAGCATCCACCTCCCCACCGATTGACCTTCCCCCTCTGCTGGTACTTAGCAGTATTCAATGGTAAGGGCGTCACTGGGACCCTCTCTCTATCCCCAAGTGAAACCAGGGTCAGGCCTGTCCACTCCCCTTCCCCATCTAGGGGCAGCTCCATCCTAAGCGCTACACTAGCCACCCCGGGACTCTTGCCACCTGTGGGGGCTGGGGTCGTTTGCGACACTGGACATCTCCCTTGTAGTGTCCAACCTCCCCGCATTCATAGCACCAGACCACTTTTGGCTGCTGACTCTTGTCAGGGTAAGTGGGTTTTGGGGAACTGGACTGAGATGGGGTACCTACTCCTCTCCCAAACTGTCTAGTTTGTGGGCCTCGAGAGAACTCCTTTTTATCTCCCCCCTCTTTCTTCTTGGGGGCCCCCTGTCCGCCTTTCGGGCCATCTCCCCCGGGGCCCTTGTGTGATACCTGGGTGCTAACCCAAGTATCCACCTCCTCCGCAAGCTCACGGGCATCAGTAAGCTTGCGGTCCACCAGATGTTGGCACAGCTCCAGAAAACACTTATCCAAGAGGTGCTCTCTCAAAAAAAGATTGTACAGGCCCTCGTAATCATGCACCTTGCTGCCACGCACCCAACCATCCAGAGCCTTACGGGCATAGTCAAAGAAATCCACCCACTTCTGCGTGGACAGCTTATGGCTGCCACGGAACTTCTGGCGGTACCTTTCAGGGTTGAGGCCGAACTTTTTAATGAGCGCCTCCTTCATGGGGGAATACCTGAACTGGTCTGCCTTATCCAAGTACAGGAGGGTGTCCCTGACGTTGGGAGGTATATAACGGTACAGGCCACCTCCCCAATGTTTCTCAGGCACCCCATGGGCGGTAAAGGCCACTTCATACGCCTCCAACCACCTAGCAATGTCATCCCCCTGGGAGTAGCTCGCTATCACCTCCTTGGGTAACCAGAATCTGGGCTCCTGCTGAGCTCCTGGTACGCTGCCACCATTGGGACTTCCTGGCGCACCCAATTGCAATGCTCGCAGCTCCATTTCCTTAAGCTGAAGCTCGTGATTTGATTTGATTGGAGATTTGTAATGCGCGACTTAGCCCGGAGGCGTCAAGGCGCAGAAGATGGAAAATCGCCAGGTGCAACTAGTGAGCATAGGAGAACTAGGGATAGGCTTCAACAAAAAGCGAGGTTTTGAGGCCTATACGGAAGAAGGCAAGGGACTCCTGGTTCTTGAATTCCAAAGGGAGCTGGTTCCAGAGTCTGGGGGCAAGGGAAAAAAATGCCTTACCTCCCCATCTCGCCTTAGCAATTCGGGGGACAGTTAGCAGATTCTTACTGGCCGAGCGCAGAGCCCTACCAGGGGCGTAGGTTGATACCAAGGACCTAATGCCCTCGGCACCAGCACCATGGAGGGCCCGGTGAGTGATGATCAGAGTTTTGAATTTTATCCTGGCATGCACAGGAAGCCAGTGAAGTCTTTTCATGATCAATGTTCCAGAGGAACGTCTGGGGGCATCGACAGCAAACCTCGCTGCTGCATTCTGGACAACTTGCAGACGGTGGACCAGTTTATTGCTCATGCCGAGGTATAGGGCATTGCAATAGTCCAGACGCGAGGATAGAAGTGCGAGAGAGACAAGTTTCCGGGCGTCCGGAGAGAGATAGTGGGTAGGTTTTCTCAGCACCCTTAGAATCCGGCAGCAAGTGGAAACCGTTCTATTTACTTGCTTGTCGAAGGCAAGTGAGGTGTCAAAAATGACCCCCAGATTGCGGGCGACAGGGGATGTCAGGAATTAGCTGATGCGCCTGCCTAGTTCGGATACGAGAAGCCCAAAGAACAATGGACTACAGATCCCAGAGGGCTTAGGGGCATAGGAGGAGGTTACTTAGGGAACGCGCGAGCAAGTCGCAGTGCACGTAATTTCGTGTCTGGTGTCCACCGTGGTCCGAGTGAAGACGCCGACTACAGGAGAGTGACATTCGGTTGTCCGAGGTGCCGGAGAGCGAGGATCCGCTCTACTTTCAGGGAAGACTAATCTCGACGGCGAAGCGGAGTCAGGTAGGAGAGAGGAGCGGCTGCTCGTACTCTCAGTTAGAGAAAACTTTGCCGCGCAATCAGCAGACCAGCTGTGGAAATATCCCTGAGGTAACGGAAGGTCGGCTGTTTGCAGAATAAGTAAGCCGCGCTTTTAGCGGAACGGCTGGAAACTGCTTTGTGAACTCAACGGAGAGTTCCAGTGTCTTGTGGGCTAAACTATTGCTATATTTCCAAAGACTATCCTTAGAGAAAGCGTGTTGATCTCCCGGAGTGGAGGAGCGCTTGGAATTAGGTTGGGAGTATTATTCAACCCTTGGAATGCGTGTTGATTCCCGTAGAGGAGGAGCGCCAACGTTTGGTTGTTTTACAAACAAGTAGTGTCCTTTGGAAACTTTGTACTCTGGATTGCATATGGAGAAGTTCCACAGGGAGAACTTAATGTACACTGGCTGGTGACTAAGTCTCAAGCTGCTTGTTTTGAACTTAAGGAAGGGAACAAAACATTGTCTACTCTGATGAAGTAATCAGAGAGCTAACTGTGCAGGTTGAATAGAACCCTGTAGGAATCCTGTTTTGATGCTGTTTTGTTTGGCAGAGGATCTGCGTTTAAGGTACCATATTCTAGCGAGAAATAATGAAAGTAGCATTTGGTGGTGGAAGGAGAAGTGTGTGCTAAATTTTGTTCTGCTTGTGTTTTACAGATCCTTTGTCCCTGCTGTCCCTTCCCGTCCTTTTGTCCCCTGCCCGATCCGACCTGAACTCAGTGTAATTCGGAATGAGTTCGGAACAATCTGGAAGTGGAATTCTTATAGCATCACATCGATCCTGAGGAGCCAGAAGAGCATAACAGAATTACGCGCCCACGAAATATCTGCTCCTCCTGGTCGTGTGGTGGCTATAATGACGACACTTGATGATGTAATGCAGGCCTTAGAATTAATGCAACAGGAGTTAGCGTCCTCACGGTTAGAGACAGCGGCCTTACAAGAAAGAGTGGATAGAACAGCACGTAACCCTTTTGATGTCAGTTCGGCTGCCCTACCCCCTATACAGGTTTCAGTAGCACCACCTATACCACTGGCGACCCCTGAAAGATTTACGGGGGATCCGCACAAAGTACAGGTGTTTATCACCCAACTGTTGATGCACTTCTCGTGTCGTCCTTCCTCTTTCCCAACCAATCACTCAAGGGTGGCATTCGCAATCTCATACCTCAGTGGGGATGCCGCTAACTGGGCGGTGCCGTTAATGAGAAATAACGACGCTGTTTTGTCGGATTGGGATGAATTCGGAAGCGCTTTTGAAGGAGTATTCGACAGGAGAACCACTTCATTTAGTGCAGACAAAGAACTGTTGTCCCTACGTCAAGGGAGGGGGGATTTGGTCACGTACCTTACACACTTCAACAGACTGGTAGCGGAGGCCGCGTGGCCAGAGGAGAAGCGCATGTCGCTTTTCTATCAGGGCCTATGTGGAGAGCTTAAGGATGTGATAGCCAAAATCGACCCTCAACCTCGCACTTGTGCTGATTTAGTCAGTCTCTCGTTGCGTCTGGATGGGCGCATTCATGATAGAGGTACCGACAGAGGAACTAAGAAAGAGACAACCACTAGTGAAGCGGGACCTGAGCCCATGGAGTTAAGTGCGATTAGGGCACCACTATCCCGCAGAGAAAGGGAGAATAGGCGAGCACAGGGGTTGTGCATGTATTGCGGAAAAAGGGGGCACTATGTGCGTGATTGTCCTTCCAAACCTAAGACACAGAACCCTTCAGGGAGACCCAAAAGAGCAGCAGTGTCCAGTGTAGGAGCAGAAGTGGAAAGCTCTGAGAAAGCACGCTCGGCAGAAAGGACAGGCATGAAGATACCTTCCTTAGCGTCTGACCTTCCTTCACCCACGGAAGCACACATAGTGTTGCACGGAAGTCTGGTGGTAGGGTCTCAGGTCCATGAAGTCCTGGCTATGCTAGATTCAGGGGCTACAGGCAATTTTATAGATAGTGGGTTGGTCAGGGCGCTGTCTTTGGGGATAGTAGATCGGAAGTTCCCGGAGGAGGTGGTGGCGGTAGACGGCAAGCCACTTAAATCTGGCCTGATTACTTCACAAACGGAGGTTTTGGAATTGACAATAGCAGGGGGAATAAGTGCCCATGTTGAAGAGATTGTACTGAACATCATAGACGCCCCACAATACGAACTGATTCTGGGTATGCCCTGGTTTTGTAAGCATAACCCGGAAGTTAACTGGGCAGAAAGAACTGTGAGCTTTACATCAGAGCTCTGTGTGGTACAGTGTCTGAGGGAAGGAGGAACGACAGCGAGCGCTTTGGCTTCTTCTTGGTGTGTGGCTACAGTGGTAGAACAGGAAGTGACGCTCCCTGAGGAATACAGGAGATTTGCTGAGGTGTTTAGCAAGACCAAGGCAGAGGTTCTTCCCCCACATCGGAGATACGATTGTAGGATAGACCTGATAGATGACAGTGTGCTTCCTTCGTGTCGAGTTTACGCTCTCTCTGAACCAGAAACGAAACACCTCAGGGCTTACTTAGAGGAATACGTCAGATTGGGGTTCATCCGTCCCTCCAGGTCCCCGGCAGCATCCCCTTTGTTTTTTATCTCAAAGGCGAATGGAGATCTTAGAGCGTGCTGTGACTATAGGATGTTAAATAAAAACACTGTCAGGAATAGGTACCCCCTGCCTCTCATCAGTGTGTTGCTAGATCAGGTCAGGGAAGCTGTAATTTACACCAGGTTGGATCTGAGGGGTGCTTACCATTTGGTGAGGATAAGGCAGGGGGATGAGTGGAAGACAGCCTTCAAGACCAGGTATGGTCTGTATGAGTATCTGGTAATGCCGTTCGGGCTCTGTAATGCCCCAGCGGCATTCCAGTTCTTTCTGAATGAGGTATTGTCGGAGCTAGTGGATGTCTCTGTTATTGTGTGTCTAGATGATATCCTCATTTATTCTCACAGAATACAAGATCATCATAGGCATGTGTGTGAGGTGCTTGAGAGGCTTCAACAACAGTCCCTTTTTTGCAAGCTGAGCAAGTGTGAGTTCGGAGTCCAGGAAGTTGAGTTTCTAGGGGTAAACCTTAGTCCATCAGGACTGTGCATGACCGGACGCAAGGTAAAAGTAGTACTGTACTGGCCCGAGCCCAAGAATGTTCGTGACGTCCAGAGTTTCCTGGGGTTCGCGAACTTTTATCGAAGATTCATTGGGGGGTTTTCCTCAAAGGCGGTCCCCATCACACGCCTGTTAAGGAAAGGAGTAGACTTTAACTGGGACTCCGAGGCAGACAAGGCGTTCAGTGTTCTGAAGGAAGCGTTCATTTCGGCCCCGATTCTTAAACACCTGGAAGCTCCCTTTGTGGTGGAAGCAGACGCGTCGGATATGGCTATTGGCGCAGTTCTCTCACAAAGAGACAAAGAAACCGGTCGTCTACACCCAGTGGCGTATCTGTCAAAGAAACTGGACTCCGCTGAGTGCAACTACACCATAGCGGAGAAAGAGCTCCTTTCCATCAAAAAGACATTCCAGGAATGGAGGCCTTATCTGTTAGGGGCAGGCCATCGGATAACGGTATATACTGATCACCGGAACCTCCAATATATGTAGTCGGCTAAGCATCTCACCCAGAGACAGATGCGGTGGACTTTGTTCTTTGCGGAGTATGACTTTTACATCATGGTCCGTCCAGGAGTGGACAACCGCAAAGCGGATGCCCCGTCTCGTCAGGAAAACACCGAAAACCCGAACAAACATGCGCCCATGTCCATTATACCTACCGAAAGAGTGGTCAGTGTGGTGAGAAGTGAAGAATTCCTCAATGACATTCGAAAGAACCGTTCACCGGAACAGTGGGAAAGATGGGTAAAAGCCGGTGAAGGAAGGAAGCTACGAGAAGGTTTACCGTTCATCAAGGATAAATTGTACGTTCCCACTCCAGGGCTAAGGAAGAAGGCATTTCGTTGGTGTCACCACTCTCCGTTAGCTGGTCATCCGGGGGTCAAGAAGACCACAGAACTGTTGCAAAGGCATTTCTGGTGGGAAGCTATGACAGTAGCAGCCAAGAAGTGGGTGTCGGAGTGCGAGACTTGTGCACGGGGTAAAGCGGATCACACAAGAGCTAGAGGGAAGCTCATTCCTTTGCTCACACCACCGTTCCCCTGGCACACCATCAGTCTTGACTTTATTACAGGGTTACCCATGGAAAAAGGGAATTCGGCTATACTGGTGGTGGTGGACAGCCTGACTAAGATGGGACACTTCGTGCCTTGTAGGAACCTACCCACTGCTGGACAGACCGCACAGCTTTTGTTGGAAGAGATAGTCCGTCTACATGGACTACCAGAGGTGATTGTGTCGGACAGGGGTCCCCAGTTCGTGGCAAGCTTCTGGAAAACGTGGTGCAGGGCTTTGCAGATTGAAGCGGCCACATCCACCTCGTTCCATCCGCAAACGGATGGGCACACCGAGAGGCTCCATCAGTCCTTGAAGAAATACTTGCGGTGTTACTCGGAGAAGGCCCAGGAGTCCTGGGCTTCAATGCTGTGGCTGGCCGAGCTATCATACAACAACGCGGTGCATAGTTCCATCGGGGTTTCTCCTTTTATGGCCAATTACGGTTACGCAGCAAAAACGCTTCCTGTATTAATGCCTGAGGAAGTAAAAGATCAGCCCACGGTGCAGGAACGCATGAAATCACTGTTGCTGATACATAAGACTGTGGCTAGAAATCTGCAGAAAGCGAAGGGAGTGTACAAAACATGGGCCGATCGACGGAGAGTGGATGGACCGGAGTACAAGGTGGGTGACAGAGTGTGGCTATCAACCAAGAACATTAAGTTCAAACTGCGAAGCGTTTTTCATCCCCGGTTCATAGGCCCGTATGAAGTGTTGAGAAAAGTGAACCCCGTGTCGTACAAGCTTCGACTGCCGGGTAGCCTGAGGATTCACCCAGTCTTCCATTGTGGGTTGCTGAAACCGGCGGGTCCTGTGAGAAGCATGTCGGTTCCTCCAGTTGATACACCGAGAGGGTTGGAATATGAGGTGCTGAAGATCCGTGACTCACAGTACCGCAGGGGGAAGCTATGGTTTCTGGTATCGTGGAAAGGGTACACGGAAGAGGAAGACTCATGGGAACCTTGCAGCGGCGTCCATGCCCCTCGAGCGGTTCGTTCCTTTTAAAGACGGTGCCCGGAGAAACCTGGCTGTAAGAAGGCGCTGGGAAGGGGGGCCTACTGTCAGGAATCAGCTGATGCGCCTGCCTAGTTCGGATACGAGAAGCCCAAAGAGCAATGGACTACAGATCCCAGAGGGCTTAGGGGCATAGGAGGAGGTTACTTAGGGAACGCGCGAGCAAGTCGCAGTGCGCGTAATTTAGTGTCTGGTGTCCACCGTGGTCCGAGTGGAGACGCCGACTACAGGAGAGTGACATTCGGTTGTTCGAGGTGCCGGAGAGCGAGGATCCGCTCTACTTTCAGGGAAGACTAATCTCGACGGCGAAGCGTAGTCAGGTAGGAGAGAGGAGCGGCTGCTCGTACTCTCAGTTAGAGAAAACTTTGCCGCGCAATCAGCAGACCAGCTGTGGAAATATCCGTGAGGTAACGGAAGGTCGGCTGTTTGCAGAATAAGTAAGCCGCGCTTTTAGCGGAACGGCTGGAAACTGCTTCGTGAACTCAACGGAGAGTTCCAGTGTCTTGTGGGCTAAACTAGTCTCAAGCTGCTTGTTTTGAACTTAAGGAAGGGAACAAAACATTGTCTACTCTGATGAAGTAATCAGAGAGCTAACTGTGCAGGTTGAATAGAACCCTGTAGGAATCCTGTTTTGATGCTGTTTTGTTTGGCAGAGGATCTGCGGTTAAGGTACCATATTCTAGCGAGAAATAATGAGAGTAGCATTTGGTGGTGGAAGGAGAAGTGTGTGCTAAATTTTGTTCTGCTTGTGTTTTACAGATCCTTTGTCCCTGCTGTCCCTTCCCGTCCTTTTGTCCCCTGCCCGATCCGACCTGAACTCGGAATGAGTTCGGAATGATCGGGAAGTAGAATCCTTATAGCATCACATCGATCCTGAGGAGCCAGAAGAGCATAACAGGGGAAGGCTGAGGGCAAGCTCCCAGTGCCGGTGGCCACCAGTCGGCAGACCAGACCTCTTTGTTTCCTCCGAAGACAAGGATCTCGGGCTTTTCCCCGTTAAATTTGAGGTAGTTCGACATCATCCAACCTGCCACAGCTTCCATGCAGTTTTTAAAATTTAGGGCCGTGGTCTCAACGGATTGTGACAGGCAGACCATAATCTGGGTGTCATCGGCGTACGAGAGCACTTCCAATCCAAAAGACCTGACAAGTCTAGCAAGTGGGGCCACATAAATGTTGAAAAGCGTGGGACTCAATGAGGAGCCCTGCGGGACCCCACACTGCAAAGGCTTGGCGGTGGAAAAGAAGTCACCCAATTTGACCCTTTGCTCCCGTTGATTGAGGAAAGATGTAAGGTGCCTCAGAGCCAGCCCTTCCACCCCATCTCACTGAGACGGGAGGACAGTATGGTCGGGGACAGGGTGTCAAAAGCGGCTGTGAGGTCGAGCAGGATCAGAAGAGTAGTCTGACCTCTGTCGACCTTAGCACGGATGTTATTGACCACCACTGTGAGGGCTGACTCTGTGCTATGCGCCTTCCAAAAACCATGCTGAGAGAAATCAAGCAGGCAGGTCTTGTCAAGGAAGGCGCTAAGATGGCAGTTCAGATGAGCCTCCAGCATCTTGGCTGGAGCAGGAAGAAGAGATATGGGACGAAAGTTCTTCAAGGTCCCAGGATCCAAGGTGGCCTTTTTCGTGCGCCATCTTCCTTTCCTCCATAGCTAACTTCTTATCTTCCCTTTCTCTCTCCCTCTCGTGCTCCAACTTGGCAAGCTCCCACTTCAATCGCCTCTCCTCCCTCCTGTCCTCATACTCCTGCGACAACGCACTCCCCCTGGATACACTACTCCCTGCCCTGGGAACGTCTTCCTGGCAACACATTGTCAGACATATCAATGTTGAGCAGGCCTGGGTCCTCTGGAGTGCCCGCCTCCCCTTGTGTGACCTGTCCCTCCTGTTCCCCATCCCCTTCCTCCTCTGGGTGGGCCCTTACCCATGCCCTCAAGGCGGTACGGAGTTCTTCCTTTGCAGCCCTCTGCCCGACCGGCACCCCCATCCCCTGACAAAATCCCCTAAGCTGCACCACTGTGTACTCCTCCAGATCGGCTAGCTGGAACTCCATTTTGCCAGGTGGGGACCCAGATAAAATCAAGGAACGATGCTAGGACGTAGGTAACAATGCTGGGTCAACACAGGTCCCTACACACTCTGCAGGCTAGACAGTGGGGGGTCAATTGAGCAAGCTTGTAGGCACGATAGGTGTCCAGTCTAATTGCAGCGCACTCTGTCCCACTGGAGGGTGCTGTATAGTCACAGGTCCTGGATCCCACCGCTCGGCACCAAATGTAGGAACCGGGGTCACCTGTTCCCCGGGGGTAGCCTGGCACGAGCAGGTAGGCACCCGAAAGCTCAGGTGTTAAGTGACTATACAACACACGCATCCACTGAGACAATAAGTGCACGCAAGAACTTAGACCACACCAGTTACGTTTGATTCAAATTAATAAGCTTATATATAAGATTAGAATCAAGGTAATCAAAAATTCACAGTATCAATAACTTATTAGCTCCCTTTAAAAATACATGTGTTTCCTCACTCGGCAATAAATACTGTACTGAATAAATATTAAATATTAGACAACCATAAGCTCTGCAATAGTCCTGTTCTTACTCAGCACCTGCAAGAAATTCTTTATAAAGTCATTCAGGTATCATTGCAGCAAGCACCAATAACAATCTCTACAGGTAAATAACCATTTCAACACTACATTTCATGAGGGGAGCAAAGGACATTTCATCATCAATGCCACACACCTAGAGCTGAAACCACGGCTGCCAAATCATTAGGGCAATTACAGATTCACTACAGCATTAACTTCTTGTACATTTCATTAGAAGGAGAAACGCTGTCTTACTCAGCCGTAACGTTTCCTAGCTGCAGGAATAAACGGTGCACTAAATGAGAATATAACACTTCTCACAATGTAAAACATTTCATTAGAGGTCAAACATCTTCTTTAAATGTAAAACATTTATTTGGCCGGCTGATGCCCCCTCTGTCTCAAAGTTACTCAATGCTTCATGAGGCTCTTGCCCAGTCTACAGTATTCGTATGGGCCTTATAAGGGCCAACGGGGCCCAACAACAGTTTCCCCGAGGGGAGGGGCGGTTCCGGGGGCCTCCTGTTCCCTCCTGGGAGACCCCGCGTCTACTCCGGTCCTCCGCCCTCCCCCAGGGTTTTACCTTTACTCTTCGGGCCCACGGCCCCTTGCGGAGCAGCTGCAGATGGTGAAGAGGCCTCCTGCGGCCTCTCGAACGATTCCCGGCCCTTCGGGGGGCCGGCGCTGACAGGTAGGGGCCCTGGTGCTTTCTCCGAGCCTTCCGGGGTCCGACCAGGCTGTTCCCGGGCCTCTCATGGCTTCCCGGCCCAGGTACCAATCGGGGGCGAGGCTCAACAGAGGCACACCCGCAGCCGCCAATGGCAGCGCGGCCTGCGGGGCGCGATGACAGGGCCCAATGGGAGCGCGGCGGGGGCGGGATTGGTGACGACGCCCCCGTCACGTGAGCTGGGGAGATGCCTTCAGGGACTAGCGCGGCCTACGGGGCGCTCGTGGCCTGACAGGAATTCCTGAAGCGGCGGCCCTCTTGCGATGCCGGGGGTTGCCAGGGCAGAAACAACCAGCAAAAAGACACTCGTGGGGGGCGCACAGGCCCCGGGGATGTCAGCGGCCCTTTGTTGACGTGGCGCCGGGCCCCACAGTGAGTTCACACACGGCGCTGGTGGGTGGCAAAGCGCTAGGAAGCCTCGGCGCTGGGCAGATAAAGCGCTTCGTAGATCTAGCGCTTCAGGGCAGGAAGGTCTCTAGCACTTCGGTACTTCTCATAGGCACAGTGGGGGGACAAGTAGACACCTCGTGGAGGCCACGCTCCGGGCCACAATTACAGCGCTAGCTTGCACCCAGCAGTTCTCTGGACCACAGCCGGTCTGGGCAGTGCAGCGCTCTACAGGGGCCACAGCAGGGGAGCGCTGGATAGGCAGCACAGTCCATTCAGGCAGTTCACACAGGACAGGGAGGACGTCACAGGAGCCCAGGTTGGGGGGGAAAGTGAACACAGGTCTGTACCTGGGGGGTCCTTCAGCAGTCCTTTGTAGTACAGGCAAGGAGTCTTCTTGGCGCTAGATGGTCCTGCGCCCTTGATGGGTTGTTTCATAAGAAGGGGGGGGTTTGAGTTGAAGGCTTGTCAAGTTTCCTCAAATGGTCACTGAAGATGGTCCCTAGGTTCCCCTCCTGCCGGGCCAGATCAGTGGGCAAGATCAGGGTACCTCACCCTACTTGGTAGGCAGCACCTAAGCCCGTCACTCCCCATGGCATAAGTCCCTGACTAGGTCCTACCGCCTAAATCTCCTGCGTGGGTCCCCCAGGTCAGTGATACCCCAACTGACTGGAAAGTTTCCCTCCCTTTCCTTATATAGCGACAGTTGGCAGTTGCAATGGCAGTTGGTGTCACCTCCCCTGTTCTAGAAGGTTCCAGGAGCATCCCTCATTCTAGCTATGGGCAGGCTGGCAGGCTGGTATCGCAACATTGTTTAAGGGTTCCAGCCAGCTCCTGGCTACTAGAGTGCGTTTACAAAGACCACGCTGCAGTGGCAGGGGTCAGTGGCAGCCATGTTAGGGGAAGAGTATTTACAACAAGGGGTGGTGAGGGACAGAGTCTCTGAATTAAGCAGAATACTCTCACCCAGTCAAGAGATCAGGGCTAGATCCAACACCGTTTTTTAGCTCATTGCACCATCCCAGTTTCAGAACCTGGCTGTATGCAAATTAGTCTGTTCCTGTCCCAGTGCATGATGGGAACAGGGCAAACCAAACTACAAAAGCCAATTCTTACACTGGGAAGGAAACAAGCTTCCGGGGACCGGTTTCTGGCATTACAGCCGTCTTCGGCCCGGCTTGCTTGAATCCTGATGGTGCAATGAGCAAGGGACTCATGTCTGAGTATACCCTTCCACGCTTAGGGTGGACAAAATTATTTACAACAAGGGGTGGTGAGGGACAGAGTCTCTGAATTAAGCAGAATACTCTCACCCAGTCAAGAGATCAGGGCTAGATCCAACACCGTTTTTTAGCTCATTGCACCATCCCAGTTTCAGAACCTGGCTGTATGCAAATTAGTCTGTTCCTGTCCCAGTGCATGATGGGAACAGGGCAAACCAAACTACAAAAGCCAATTCTTACACTGGGAAGGAAACAAGCTTCCGGGGACCGGTTTTTGGCATTACAGCCGTCTTCGGCCCGGCTTGCTTGAATCCTGATGGTGCAATGAGCAAGGGACTCATGTCTGTTAGGGGAAGAGAGCACCTGCACCTTAACATTGGTAAACAATAGGAAGGTGCCCAGAGACCTACGGCCAACAAAAAGTAGGTGGAAAAAATGAGACAAGGGCGAAAAAAAATAGGGAAAGACCACCCTAGGGCTGACAGGTCTAACAGTACCTGTAACTTTTGTTTTTATTTTAATGAATTTCTAAGGTTTATTAAATGCTAATTACTAACTATAACGAGCCTGTAACCTTTGTTTCGTTCAGTGAATTTTTAAGATTTTTTTATCTAGCAATCACCTTTGCAGAGTGGTGGAGAAAAGGGGCTGGGCCTCCGACCACCTTTCAGGAATCCTGCTGTGTAGGACTTACAGGAGGTACCAGGAGGGCTTCTTGACTCACAAGGTCCCTCAGGAGTAAAGTGGACTTCAACCCCCAACCAGTAGTGTACCAGAAGCAGCGTTTGCAAAGTAGTGGAGAAAGGGGCGTGGTCTCCAAAGACCTCTTAGCAATCCCAGTGTGTGGGACTTACTGGTGATAACAGGAGGAGTAGGAGCCCACACTTTGTTTTTTTTAACATTTTCATCCAGATCCACGGATCCCGACAATAATTTTTTTTAAATGCTTTTTTGGCACTGGGGGCCCCAGTGGGACGCTCTCAAGAGGCCTAGGGGGTCCGGGTGTTTCTACCCTGCTCCTTTTTCTTTTTTGGTGGAATTCTGTTTGAGTCCCAAGATGACTGCCTAAACTTTCTGTTTGAAGTGTTGGCAGCCAATCAAATTTCAGTAGGATTCAGTAGGCTGTTGGGCTCCCAGAAATCTATATTTTTCCAACTTTAATTTCTCTGAACCACTGAATGGATTTATACCAGATCACAAAAAGCACGCTTTCTGGACCAACATCTAGCTTTCTGCCAAACTTGTTGTAATCCGGTTCAGGCTGTAGTGTTCAAAAAAAGAAAAATCCCCATAGAAATAACATGGGGAAAATGTGTTTGGGACCCCCTTTTTTCCTGGCCCCCACTTGACGGATCACTCCGAAATTTTCAAACAGCAGCTGAACCAAAAAGGGGACTTTTTAAAAATGTCATGAAGATTCGCCGAGCAGCGCCAAATTATTGGCAAAACTAAAAATGTTTTTCCTATGGAAACTTTGGTCCTAACTATAACTACCTACTTGTGAACGCCAGTAGGTAATATATACATATTAGAATATATATATTCCAATGTCATGCACAGCAGTAGGATAAAAGTGGCCATGGGAGGTGGAGTTTCTTTCCTTGGATGACTCACTTCAATAAAAATCAATAATTAATTTGTAAGCAGGCGTGAACAGGCTAGTTGTACACTGCCTAACGTTCCTCCAGACTCACAAGCCAATTAGAGAAAACTAAAACATACTCTTCACTTCATAAGTTGGCCAGGAGGTATAAGATTCTAAAACCTCTGCATGTATGGTATGTTTGCCAATGTGTGTCTTGAGTTTAATAATGATCATAGAAACAGCAAGATATCAATGAAATATTTTTTTAAACTTTGTTTTGTAAACTACTGCCCAACTCATTGGCACTCATTTTTACCACCTTTGAAGAACGGAAGGCTTGAATTAAATAACTTATGCCTTTAAGGTTACATACATATGGCGTATAACTCACTGAGGTATTACACCAGGATTAAAAGAAATTACCCTACTGATTAAATAATTCTATTTACAAAAACACTACTTCCCACAGAACTATACAGCTAAGATAAAAATCAATTACTTGTGATATAAAAACAGTGCTCTGCAGCAGGCACAGCAATCTTACGATTCAATCTATCAATATATATCACACACACACAGATCTCTGTACCAAGGACATTGACACATTAGGTAAGAATGACATACAATGTTTAGGGATGTTACGTTGTTAACAGAACAAACCAAAATCCTGTAGTACCTTAAGTAATTAACATTTGGAATACAAATTTGGTGACATTTCTTCTAAGGAGAATAATGTCTTTTAACTCCTAGGTGGTGGGAATTCCAATTTAATTTAAAAAAAAAAAAACCTTACATGTAGCTACTAAACACCAAATGTGGACTTAATAAATTGTCCTGGAAAAAGGTATATGTGTAGGTACTGTGTACGAAACAGAATTCAAGGATAACTGGCCAAGCTTTAAATATAAAAAAAAACTACTTTGCAGATATTAGACTGTAGGAAGGATGCTTAAACCAGTCATGTCTTAACAGAGACTCTGCTAGAAAGCATATTCTTCAGTTCCCTATAGTCTAGTCTCAATTTTTAAAGATATTTTAAATGTGGCTCGCCCCTTCAGACACCTTAAACTACACGCTTGTGCGCTGTTGAAAGTTTCAACACACAAGTCGATAACATGGCCGAGAGGGTAGAAGCATCACATCTGAGAGAAAGAGCTCTTGGGAGGAGGCTCCAATTGACCAGTTCCTTTTGGTTCTTATTAACCAGCTATTCAGATCAGAGGACTACTTCAGGGGAGACACGCTAAAAGACAAGCAATTCCCTGCTAAGACAAGTTGTTAAAATCACAATCTTATATTCAGTAAAATAAATATTATAATTATGGAGATAACCAACTTTGAAACAAGAACAGTGGAAAAGGGAGCTTCTATCCAAATAGTAAGGTAAACTCTTTTGCATAAAGTTAAACAAATATGAGAATTTTCAAAGGAATATCTACATCCTTAATACCTTGTAAATATGCTGTGATTAAACATGGTTTTATAAAAAACAAAGGAACCCACACTCAAAATCTTTCACACCATCCTGGTTCGGGATGAAGAAGATAAACAAAACATAAATGCAGTGTGGTAAATTGTGGCCAGTAGGGTTGACTTCCTGCCGCAGCTAACATTATATATAAATATAAGCAGACACTAAGGGCACTTGCGCCAAAAGATGTAACTTAAAAGAATGTATTCAAATTGAATTACTGAAGCATGAATCCCGTGTATCCCTCCTCGGTGGAAGTACTCAGAAATGTGAGAAGCGATCACCCCAAAATGTGCTCCATGTTTAATCTTTTACAAAAAAGGGGGAGTGTGGCCCATTCGGACATGAGTGGGGTACGGGCCCATATACTTTATAAAAAACAAAGGAACCCACACTCAAAATCTTTCACACCATCCTGGTTCGGGATGAAGAAGATAAACAAAACTTAATATGTTTGTCTCGGCAATTAGTTATGCCGTTTTATTCAACAATTCTATCAACAATAGAAAACAATTTGCGTCAAGAGAAGTATCAATGTCTTGAACTTACTGACCAAAAACGTACAACTGAGCAACCAAATCAAAAAATTACGTGAATGCACAAACATGTGAAGAAACATACATATAAATTGAAGATTCAAATCAAAGACTGCATAATTGCGCAAAAATTTGACAAAACAAACATTTAAATTGTAAAGAACATGTGACTAATATGCAATACAAAAATAAGTGCAAAGGGAATATTCATGACATTATCATACGATATTGAAAAATATTTGACCAAAATGAAGCCTTTTAATGAGCTTCCATATAACAAAACAACCTCTCGGTAGAGCTGTTACAAGGCGTAATGTTCCTAACAGTCTTAACTATTTCTAAACTAGCTAGGATTTAATCCTGCACGCCTACGCGTTTCGAGTTTGGGAGGGTTCTTCTCAAACTCTCATCAGGGCCAAATGTATTCCATTCCCCATTTGTTGACCTATTAATAAAAACACAAAAATTGAAGATACTTGTTACTGAATGCTCCCCTCAACCTGCTCAACCTTTCTCATATGTACAACGTTAAAAAGACGTACCTCTGGGGATTTGAGGTAATTCAATTCGTCCAGAAAACTCTTATGATTCAGTACGGTCTGTGCGATAATCTAAAAAAATTATGGATTTTTATGAAGCACTATGTATACACTTTTGTTTTGAATTCACTGTGAAACAGGCGTGCCATTCATACCTGATTAACAGGTACAAGGGGGACCAAGTTCAGCTGTGATTCTCATTAATGAAGATTTCCGTTTTGAACCTGGTGCGCTGTAAGCAAAATGGGCGCGTTACTTGCTTTTTCAATGAAGTTGACAAATGAACTCTCCAGTAAAGTTATACGCACACGGGTCATAACTTACTGAATACGTTCCCAACTGGCAAGGTTCAAGGGTGTCTTGGTTCGCAGTGGTGTCGGTTATTTGCCTGAGTCCATTCTGGGTTGTTTTTCAACTTCCGCGGTTCTGTTTAAGAAAACGCGGGTATTTGTTAGAGAACATATTTCGTGTTGCAGAGGAATGGACGCGCGCTGGCTGTTTGCTGAAACACAGCGGCGGTGCGGCTTAAGTTAAATTTAATCGGCTAACACTTTGGAAATTGTCATGTAGTAAAGCCTGATTTTATGAGCAAAAAGCAAGCGCTGCAAGATACAGCGTGGCCGCTGGCCCGCTGGTAGCAGTTTGTCATAACTGTCAATTCCGCAGCCTTCTCTACTTCCTCATTCCATCACACAAAGTGGATGCAAGTCGGTTCTCTCAGGAGCATAAAGGGACCCACCTCTTCTGGCTTAGCCAATCAGTGAGGAATTGGTTTTGCGGTGCCTTAGTAGTGCATTGTGGGACATGTAGTCGACCAGGCTGAATGACAGATTATGCCACTTAAAACCATCATAGCATTCCCGGGCTTGGAATCAAATCCGCTGTGGTGTTGGGTTTAAAGCCTTGATAGCTCACTCATTGAGTTGAGGCCGGTGTTGATAGTATCAAACCGCATTATTAAATATGCCTCTTTGCGCAACAAAGCCTGCTCTACGTTAGGCGATTTGTGCTGTGGATCTATTCCAGCCAGAACGGTCCATCTAAAATCAGTTTCTTTGTGGTTTGCGTTAGCAAAGTGCTCAACCATTGGTGCATTTTGTACCTTTTTCTTGAGCCGCGAGCGATGTTGGGTTATCCGGACATTTACCTGTTGGCATGTTTTGCCTATATACAGTTTATTGCAAGTGCACAAGATCCCGTAGATCACATTTTTACTTTTACAGTTTGTGTGTAAACTGTGTCTCCATTTTATGCCATTGTGGCAAAATTCATCTCCTTCTACAACACTAGTGCAGGCCACACAAGTCCCACATTTGTGGTGGCCTGTGATGGGTTTGAGGTTCCATTTGGAAATTAGATCACTTTTGGGTTTCTGTATGAAACTGTCGGCTCTTATGATTTGTTGGCCAACGCTCAAATTTTTCTTATTGGCAAAAATAGGCTTTTGTAGAGGGAAACCCAATCCTTCCAACAAATGCCAATTACGCAGGATGATCTGGCGAAACTTATTCGTGTGTTTTCCATATGTGGTGACACATACGAGTTTGTCCAATTCTTTCTTGGTTTTTATTTTGAGAAGTTCTTCTCTGGGGGTAAAGCGTGCTCGTTTTTTAGAGTGTTTCAAAAGTTTTTTGGGGTAACCTCTTTTACTTAGTTCATCACAAAAGGTGTCTGCATGTGTATTGAACCCATCAAGGTCAGAGCAATTGCGCCTGATCCTGAGTAACTGCCCATACGGGAGGTTATCCTTCAAACATTGTGGGTGGGCACTCTTGTAGTGTAGAATAGTGTTTTTATCTGTGGCCTTCTTAAACAAAGTGGTGGTAAACTTCCCCCCTGCCGTACCGACAGCAACATCGAGGAATGTCATTCTTTGATTGCTACAGTCAATGGAAAATTTGATGTCAGGGTGTCTCAAGTTTAGCCATTCATAAAAGGCCATGAGCTCGGTCTGGCTCCCCTGCCACAGGAGCCAGACATCATCAATGTACCGCAGCCATTGCTTGATGTTTGCACCATAGGGGTTATCATTATGAATGAATTTTTCTTCGTACTGTGACATGTACAGCACCGCCATCTCTGGAGCATAGGGACAACCCATGGCTGTCCCCTTGATTTGGACAAAATACTAGTTTTCAAATTTGAAGTAATTGTTTTTGAGTGTGATATGAGCCAAGGCCAGAATAAAAGCAGTTGGAACTCTGTGTGGCCTCTCACGTTGTTCAAGATAAATTTCCATAACCTCAAGAGCCTCATCTTGGGGAATTTGAGTGTACAGCGAGGTAACGTCTAACGTTACCATCAGCTGCGTCTCAGAGTCAAACGTCATTTCTTGGAGATTGTTAATGAAGTCGATAGTATCCCTTAGGTACGATTTGACCCCCTCCAAGAACGGTTTCAAGAAAAAATCGATGTATTTTGAAGCCGGCTCTAGGGCTGAATCACAGCCGGAAACGATCGGCCTCCCAGGGGGTGTTGTACTATTTTTGTGTATCTTCGGTAGGAAGTAGAGAACAGGTGTTCTCGGTGACTTTTTATTTAGAAATTCGTATTCTTTTGGACCCAAAAAGCCATTCTCCAATGCCTCTTTGGTGATACAGGAAATTTTATTTTGAATTTCTACCACCGGGTCATCTTTGACCGCTCGGTACCATTCCGGATTGTCCACGTGTGTCCTTCCTTCCGATAGATACATTGTGCGTGGCCATACCACCACTGCACCACCCTTGTCGGCCTGTTTGATAATTATGGAAGGGTCTGATTTCAGATCTTTGATAGCTTTAAGCTGACCCTTACTGATATTGTGGCTAATGAATGATTTTTTCTTTTCTAATTTTGTGAGTGATGACAAGACTGCTTGCTCGAACGCGTACACCTGTTTGGGAATATTGGTAGTGGGCAAAAACTTGGATTTTACTCGAAGGCCAGTAGTTTCACTGCTTGTTGCAGCTTCTACCCCGGCGAAGTATGTTTTTAATCTGATTTTCCTACAAAAATCCAATGCCTCAAGCTTAAGCTTGGTAAAATCAGTACGTCGTTTAGGGACGAATTTGAGACCCAAATTGAGGATCATATTCTCGTCCTCAGTGAGGGTTTTATTAGAAAGGTTCACTATTGTAGATACATCTAGTTGTTGTAGTATCTGTTTCTTGTCCGCATTTCCCATGGTGGTTGTTTGAAGCGGACGTTTTGTTGTCCGCCCTTTCCTAAAAAAGGTTGGTTAGTGCCCTTCTTGTTTTGCTCACCCTGGTTGGAATCAGGAGACGATCCAGAAGATGAAGTAGATGAGAAAGTGGTAAATCTTGTTCTTGATCTACCCTGGTACGAGTTAAGAGCTCTCTTTGAGTCAATAGTAGTATAATAATCTTCCTTCAAAAAGGGATATACTTGCTCTATTTTGAATGACTTAGAGTCTTTCTCGAACAGGGCAGTTTTGGTGTTAATAGTTATATCTTTAAAAGTCTGGATTTCTTTTTCGATTTTATCAAGTACATTTTTTGCCTCTACTTCAGTTTTGTTATCAGCAATTGCTTTTAATAATTCAGCAATTTCCTTTTCTTCCTCACTGCAGAGACGTTGAGCGGTCTCAATTGTGTGGACCATGAGGTCCCGACTGCATTTAGTATTAATGTAACTGAAGCCTTTCTTGTATTCCGGATCTTCCACAAAGATCACTGGTATATTTTTCACTTGCAGACCCCAAGGTATTGTGCCAGCCCGCAAATGTTGTAGAAGGAAATGCCCGTGCAATTCTGTCCTTATGTGCTTTTTTTGGAGACAAGTTAACCTGTCTGCCTCATTTTGATGTTTAGCAGTGGTACTTAGAGAAATACCTGAGAAGGGATTAGAAGCAATCAAATTTTGTATGTGGTTTTCCGTAAAAGACAATGTTTCCTTCTCTGACATACTTTAACAAGGAAGATTGTTCCTTGTGGTGGATTTACTCAATTTCGTGATGTCCAAGAGACAGTGATTGTCTCAGTCCTAACTCACTCGGGTGACAACCCGCTCTAAACTTTTACAAAAAAGGGGGAGTGTGGCCCATTCGGACATGAGTGGGGTACGGGCCCATATACTTTATAAAAAACAAAGGAACCCACACTCAAAATCTTTCACACCATCCTGGTTCGGGATGAAGAAGATAAACAAAACTTAATATGTTTATCTCGGCAATTAGTTATGCCGTTTTATTCAACAATTCTATCAACAATAGAAAACAATTTGCGTCAAGAGAAGTATCAATGTCTTGAACTTACTGACCAAAAACGTACAACTGAGCAACCAAATCAAAAAATTACGTGAATGCACAAACATGTGAAGAAACATACATATAAATTGAAGATTCAAATCAAAGACTGCATAATTGCGCAAAAATTTGACAAAACAAACATTTAAATTGTAAAGAACATGTGACTAATATGCAATACAAAAATAAGTGCAAAGGGAATATTCATGACATTATCATACGATATTGAAAAATATTTGACCAAAATGAAGCCTTTTTTATGAGCTTCCATATAACAAAACAACCTCTCGGTAGAGATGTTACAAGGCGTAATGTTCCTAACAGTCTTAACTATTTCTAAACTAGCTAGGATTTAATCCTGCACGCCTACGCGTTTCGAGTTTGGGAGGGTTCTTCTCAAACTCTCATCAGGGCCAAATGTATTCCATTCCCCATTTGTTGACCTATTAATAAAAACACAAAAATTGAAGATACTTGTTACTGAATGCTCCCCTCAACCTGCTCAACCTTTCTCATATGTACAACGTTAAAAAGACGTACCTCTGGGGATTTGAGGTAATTCAATTCGTCCAGAAAACTCTTATGATTCAGTACAGTCTGTGCGATAATCTAAAAAAATTATGGATTTTTATGAAGCACTATGTATACACTTTTGTTTTGAATTCACTGTGAAACAGGCGTGCCATTCATACCTGATTAACAGGTACAAGGGGGACCAAGTTCGGCTGTGATTCTCATTAATGAAGATTTCCGTTTTGAACCTGGTGCGCTGTAAGCAAAATGGGCGCGTTACTTGCTTTTTCAATGAAGTTGACAAATGAACTCTCCAGTAAAGTTATACGCACACGGGTCATAACTTACTGAATACGTTCCCAACTGGCAAGGTTCAAGGGTGTCTTGGTTAGCAGTGGTGTCGGTTATTTGCCTGAGTCCATTCTGGGTTGTTTTTCAACTTCCGCGGTTCTGTTTAAGAAAACGCGGGTATTTGTTAGAGAACATATTTCGTGTTGCAGAGGAATGGACGCGCGCTGGCTGTTTGCTGAAACACAGCGGCGGTGCGGCTTAAGTTAAATTTAATCGGCTAACACTTTGGAAATTGTCATGTAGTAAAGCCTGATTTTATGAGCAAAAAGCAAGCGCTGCAAGATACAGCGTGGTCGCTGGCCCGCTGGTAGCAGTTTGTCATACCTGTCAATTCCGCAGCCTTCTCTACTTCCTCATTCCATCACACAAAGTGGATGCAAGTCGGTTCTCTCAGGAGCATAAAGGGACCCACCTCTTCTGGCTTAGCCAATCAGTGAGGAATTGGTTTTGCGGTGCCTTAGTAAATACATCGATTTTTTCTTGAAACCGTTCTTGGAGGGGGTCAAATCGTACCTAAGGGATACTATCGACTTCATTAACAATCTCCAAGAAATGACGTTTGACTCTGAGACGCAGCTGATGGTAACGTTAGACGTTACCTTGCTGTACACTCAAATTCCCCAAGATGAGGCTCTTGAGGTTATGGAAATTTATCTTGAACAACGTGAGAGGCCACACAGAGTTCCAACTGCTTTTATTCTGGCCTTGGCTCATATCACACTCAAAAACAATTACTTCAAATTTGAAAACGAGTATTTTGTCCAAATCAAGGGGACAGCCATGGGTTGTCCCTATGCTCCAGAGATGGCGGTGCTGTACATGTCACAGTACGAAGAAAAATTCATTCATAATGATAACCCCTATGGTGCAAACATCAAGCAATGGCTGCGGTACATTGATGATGTCTGGCTCCTGTGGCAGGGGAGCCAGACCGAGCTCATGGCCTTTTATGAATGGCTAAACTTGAGACACCCTGACATCAAATTTTCCATTGACTGTAGCAATCAAAGAATGACATTCCTCGATGTTGCTGTCGGTACGGCAGGGGGGAAGTTTACCACCACTTTGTTTAAGAAGGCCACAGATAAAAACACTATTCTACACTACAAGAGTGCCCACCCACAATGTTTGAAGGATAACCTCCCGTATGGGCAGTTACTCAGGATCAGGCGCAATTGCTCTGACCTTGATGGGTTCAATACACATGCAGACACCTTTTGTGATGAACTAAGTAAAAGAGGTTACCCCAAAAAACTTTTGAAACACTCTAAAAAACGAGCACGCTTTACCCCCAGAGAAGAACTTCTCAAAATAAAAACCAAGAAAGAATTGGACAAACTCGTATGTGTCACCACATATGGAAAACACACGAATAAGTTTCGCCAGATCATCCTGCGTAATTGGCATTTGTTGGAAGGATTGGGTTTCCCTCTACAAAAGCCTATTTTTGCCAATAAGAAAAATTTGAGCGTTGGCCAACAAATCATAAGAGCCGACAGTTTCATACAGAAACCCAAAAGTGATCTAATTTCCAAATGGAACCTCAAACCCATCACAGGCCACCACAAATGTGGGACTTGTGTGGCCTGCACTAGTGTTGTAGAAGGAGATGAATTTTGCCACAATGGCATAAAATGGAGACACAGTTTACACACAAACTGTAAAAGTAAAAATGTGATCTACGGGATCTTGTGCACTTGCAATAAACTGTATATAGGCAAAACATGCCAACAGGTAAATGTCCGGATAACCCAACATCGCTCGCGGCTCAAGAAAAAGGTACAAAATGCACCAATGGTTGAGCACTTTGCTAACGCAAACCACAAAGAAACTGATTTTAGATGGACCGTTCTGGCTGGAATAGATCCACAGCACAAATCGCCTAACGTAGAGCAGGCTTTGTTGCGCAAAGAGGCATATTTAATAATGCGGTTTGATACTATCAACACCGGCCTCAACTCAATGAGTGAGCTATCAAGGCTTTAAACCCAACACCACAGCGGATTTGATTCCAAGCCCGGGAATGCTATGATGGTTTTAAGTGGCATAATCTGTCATTCAGCCTGGTCGACTACATGTCCCACAATGCACTACTAAGGCACCGCAAAACCAATTCCTCACTGATTGGCTAAGCCAGAAGAGGTGGGTCCCTTTATGCTCCTGAGAGAACCGACTTGCATCCACTTTGTGTGATGGAATGAGGAAGTAGAGAAGGCTGCGGAATTGACAGGTATGACAAACTGCTACCAGCGGGCCAGCGGCCACGCTGTATCTTGCAGCGCTTGCTTTTTGCTCATAAAATCAGGCTTTACTACATGACAATTTCCAAAGTGTTAGCCGATTAAATTTAACTTAAGCCGCACCGCCGCTGTGTTTCAGCAAACAGCCAGCGCGCGTCCATTCCTCTGCAACACGAAATATGTTCTCTAACAAATACCCGCGTTTTCTTAAACAGAACCGCGGAAGTTGAAAAACAACCCAGAATGGACTCAGGCAAATAACCGACACCACTGCGAACCAAGACACCCTTGAACCTTGCCAGTTGGGAACGTATTCAGTAAGTTATGACCCGTGTGCGTATAACTTTACTGGAGAGTTCATTTGTCAACTTCATTGAAAAAGCAAGTAACGCGCCCATTTTGCTTACAGCGCACCAGGTTCAAAACGGAAATCTTCATTAATGAGAATCACAGCCGAACTTGGTCCCCCTTGTACCTGTTAATCAGGTATGAATGGCACGCCTGTTTCACAGTGAATTCAAAACAAAAGTGTATACATAGTGCTTCATAAAAATCCATAATTTTTTTAGATTATCGCACAGACCGTACTGAATCATAAGAGTTTTCTGGACGAATTGAATTACCTCAAATCCCCAGAGGTACGTCTTTTTAACGTTGTACATATGAGAAAGGTTGAGCAGGTTGAGGGGAGCATTCAGTAACAAGTATCTTCAATTTTTGTGTTTTTATTAATAGGTCAACAAATGGGGAATGGAATACATTTGGCCCTGATGAGAGTTTGAGAAGAACCCTCCCAAACTCGAAACGCGTAGGCGTGCAGGATTAAATCCTAGCTAGTTTAGAAATAGTTAAGACTGTTAGGAACATTACGCCTTGTAACATCTCTACCGAGAGGTTGTTTTGTTATATGGAAGCTCATTAAAAGGCTTCATTTTGGTCAAATATTTTTCAATATCGTATGATAATGTCATGAATATTCCCTTTGCACTTATTTTTGTATTGCATATTAGTCACATGTTCTTTACAATTTAAATGTTTGTTTTGTCAAATTTTTGCGCAATTATGCAGTCTTTGATTTGAATCTTCAATTTATATGTATGTTTCTTCACATGTTTGTGCATTCACGTAATTTTTTGATTTGGTTGCTCAGTTGTACGTTTTTGGTCAGTAAGTTCAAGACATTGATACTTCTCTTGACGCAAATTGTTTTCTATTGTTGATAGAATTGTTGAATAAAACGGCATAACTAATTGCCGAGATAAACATATTAAGTTTTGTTTATCTTCTTCATCCCGAACCAGGATGGTGTGAAAGATTTTGAGTGTGGGTTCCTTTGTTTTTTATAAAGTATATGGGCCCGTACCCCACTCATGTCCGAATGGGCCACACTCCCCCTTTTTTGTAAAAGATTAAACATGGAGCACATTTTGGGGTGATCGCTTCTCACATTTCTGAGTACTTCCACCGAGGAGGGATACACGGGTTTCATGCTTCAGTAATTCAATTTGAATACATTCTTTTAAGTTACATCTTTTGGCGCAAGTGCCCTTAGTGTCTGCTTATATTTATATATAATGTTAGCTGCGGCAGGAAGTCAACCCTACTGGCCACAATTTACCACACTTCATTTAAAACGATATTGTGGTACCACACATGACATTATACTCTACCACACATGACATTATTGCTTTATATGGTTGTCTTTGATCTGACCCCTCTACTTTGAGATGATAATTATAATTTGGCGACTTTGAAATACTTGCTCTCTGTCAATATGTACCTGGTCATATTCATATAATAATATTGTTCCACCCATTTTCTTTAAACTATATTGTGGTAAAGTGCACTGCTTGATTTAACACAACTTAACAGAGAGCGCTTCACTGCTTCGCCATGCATTAAGATCTACTCCCATTTTATTTCTATGTGTGGCCTTTGAAATAAACCTTTTCAATGTTTGACTTTGTATCCATTGCAACACTGCCGTGCAATGATTTGATTATGAATCCTGCTTAAAATGTATGTCCCATGTATGCGTGAATGCGCAGACCATATATTGCATTTTATTATTTGGAGGCAGAGTTTGGTGGCAAGATAATTAATCAAGCTGGTGATTTGAAGGAGCCACATTCATTCAACGTTAATTAAGCTTGCATTGATTACTACCAATTTGCATGTAAATGTGTGTGCTGTTTTATTGGCAAATTGATTTAAGTGGTTCTAAGTAAGAAAAGTAACACATAAAACTAATCATTTATAAAATGCAAAAAACGTGCAGGTAAGTGTCCCAGAGTTTCTTAGACGGTTTCAATGGCCAACTTGTGTTGTTGGTCTGGATCCCCTTCTTAGCCACAGAATTTGAAGCTGAGAATTGTTATTTCAAATAAAATACCAAAGTTCTAACAAGTGAGCAATATGATCCGAGCAATATGATTTCTTTAGTAATACAGCGCTGCTGTAGGTGCGCGATAAAAGAAAATCAAGGCTGCACCAATTACAACGGGATAGAGTTCTATCTGCTACACGGTAGCACTTCAGGGGGAGTGACCATTACAGGGATGGCAACCCAAACATCAAAAATCCAGTACTTAAGGACTTACAAAAGTCAGGCAAAAATAATAGGTTTTATTTTCCATTTTAAGTCATCTGTGCATAAGAGAAGCCCATTCTTAACTAACACTGCAACAATCAACATGGCAGCTATCAGCATAATGTAAGTCATTACAATTAATTTAATTTAATTCAAGGACGCCGAGTGATTTGACTGTTCTTACCTAGGTATAGAATATAATAACAAAAGGAGCCACTTGATCTATTTTTAGGTCTCGGCTAGAAGCGAGCGAAGCTCGCTCTCGCCAGAGACCTTATTGTTAACGGCTCAGCTTCCCAGGAGGACAGCACTGGCCGCGCGCGGCGATTTGTGAAGGTCACGCGCACGAGAACGCGCTCGCGGCCAGGTGCTGTCCTCCTCGAAAGCTGCCTCCCTTCCCCGTGCAGGGCGGGCCGCCGCGCTGCCTGCGGCGACCCGGAAGCATTGCCGGCCAAACCGGAAGTAGAAGCAGAGTGACTACAGACATCAGCCCGCACTATCGGGGGGGGGGGGGGGGAGTAATCCTGGCGTACATTGCACCCTTCCCCGGGGCGTTGTGTGCGGTTCAGGAATTTCCCCATTTTGTATCCACACTGAAAATCTCAAAACTCCACTCCAGACACTCGGTGAGAGGCCTGTGTGTCACTGCCCTCCAGCCCAAAACGAGCCGGGCCCCTCCCTGACCGAGCATTAAGCAGAAAGCGGCCCCCTTCGTTCTGTCCATCCACGGCTGGGCTTCCCAGTGCTGCGAAGGGCAGCGGGTTGTAGATTAGACGCTATATTTACGGCGATATTACGGCGTAGATTTACGGTGCTCTGACGTGCACCAGGGATGATGCGAGCTGCTGCTGAGTGCACGGCAGGTAGGTGTGCGGAGCTCTAGAGAGCACGACGGGTAGACGTGAGCTGTTGAGGTGTTCATCCCAGGTGGACGTGAAGTTTTCTTTTACACACCATGGGCGGGTATGATGTATTTTAATGCTACCCTATCTACACCACGAGTAAACATGAGGTGTTGTAGTCTGTTTGCAAGACCAGACTTACGTCGCTCCCAGTGTAAACACAAATGGAGTTGAGCCGTTATCACCTGCATCAAGGCAGAGATGGGCGGTAGCAGTTGTGCAGCTCGTTCAAAATGTGAGATGGCCCGGTGTGCACCAGTGGCAGATGTGAGCTATTTCAGTGTAAAAGACGTGATGTGCACTAGTGTGCACACTATCAGAAGCGGGCGTTCTAGGTGGCGCTAAAGGCAGAGTTGAGCTGTTCTTGTGTGTGTAACACTTCTGATGTTAGAGCTGTTCGAGTATGCCACACTTGTAGACATATGTAAGGCGCCACATAGTTCAACACTGACACACCTGATCTGTTCTCATGTGCAACACGTGAAGATGTGACTTGCTATAGTGTACACCGAGTCACGTGTGAAGCATTTTATGTGCACCATAGCCAGAAGTAAGGGGTGTAACGGTCTTGAGGTGTTCAGTGGGCACAACTGTTGCGTCACACTTGCGGTGTCCTACTAGTGTCTTGCGCGGGCCGAACACCGCACAGATGTGTCAACGAGGCAGGGACAGGAGCTGTCTAACGGATTCCCGCCTGGCCCCAAAACCATAACCCTGCAATTAATGTATCTCCTTTGTAATAGGTCACACGGCTCTTGCACGGGGTGCGTTCACCTGGTTCGTGCAGCCGCACTCAGAGGCGACGCGGTGCCCCTGTGTGCACTACCTGCGAAGCCCCCCGTGCCTTCAAAGACAGCCCCCGTGGGGAGTCAATGGAGAGAAACAATCGCCGCACTAATTAACATTCCTGATACCGGGTTCGGCGCGCCTGTCACGATAGATTCTGCGATGTCACGTGATTGGTGATTTTATAGGGATGGAAGGGGGTCTTCTTGAAGGCATGAAAAGGGAGCTCTCTCAGACCTCATTAACGGGGGCAGCTCCTTCTCTCACGCTCAATTAGACCTCAAAAGGCCCCATTTGTCCAATTTGCACACTTGGTTACAGAGAAGAGCATGGGGGCTTGACTGTGGCCCGGGCCGGTGGCGCGCTGCGCCCCCAATGGCTGGATCTGTGCTGCACATCAGTCTCACATGTAGATCACACGACCGCGTGCCCCTGGTTGCACTGCTATAAACATGACGCGCGTGCAAAGAGATTCGATGGCCGCCAAGATACGGACGGACGCGATCTCGCAATCAGTACAAGACTTATAATCAATTGAGCGTTACATTTCTGCAGCGAGTAAAGCAGTTAATGCCACTACAGCATGTTTTACGAGAGGTGGCATTACGGAAAGCGATTTGCGCATATTCCCAGTGGCACAGGAGCACATACGTGGACACACACATGCGCGCACACACGTGCACACTCTCACGTGCTCCACATGGTTGTGGCATTCAGGTGAATAATAGAAAAAAGTTTTGATTTTTTTCTCCAGAAATGTATCGATTGTTGAAAAAAAGATTGCCGTTTGTGCCTGGGCATTTTTCAGGCGCACATTTAATGGTGCCAAAGTTCTTTTATAGGATTGGACTCAATTTACTTCTGCATTAAAGAGCAACTACCGTTAGAGGCACACAACCAGGTACAACCGGCCGTGTAAACGCCCATCACATGAAAAGGCAGCCAGATTGAGAAAGCGCCTCGAGGCTCCTACTAATGGTAGACAGCGCGGTGGAAATGCAGGTGCCAGAGTAAAGCAAGGAGTGCTTGTTTAGTCCACTGCTGCTCCGACATACGTGAATGTTTAGAGTATGTGCATGTGGGAGAGAGGGTCAGACTTTCGCTTACACACCTGCACTTTTCACTTCGAATTGGTAACATTGGGGCATCTTTAAATATTTTCAACCATCAGTGCACCTACTGGTTCTCTATTATCTTTCTATAATGACCTTTGCATTTCCGTCTTAAGTTCTTCACTCAACCTATTGCCTTTAGCGCTGTAATAAATATGATTATGGATTTATTATGAAACATTAACAATTGATAGGGCACCTAAACTGCGGAGTGTCCACTTTAGATTGGTTCAGAGATGTATACAATATTTTCCTCGGGCACACACCATCTCTTCTAATAGGCCTGGTGTTAGAGTTGACGGCTGAAGAGGTATTTTACTCCCACTAAGGTAGCTCAGTTGCTTAATGCAGCTACTTCTCTAGCAGGTTTGATTCATTTTGTGTTGACTCATCCTTGAATCCTTACAAAGTTAATATTAAGTGGTGTTGGTTAAACGGGCTATTGGGTGAATGATGTCATGATAATACTCAAAACCCCACCTGATATCGTCAAACAAGCATTTATAATGTCAACATGTTATGCTTTGATTTAGAATGCAATGGTTTTGTTTTTGCCGTCTATTAACATGTGTTCAGTTGTGTTGTTATAATGTCACCCTGTTGTGCCATGCTATACTATTTTGTATGCTGCTGTGATGTTATGTGCTATGATGGTGTGTCATTTGTTATAGTGCTTTCTGATGTTGTTTAATAGAACTGGACTCTTTGTTATGTCTCATAATGTTATATTATCGCATGTTATACGTCAATTACTAGGGAACATATGTATGTTTATTTTGCCTCTTGGTTATTTACATGTGTTTGAGATATTGACATTGCAAATGACAATGCCATTTATTTATCTGTTTTAAAAACCAACACATAAACAAACATTTTGTCATTTACAATGCCAATAGCTCTAACTTTTGCAAAGGCGAGACCGTTGCATTGTAAATGCTTGTTTTTATTTAATTTTGATATGTTTGAAGTTATTGTAACATTTCAGGAGCAAGCAAAATCAATATCTATTAAGTTTTTTGTGTACATGTCAAAAAGATCTTTGGGGACAACTGCTGAAATTGACTACAGTAATAAAAGTAGTTATATGTTTAGGTAGTAAAGCGATTTAAACTCAACAATTTTATATTGGTCAGTATTACAAAAATATCGTTGTTAAAATATTTACAACAGGAGATCAAGGGTTAATTGTGAAACTTGTGCAGGCCCATTGGAGTATGGGCTGTATTACTAGAGTACTGTACTTTTTTTTATCTATGTCTGAAAATATCTGAAAATATCGACAGCTTCATGCCCACTCTTTACTATACAAATACTGACAAACTGTAAAAGAAGTCGAAAATTGAACTTTATTTCAGTCAATTTTTGTAAAACTTCTTTCTGACTTAATCCGCACTCCCACCTGCTGCAACTTGCCTATCTACAAAGAACTTAGCACAGTTGAGAAATACATGGTTCGGAGGAGCTGTCAAACCCAAAAGACAGATTTCCTGTATAGTTTTAATGAGAACCCTCAGGTAGCATCAGAGATGAGAACTCAGAAGCGAAACCACAAACAGTCTCTCACAAATCATATTTGATTGGGAAGAACAAACTGCAACATTTTGATAAGGATTTCATTTATTTTATAAAATTATGTATTTTGTTACAGCCATATTTCAAAAGTAATAGGATGCATATAACTCGCCCGCCTGACATGTGAACCTCAACCATGCAGTGGCATCATAAGTTAGGGAAAGGGGGCGTGTACAAAGGTGAGGTGCAGTGAAGGGGAGAGATAAACACTTTGCCAACCACACCTACATCCAAAAATATATTTCTTGTGATCATTAATTGTACATTTTGTCAGTGTGTCACATTTTACCAGCTGTAGTCTCCACTTTGGAAAGCAAGCACAGAGCACCGGATGATGTCCACCGATCAAAGTTAAAATCTTTTTCACTTAGAGGCCTCTCCTGGAGATGGGATTCCAAAATGGTGACATTTTAGAAACCATGATGCAGCAGGTCTGTGCAATGTTCATTCGAAGTCAGTGGACGGCAAACTGGGGCATGGTGAAGTAGCCAGCCTAGAGCCCAAGCATGTGCGTTAAATCAGCTGCAGAACAACCTTCATGGTAAGACGAAAATGGTCTCACTTTTATGACACTTAGAAATTAAGGACGTTTGCTAAGAAGGAATTCTCTGCATTGCTTTTTAGGTTACATATAGAATTTGTAACAAACACTTTGCTCCCCACATCCCTAACCTTCCCCACATGCTGTCCCCCCATGAGGGAGTCCAGTGCTCGGAATCCAGTTATTGGCTTCTTTATGGATCCCTGGCCCATCGATGGACTTTCATATGTTCCTACAGCATGACTTCTTTTCGTCTGGGTTCTGAGACCCGGCGCCGCTTGGTGAAGCTTCTTGATTGAGTGACACTGAATTATCTTTAGGGATCAAGCTGGATTTATTCTTCGACACTTTCTTGTAGATGTCTGTAAGAGAAAATACAGGACGACTTTAACATAACAAAGTTCAGGAATGTCCGAATCTTGCTTGAGGCAAAAGATATTGTCATCAATATTCTTCATGACACCATGTTGCCCCTAGTATCTTGATCAGATAGTCTTGTGTGCTGCAAACGGAATCCCCTTTAGTTTATTTGGCTGATTGACAATGTACGTGGGATGGTCAGGGATGTTACAATATATGTGTTAAGAGCTGTTTTCTGTAGATTGATCTGGACAGGTTCTGAAGTTTAGAAGCAGTGTGTCACACTAAAACAGGAGGCACCAAGAGGCAACTCCTCCCAATTTTGAGGCCAAGTATACTTTTGGCACCAATCTTGGGGACGGGAGACTGATTGTACATATTGGTTTGAGAAATATGGTTTAATTTTGGAGTGGAGATGAAGACTGGGAATGTGTGTCACATGTGGTGTATAATAACACAACCTTCAAGTGGTTGGATATCTGGGTGTGGAGAAAGTGGATATCTTGTTTAGTGGTAACACTACAATCCCATCGAGGTAGTCTAGATGACGCCTAAACTAAGGAACATCATGTTTTGCCTTTTCATACATGAGATGAGTTTTTGTGAATGAAATAAATTTTGCATACTCCTGTAATCTTATTAGCTTTTTCTTAATACTCCAGCCAAGGGCTACAAACCTCTATGAAGCCCCATGAGACTTCTGTGCAGAATATCGATGTCTGAAAGAGGACGGCAGCCACAGAGCTCAATATTGGCTCTGGGTCCACTGTGACAGCTGTTTTACAATCAACGCCTTACAAATCCTCGTCAATTGAGGATCTGAGAGTAGTGTGCAAAGAGGAAGAGAGTCCTAGGCTGCAGAAGGATTTCTGTCTACTGAGGGAGAGATATTATATTAGAGGGGTAATGTAAGTGGCAACAGCAATTTAAAAATGTTTTTGTATTTAGAGCTTAAAGCTTTAAGAATCTGAGGTTCCCAAGCGATGAGCGGTAGATCACTGGGCGATCTCCATCTAAATGGAGAAGGCCTTTGACTCGTTGAGTCGGACCCTCCTGATGGCAGTGTTGCATCAATTATGCCTAGGTAAAGAACTAATGGGCTGGATACAATTACTATATATATCACGTGAGAGCCTGTGTTCACACCAGACGGGAAACATCCAAACCAATCACCATCAACAGAGGCACCAGAGACAAGGTTGCCCATTTGTCCTGGTACTTTATGCAGTGGTCATTGAACCGCTCACTTGTGCAGTTGAACTGCATAGTCCCAAGTGGGACATTGCCATCAATGACGACTACCACATCATTTCATTGTAAGCAGAAAATACATTGACAAACCTGAGAGATGTTTTGCAAGCGCTACGCTCTGGGATTGATGATGATGCATCCATACCAGCTGTTCACACTGACCAAATATGCGGTGCAGCAACACCTGAACCTTCCAAGTATAAACCTACATCTCACACTCAAAACCATGGGATACTTAGGAGTTAGCTATATCATGAGGAACACTACCTGGTGGATGGTAACCTTGGAATGGCATTTACTTCCTTTAGGATTTCAATTTCATTCTGGAATGCACCCCCGCTATCCACAATTGGTAGGATAGTTATTTCTAAGATGACGATCCTACAGAAGTTGTTATATTTCTTCTCAGCATTACTTGGTATATTGAAGAAACAATTCTTCAGAGAGCTGCAGTCTCCCTTGACCACAGTCCATAGTCAGAGTGTGGATTAGGGACATCTAAATACGTGTGAAACTGTGCAGTAGCCCAGCTCCAATGGCCAAGAAGATAGTTGGTGAAAACTTGAGACCAGTGATGTGGAACATTCCACTGCATGAATTGTTGAAGGCCAGGAGCAGAGCAATGCAATCTGATAACGTTTTATTGAGGGTCGCACGATAGTGCTGGCAGAGATACATAAACAAGACACAACACGATCCTCCTTTTGCTCCTGCCCTTCCTTTTTGTCACTGCCAAGGTGTGCACATTGTCCAGGATGTATGATATGCGTTCCCGGACCGAGGCAGACACACTAAGTTGGGAGGATATGTACAAGGATCAAAAGCTATGGTCCTTTGACAACTTACAAGAGACATTTGGACTAGGTCCTGGTAAGTTCCTACTTAATGCAGCGGCGGTCCAGTTGGTGCCCAGGCAGAGCGGCGATGCCGAACCTGTTGACCCCTGGAGGTGGCATTGACACATGGTACCTGCAGAAAAGCGGTCACGTGTCCACTCGGCACTGCTATAGCCAATAACCCGAATTTGGCAAACTGAGAGCTTGGTGGTAACAGGGATTGAGAGAGGAACTTAGCGACACCGCAGGGCTACACTGCCTCAGATCAGTTAAGTAGATATCCTTATCCTAAAACTCTAGGTTTCACTACACACAATTTAATTACATACACCACGAGTATCTGACCCCAAAACGGATAGGTCGAATGTACCCTGGGATGGCTACGACCCGCCCCAGATGTACTGAGACTGAGGCATACTTTCTCCACATGGTATGCCACTGTCCGTGGTATTTCTCTTCTGGGACACAGTGGCACATGACGTGATAGAGGTGATTGGACAGTTTCGGCCAAAAGACTCCAGCACAAGCCCCATGGTAGTGCTCATCCAAACTAAACAAAGCAAGTGTGCGCCTTCATAGACTTAAATCTCATTCTCACAAAAAGATGCATCGCTATGGCCTGAAAGCAGCAATGGCACCCTCGTTTTGGGACTGGTGGCTAGACATCAATTCAATTCAATAAGCTTTATTCGGTTATAGTGAAACAACCATAAAAGCACATATAAAACAGTGTTAAAAACCTATACATTTCATTTAGTTAATGGTAATCAATCATGACTATAAAAACAATTTAAAACAGCATACTTTTCCTAACATCAATTGATCGTAAAATATATGTCTCAGAAAAAACCCAGATATCTGGCTCTCGCAATGTAAACAACAGACTCATAGCAGCATTCGTAATTAAAGAGCAAAATTTTTTAAACAAGGGTTTAAGGAAGGCAATACGGAGGTGCAAATACAAGTTGCATATAAGGAGAAAGTGCAAAGTGCTCTGTTTTGTGAGTCCATCACATGGGCAAGGGGAAGCGGGATACTTTTTTTACACAAGGAAATGCTACCAGATGATGGACGATGCCTAGTCTCATTCTAGTGAGAACAAATCGATGTGATGATCTAGTTACCAGGCCTAAATATTGTTGGAATCCCTCAATTTCCAGATATGAGTTATAGAACTTACTGGTTGTTAAATGCCCGTTAATTTTTTGGCGTTCATATTTTCTCTTCCTCAAAAACATATTTTTCATTTCAATTTTGGGAATATCAATTGCTCCATTGGGGTTTTCCATAATATTTATATTAAATAGATCTTTAAATGTCAATACTATATATTTAAGCCAAGGGATCTTTAAGCAGTTGTCTAATTGAAGGCAGTCTTTAATAATACTTCTGTTAAATATAGTTTCTTCCTTCAACCATATAGATCTCCATGCAAACAGTGGTCTTGACTCAATTAGATCCGTCAGGTAATTAAGCCCCACTTCGCTATGAATTAAATCAGAAGAAGCAGAAGTGGGTAAACAGAGTAACTTTTTAAGAAACCTGTTTTCCTCTGTTTGCAAATCTTCATGGTGATAATGGTCCCATACCCCCGCACCATAAAGTGCTATTGAGGTACATCTTGATTGATAAATGTGCAACATATCATAGACATGACGTGATAGAGGTGATTGGACGGTTTCTGCCAAAAGACTCCAGCACAAGCCCCATGGTAGTGCTCATCCAAACTAAACAAAGCAAGTGTGTGCCTTCAAAGACTTAAATCTCATTCTCACAAAAAGATGCATCGCTATGGCCTGGAAAGCAGCAATGGCACCCTCATTTCGGGACTGGTGGCTAGACATCTTGAAGTGGGCAATAGCAGAGGTGGTGGTATAATAGGCCCTATTAACAGAAGTGGAAGGCAGGGGACAGTTCACATCCTGGGACAGTTATCTCAAAGAAATGTAGGAAAAATCTGATTAACACCTGCCCTGAAGCTGCAATCCCCTTATAGTCGCGGTTCACTGGTGTGACTCCCTCCCTTGACATACTTAGTATGGACAAGTACTCCTAATCAGAGCACCAGAATCACTACATCACACACCTGAACAAGGAGTTATTTTGGAAGGGCTCAGTGGCAACATCACCCAATGCCTCACATTGGCAAGGAAACAAGAAACTAGATTACATAATAAGTTGTGGCAATTGGGAAGTTCAAGCTTGTTAAAGTTTGTTTGATGTTTTGGTTCTCATTTGGTTTTTCTGGTCAGGTATCCAACGCGGACATTCCTTAGCAACCACTTATGAAAAAAGTTTGATACATGCACCCAGTGGCTACATCGCAATGGGGCCAAGGGAATTAAATGTACCATTTATGTTGATGTAAATCGTGTGAATGAGACCACACACACACACACACGTACGTACAACAATATTTTACTAGCGGACTTATTTTTCAGTGATGGTTATATAGTGCTCTGGCAATTGCCAGTTACCTGTATGCATTGACCAAAATTTGAAATGGCAATAAAAACACTGGGAGTTCAATTTGTTTTTTCGTCTTAATTTGTAGTCTTTTGGTTCCAAATTCTTTTAGTTCAACCAATGATCTTCAAATCGGCAAATTATGTAGCTGACATACAATCAGTAAGAAAGCATAAAGTCAGCTAAGAGAATGTGTTGAGCTCAAATGTAACGCATCAAGTACAATTGATCAATTTGGATACTATCCATAAAATTCAGTCAACTGAATCTTCCACTTGATAACGCAGCTTTGAGGCAGCAACATTTATTTATTTGGAGGACATGCGTATAGAGTCAGTTTCATAAGTGACATCTGGCAGCATGTATTGAAGCAAGTCAATCAAATTGATCAAATAATTCTAGACACTTGCTTAGCTGTGCTGCAGCACCTTTAAACTTGCTTTAAGATAAATTTTTATAACACAAAGGTGCTTGTTATCTGTACCTGTAAGTATTGTTTCAAACGCCAGCTCGACATTGGTGGAGTCCAGGGCGGATGTTTCAATGAACAACAATCCATTATTGTCTGAAATGAGAACGTATAATTAGGAATGAGGTACACATCTGAGATTACATCTGAGGTACACAATGCTGACTACAATATTAATATTTTACATTTCATACAAAATCACTGGTGCATCTGTATTTCGTGATTGAAGCTAATATGAACAGGCTTGACTACTTGCTTTACATGTAGTATCCACACCACAATTTTGTATTGTGTTATTGAAATCAAGACAGTATTGAACTGATCTCTGCAGTATTAAATTGGTTTTAGAGATATTACAGATCCTTCCATTACAACAACGTAAGCATGTTATTCTAAGGTGCAATAAGTTTAGTATGTGGATCTCACTGAAGTGAATGAATGTCTCTTTGATGAAGTGTTCTGATTTGTTAAAATAGGTTAGAAATGTCATACCAATGGGAGCATCACAGAGGACATGACATCTGATGACTTGTGCCGGTGGTTGCCGATTGTGGGTACTGGAACTCATTTTTGGGGAAGAGGACTTAATTTTCATCACCAGATTTTTGAACACGAAATAGACAAGGCAGCTGAAAAGGAAGAAGGAATGAGGAAGGGAAGAAAGGAAAACAGCAACAAAGGGAGAAAACAGGGAGGAAAGAGACCATTACAGAGTCAGATAAAGATAGAGGAAGTATATAGTAGTGGGGTAAAGAGCCTTGAGGTGGAATTATGAGTAGCCAGCCTTGGGATTTAGCAGCCTTGGTATTTAGCAGGGCCCGTGGAAGGTTCCTAAGGAAATCCTTTGGCCCCTCCACTTACTTGTTTATGAATTAAGAACTGCTGGTGATAGTTACACAATCAAGCGAGTCAAACAATGCCTTTGCTACAGGAGGAGCAGTTGCCAACCTTGATGTTTGGTCATGCGCATAGCCGCAATAGATTCCATTAGGTCATTGTGGTAAATGGTCCGTCTGGTTCTGCTACTTCACTGGCATAAACCGATGGTGTGGAAAAATTCTCATAATAAAATGTTCTTCCAGGAAGAAAACACATTCTTTCTATGGGACTGAACATTGTTCAACAGTTGTGTTATATTTGGGATTTTATTTCTCCTTCAGAATAAGTAAACTTTTACCATAGAGTTGCACTGTCATGTATGCTTCACTGAATGTAAATTTATAACTTTGTTCCTACCTCTCCCTCTTTCAATTTCTTCTGATTCATCTTTTCCTCTCTCTTCTCGAGTGCTTACAGGTGGCATTAAGTGCTGTACAAACAACCTAAAAACTACCAGATTTTGAAGAGATTCGTCTACATTCTGTTTTTATTGCTTAATGACACATTACTTTCCGTCTTACCTCCTAGATGCCATACTGCACCTGTTACAATTTATATAGGAAACTTGGCTGGATCCATGATTTCTGAGTGACAATACTACCCTGATTTTTAATGGACACTGCTCTTCATTATCTTAATTTCTGAAAGACCTTCTTTTCCCCCGTCTAGATGTCAATTGAGAAAGTTACTGGTGAGCAACTCACTAATTGAACAAAGCCTCCTCATGAACACATATATGCTGCTGAGTTGGGGATCTCCATTCTCTTAACACCATTCACTACTAATTATACACCACACGCCCAACAAAGCACAGATATGCCATTGAGTTGGATTTCTCTGTTCTCACAGTAGCACACATCTATTCTCAAAGCATGTTCCAAAACACCCTAGTCTGAACATACCACACACTGAAAATGGCACGGATAAAAAATATTGTTGGTTAATACTAGGTTCACAACAACACACCACACAACATCGTTCAACAAAGCAAATTAAGACTGAACTCCAAATATCGGCCACACAGACAGCCATCTTGGCATTGATACAAAGGTTAAAGGTCTTCTAAGACCTAGAACTTGAAAGGACTAGCAAAAAAAGCGTGAGGACTTTCTAGGTTACTATAATTTTACATTCAAAGGGCCTCTACATTTTACACAGAACACTGCTGTAGGAATTGCACACTTACATCAGTCTACACATTGCAAATTCAGTGACAAAAAGGTAGGTGTCAGGAATGTTATGGTTACAAGTAAAACCTCTTAAATTTGCCACTTTCAAATAACACCAGAGTCATAATGCCCCCACGGTCAAAATCTAATGCAAATAAACATGCATTTGGATGGCATTATTTGGGAGGTGGTGACTATAACTGGCGGATTTCAGAGACTTTTAGCTTTAGGCACAACCATAGCACCAATTAACATATATTTCCCCATGAATATTTACATGCACTCCTGAAAAGAAAATGCAAAAAATAAATTGTATTTGATAATACGTTACATCTGCATTGCATAACTTAATATTACATATGTGACTCTAGACTTAAGGCCGGAGTAGGCCCCAGCTGTAAGTGGCAAGGAGGGGTGGAAGCCAGTCAGTTTATCTCAAAGCAGAGTTTGAGCCTCCAACCGAAGGTCACTTACACCTTCTTCCTTTCAATGTTGGTAAAATGTGTGGTGCTTTCACTGTGTTCTGGCCGCTATGCCTACCTGAAGACCTTGGTCATGTGCATCGCGGTATGAACTGCTTTATAAATAAAAGGTGTCAAAAGAAGTACAAGCTTAAGAGGTATGGATGATGAAGGCCTCTCTGCATCTCCTTTAATCTGTCCTCCTAACATTCCTAAACCACCATGGGAGCACACCCAAACCTCCATGGTACGTGCAGGGAGGTCCTACCTGCATACATCTTGGCTTCTTCAGAGGGCACCTCTCGAGCACTATCGGTCAGATCTGTCTTATTGCCCACCAGCATCACGACGATGTTGGCATCCGCATGATCATAAAGCTCCTTCAACCAGCGTTCTATGCAGTCATAGGTCTGGTGTTTCGTGATGTCGAAAACTAACAAAGCACCGACAGCCCCTCGGTAATATCTAGCGGAGAAAAAGTTGATTAAAGAGTTAATGGGAGAAAGAGGACAATGAAATAAAAGTAAGGTTTTATTATTAGCGGAACAAAATACAGTTCTAAAAATGTTAACTTGCTCTTAAGCCTGTGTGTCTCTATAACTTCATAAATACCTTAACTGCAAACATTTTAAAGCAACTTTGGGAATTGCTATATTTACGGTTTGCAGGAACATCTTATTTTCCTGCATTTGTTATTGGGATAAGGTATAATCAAGGAGTTTAATGAAAACATTTATATTGAAACGTGATCAGTAGCAATAAGAACAGGGCTGGACTATTTAATTTTGTCTTTTAGTACCCGAATAATACAGTTTTACAAATAGGATTTGTAATATCGCTCTATATGAAGATATGCATGCACAAAAGCAGGACTAGCGGGTGAAAGAAACAGTGCTGACAACCACTAAAAAGCATAGAACAATTAGACAGAGTGTGGTTTATATAGTGCTATTGATGTCAGAGACATTGATGAATATACTGGATCAAAGCAAAGTTTTGGATTCTCTGGATAATGTAAGATTAGCTGTGGGAGAATCAAGCTGCTCTTAATGCTCTAAGCTTGGAAATCATAGATTTAGAAAATGCCCCAATTATGACAGCCCCCTTTGCATGTTATTAGTGTGCTCTGAGACAAATCCTTGGGTGACCTTAAAATATAAAATAGGCTAATTAAATCAGGGAAGAGAGGCTATAATGAGCATCATGGTCCGACTATGTGGGCTTCATCAGTGGGGTATCCCAGGTCATAAGCAAGCATCAGCATCGGGCATGCTTGTAGGGTATGATTTACATTCTAAAGAGCTATATTTGTGTTTTATCATTGTTTTTTTTATTTTGCTATCTCTTTGTGAAGGTATCTAGAATTGATTGGCAAGTAATTTGCTGTAAATTCAAGTAACTCTGAGATTATTCTGTGCAATTAAGCAAGAACAATTACAACATTAGATGTTTTTATTATAATTTTAGCTATAAGTCTTATTATTATTTTCTCAATTGCAGATGAATGGTAATATTTATCCCGGCGCCTGAAAGTAGTACGTGCCAGAGGTACGCAGCCTTTTTGTGATTCCATAAGCTATAATACCCCAAATCACAAGATTTTCAATAGCAAAATGGCTTTTTTGCTGTGTACTTCTCCATTTTGCAAATCAGAATAACATTTAAGACTCACAAGATTGGTTTACTGATCTACTCTGAATCGTACATAGAAAGTGGCATAAAAGGAGAGGAAGAAATGATTGAAGGTGTCTAAGGGAGTTGGGTGTTGCTGCATCAGACCTGTTATTTGCCCAACACTTTCAAAGGTTTTATATATTGCCAGTGACTTGTAGGAAAATAATTCTGAGATCAAAGACTTCATTGTAGATGCAGAAGATGCCCTGGAACTTATAAACAAAATACATAAAACAATGTATTTGGGATATGTACTTTCAAAGCTGGTGAATTTTAAGTCAATTTCTGAAGGTGTGTAGGTTGATGCAACATCCAGATGTGATTTATAAAAAAATGACAAAAAAAGCACACCTGCTGCTACTTCTGCTAACAACATTATTAGTGACATTTGGTCTCGGAGGCTCATCAGACGTCTTCATTTAATTGCTATTTGATCAAAGGAGGTTTGTAAATATATCAGGCGGATCTTTTGCATAGGCAGCTGAGGAGAGGGTCAGAAAACTCTCCAGATAATTGTGAATTAATTAGACTGTTTGCTTCAATGTTTCAATAATGTCAAAGTGGCCATTTTTACAGTGAAATGGTAATTACATTGCTTCAAGAGCATCAATGACGTACAGAAATATTGAACACTTTCACCCTCTGCTTGCCTTGTTAAACAAATTCTGTACTTCCTCATGATTCTTTTCCCAGTGATCCGTAAACTGATGTTCCACCATTCCACCACAAACAGAAATTCTTAGCAAGCTGTGTCTTCCCTTTCCCTCTCTTCTTCTGCAAAGCATCTCCTATGCGTAAAGCAGACAACCGGAACGAGGAAACCAATTCAAAACAAGCCTGATGGCAACCATAGCAGAAAGTCTGCTTATTGCTAGATTACCTTTCTATAAATTTGATTTCATTTGTGACCAACATGTTATGTAGGAACATTTGTACACTGATGATTTGAATTAAGTCTCAAAGTTTCATAGATGAATCTGGAAAGAAACCACAATATGTTTCTGTAACATTCGCAAGAAAGTGGTTGGACCTCGTACAACTACATCTATTTTTGAGACCAGAGATTTTACCATAGTTGCTGAGACTAATTTATAAACCGGATTTCTTTCCTTAGTGAACCATAGCCGTGCTTCAGAGCACTAAAACCCCTGTAACTACTCGCTGGTCATATACTTCGTCAGACATGGTCCTACTCTTCCTTATCACAGATCTTAACTTCAGTGACATATTACACTACCATTTGAGACAGGTAACCAGGCTTGCCCTGTCAAATTATTTTTTCTGGAGGTCCTTAAATGTTCCACCTCTTTCTGTGAGCAGCATATAAGAATGGTACAACCTCTTGTCCATTACCCAAGCCAAATATTAGCAGTGGGAATAAATAACGGCATGTTAAGCAGAGGAAAGCAAGGGCTGTAAGAAGAAATATTAAGACTCCTTATAAACAATGTTCAAAAACCTTTCTCATCACAGTCTTCAGATCAGAATCACTATGCCAAAGACATTCCCTGGACTGTTGAAATTGAATTATGTTCTTTCTGCCTTTCAGACACTTGCTTTATAATACTTCCTATGACAGTGGCAAATTACTTTTTCCATATTCAGTCGTAAAGAACCACAAGGAAGTTTGCTTTTACTGATGTAAGGACTTTTTTCCACCAGACATTGAGGGCAAAGAAAAGTAAAGGTTCTCTCTCAAATGTTCCAGCACCCTCGACTAATAGTGACTGCTGAATTTAAACTTTTCTCTCCTCGCATCCTGTTCCTCCTCGATCTCCTCAACAGCTTCATTCGTTGTTTATGTACATGACTTTCTAAAGCATATACCAGGAGGCAAGAGCATCAAAGTGCTGTACTGAAGAGAAATGTTAAAATCGAAAAAACCATAACAATGCATTACAGTGAAAAAGAAATTTACATTCACTGGAATGTGACACGCACTAATGGCCGATCAGAAAAATGAGACCATGCATTTTTTGAGCTATTAAGAGATTCCAAAAACAGGTAACATGTCAGTAGTACAAGAAAAGCACAGGAAGAGCACCTAAACACATATCAGTGCAAAACAAATGTACAGAGCAACAATCAATGTGTCTAGTAGCAGAAGCTATTAAGAAGTTAGTCTAAATACAGGTGAACACAAATATGCAGTGTTCAAAATAAGCACCACTGATTTATCAAATGACATGTATCATATGCAAAATCATGTATATTAATCATGGCAGAAAGAAAAATATATTCTTTAAAGCAATCTCATTATTAAACTCATATTTGAAAATGTTGATAGTAGTTACTTTCCGTAGGGACAGTAGAAAAAAGTTACATCGTTTTTGGCTGCTCAGGAGAAAGGCATTGAGAAGATATGACCCTTGCTGTTGGCACCAGTCACACTACACACATGGGTCACTATTTTTAAGAGTGCTAGTTTGGATTTATGAAATCCAACTAGGTGAGTATTGCCATAGTCAATTCTGTTAAGAACCAGGGCTTGTACAACATGTTTAATTCATGTATGGGGACAAAAAGATTGCATTTTTTTCAGATCGTCAGTTGACGTTGGGCATCTTTGACCATATTTTAGAAGTATTTGAGCAGGCAGAGTGTCTTATCTTACATGAATCCCACGGACTTGGCTTTGTTCAAGAAAGACAGCATACTTCCTAGTGGAGTAAAGGAAGCAAGATGGTTTGCTGCTGTGATACCATCATGTTATTAAGATATTAGCAAGACGTTTTAGACTAAGGTTGACTTGAGACACTCCATTTATTTTGATCAAGACATTTAGTAAGAAAGCCTTGCTCAAATAAGTTTATCTTAAGGTGGAGCCAAGTGTCATCAGTGTATTGGTGGTGGCCTAAGTCTGTGTCATTTAGGAGATTGTTCAAAGGCTCCATAAAGTTGCATCAAGTAACAGTGGGGTAAGAAAGGATACTTATGGGATAAGAGAACTGTCAACAGCGGAGGCTGCGTATGTGTATTCCCATCTTTGTGTATCGCAAATGAGAATCATTTCAGCACAGAATCTTCATTGTCGTCTTTTCTGTAGGATATTGAGGAGAATGTTTTGCTCTACAATGTCGAATGAAGCGGATAGCTGCAAAGTCAGACTCACTTTTATCTTATAAATAGAGCGCATCATCTACGACAGTAGCAGTTTTGGTGTTATGGCGTCTCTGAAACTGGTGTAGGGATCAATTAGCAGTTTACTCTCAGAGAAGTATTTGTTAATTAAGCTGCTGTATAGTTTTCTCCTAGTTTAGGCATAAATGGAAGGCCAGTGATGGAGTGTTGCTTGGATTAGTCAGGCTCACTACTTTGGTTAAGGGAGACTTTTTTTTCCTGGGTTCACCTGAGCTTGGACGGGTTCTTTAATCTGAGGCTATTTGAGACTTGGAGCTGTTGTTAGCAGTATGTCTGCCAAGTTTTCTACAAAAAAAACAACCGCCTCAACAGCAGAAGGCAGTTGGTTAGTTTCATTCCAACTTTAGTGTTAACTGTGGCATTTGTGCTTGCAAGAATGTCCAAGAGGGAAACAGCCTTTACAACGCGGGCATATAATGTAATGCTTTTACCACGCAATTTATATTTCAGGGTTAGGGATGGGTACGGGTATTGGGTGTTAAGGGTGTTTTTAGGGTTTAAGGGTGGATAAGGGTATTGGGTGGTAAGGGTGTTTTTGAGATTTATGGATCAGTAGCCGTATAGGGTGGTAAGGGTGTTTTTAGGGTGGGTATGGGTTTCCGGTGATAAGCGTGTTTTTAGGGTTAGGGGTGGGCACGGGTATAAGGTGGTATGGGTAGGTGTATGGGATGGTAAAGCTAATTTAAAAAATGGGAGGCTTTACGGGGTTTCACACAATTTTTTAAAATAAATATGTTATATATATAGTTTACCCAGTGGCGGTCGCTACTGGGTAGTTATAGTTGGGATCATGTTCCTATTGGAAATGCATTTTTTGTGTTTCTAATAACTTCTGCCCCGTTAGACGAATATCAACAAAACTTTGCAAAAGAAGTGCAACTTTATGACAAGTGTGAGCATGGAAAGTTTCAGGACGATCTGTCAAGCAAGGTCCAAGAATAAGGGTGGGTACAAAAATGTGTTTTTCCAAACTGCTTAACAGACTTACACCAAATTTGACAGAGGGTGTAGGCAACATAAAATGGTTAAATTATATTGAGACCAACCTACAGGCTATTGGCTCACTCAACTTATACGTTTCCTAAGTTATGTATGTTAATAATCAAAAAAGAACTGAAGGTTCGTCTATTAGACCATTTTGCTAAGAAGAGATATGAGTAACTTTAATCTCAGCACAGTGAGACAACACCACATAGCACCTATTATAACTAATATCTCAAGCTCCTATCTGACATTTGTTACGAACCTCCAACATAGATACATACTACTGAGATTCCGCTTAAAATATATTTCTCTTATGCTAGGTTATCTGTCTAAAACGTACTCGATTGATGCTCTCCCTATCTGTCCTTGTGATTTGCGATCTTTCCAGAATGACTTGCATTTTGTACTTTTTTGCAAGCTGTATACTAAGGAAAGAAATAGAAATATTCTCCCGCTTATGCAAAAATTACATTTTAGACAATGTTGCCCAGCCCTATATTGCCTCCAGTTATTACCAGATACCCTTGTATGTTTTTGCTTGGCTTCATTTTACTTATCAGCCCTAAAGAGAAGGAGATTAATTCCCTAGCCTGACTTCTATGACGCAAAACAAGGACTATTCTGTTCGAAACCTGTTTACATATGTATGAATTATGGATTTTAGATCTTGATTGTTTTATATATTGTGTTTTTAAAATAAAAATATTGTCTATTAATCAGATGCTTTTTTAACCCGTAATGTTTTCTCTTTTTAATATTGTTGAACTTATGTTTGTAGAATACTTATTATGTCGTTATTCTATTGGCGAAATAAAGTTATCTTGATGATGATAAGAGAAATCTAGACCTTGGTCCAGAAAGAGTGCTTTTTGTGTTTTGGTGTAAATCAGTTAGGTAGTTTTGGAGAAATAAAGGTTAAAAAAAAAAGTATATTTCATGCTGCAGAGGATCCGCAGAGCCAACAGATTTCAAAGTGAGCACTGATTGACTCCCACCACCTCAACCAGGAAGTGGGGGCAGCCATCTTAAGATTCGGGACACAGTCCTGAGTTCTAAACAAAATGAAAAAAAAAGATAAAAGGGACAGGGTACAGATACCCTGAATCCAATAACCTGGGGCGAATTTTTTTTACAAAAAATTGTGTCACAAATTTGGTCTCCAGTGCTTCTTTTTTAAACGCCCCCCAGGGCAGGACATTGACCACAGGACCTAGCCCTGGGATAACCATCCCCCCAGCTCCATATATATTTTTAATGGGCCCTCATCTTTCAAATAAATAAGACAATGGGGGATGGGGTCCCTAGGACCTTATGAGGCTTGAGGAGGAGGCTTACGCAGCCCCCTCCCCTTTAAAATATGTATGGTACCTGGTGTATGGGGTGCCCAGGGCCAGGCCCTGATGCCAATATCCTGCTGTGCACGACCTAAGACCCTGTGCAAGGCCTTGTGGCAAACTCCCCACTGCGCACAGCCAAATGGGTTTACCTGCATGCGTGGGTGGGGTTGGTTGTTGGGCCTGGCCACAGCGTGGCAGCGGTTGGATTTGTGTATGGTAATTAAATATTAGTTAACATTAAAAACACCCATGACAGTCACTGAAAACAATAAGTAATGTTATAGTTCGGTGAAATGTTCAGTAATAAAGTAACGTTTTAAACTCTAAAAACCATGGAAATTCACCGGTTGTAGTTATATCAAATCTTTATAACTCATGCCCTAATGTAACTTTAACTCGTGCCCTCCCCATGTACTACTAATTACCCCACATATTACATCACTCAGGACATCTTCAATAACATAATGGATAATACCACTGCAACATTTACAGTAAATTAATAGATGCGAAAACTGTATATAGTGGGAGCACGAACTTTAGTTACATTAGGGCATGAGTTATAGTACCTTGAATTAACTATAGCTGGTGTATTTCTGTGGTTTTTAAAGTTTAAAACATTATTGTATTGTAATTGCATTTATATAGTGCTTACTACCCCTGACGAATTACTGAACATTTCTCTTAAGTATGACATTACTTTAACCTTTGTTTTTTTTCAGTGAATGTATAAACACACACACACACACATATATATATATATACATATATTTGGATTTCATTTACCTCATATATACTTACCTTGCGTTTTAAATGCATGTGTGGTAAAGACATATGAATGGTAAAGGCATGCGTGGTAATGGACAAATTGGTAAATGCATACGTGGTTAAGTCATACAATCTGTCCAAGACAGTGATCAGAGGACAGTTCAGGAGAGTGACGTTTCTTTTTGTGGAAAGGTTGATCTCCCACCTGTCTGACATATTGGTCGAAACAGAAGAGAATTGATTGTCCCACGTTGAAAGCAAACCCTGTCACTTACCTGTCATATAGTCATCTTACATTTATGGTTCAAGAGCAAAAAACATTCCTCTCCAGAAGTCAAAAACATTACAAGTATCCTGGGCAAACAGACCATAAAGTGTGGCTCATTCAACAGTCTATCTGCATGTATCACAGAGGCTTACTTCAATGAGCTGGGGATGAACCAGCGCAACATAGATGAGGTACACCTCATAATCTTCAACCAGGAAGTGTAATGTGTACACACCGGTCATCAGTCATCAAGCCCTACTCAGGCAGGACCGGCCTGACACTACCACATTCATGCGGTAATAAACAGCCACTATCACACAGATAAAGTACATAGGTCACAAGGTTATGTAGAGTAGTACTCAATACAACACACAATATATGTACAATAAAGAGAAATCAGGAAAAACAAGAATATCTTTTCCTAATTATGTCCTCAACACCTCTTTATCTCTGCACCCCATATATCCCAGTTATGATTCTTTGCAAGAGAAGATAGCATCTACTTGAGGGAAACGTGTTCTTGCTCCTAGAGAGGAGTATATGCTTATGTGACCCTCACATCAAAAACCAATTACTGGTGCTTGCAAACACAAAATTAAAGTGCTCGAACACAGCCAGGCAGAGAGTATCCTAGTGGAATACCACACACAATGTGCTGAATCACTTCTTAGTGCTTGCTGTGGTCATGAACTGGAGTCACTTCATATTCAAATGCATCCAGGAAGAAACCCCAGGATAGCAACATGACTCGCCAAATGACCTTCAGAAACTAAATGTATTGTAATTTCCTTCCTCTTATTTCCCCACTCTTTGTGGTCACAAAATGTTACTCAAGTGCCTTCTGTGAAATTTGGCTGTAAAGTCAAGCTGGCATTTCATAGAAAAAGTGTTATTTTTAGGGACCCCTGTTTGAAGAAGCTGCCTTTTCCCACTGTGAAGATTCAGTTTAACTAGAGCTTCACACTGAGGTTAGTGGGTGTTAAAGTGCTCCATATGCAAGAGTAAAGTATATCTGCTACTTCCACCGGTCAAACTGTGTCCTCTCTTCATCTTTCAGGTGACCATACTTCAGAGACTATTTATTTTTCTAAAACTGCCCTAACCTGCAGAGTATGAGTGTGTCTGAGTGAAAATAGACTAGACCTATATGGCTAGTAATGTAAGATGGTAGGTCTGGCACCGGGGTGGAGTCATTGGGTTGTTTATCAATGCAACTTGCCCACTAGCGCCAGTGGGTGCTGCAGTGGGTACCAGCATTCATGTTTAGGTCTGGTTTGACAGCACATCTGCAAGATATATTGTCACCAATTCTTAAAATTGTTTAGGGCAAGCTTTACAGAACAGCCAAATACATTATATAATGATATAATTTCTTGCATGAGAGACTATTTTAAATGCGAATGGCAATTATTTTTCGCTTCTTTTCCTCAGCATTGCAAAGCCAGAAGTGCAGGCTTTAATTTGTTAAACAGCATCTGTTATCGCAACACATGTGGACTTCGTTTGTGTAGATCTGTTGACATGGTCAATGCTTATTGGGACAGGAAACAATTTGTCATCATTATGAACGCAGCAATAAAGAGAAAAGCAGAAAAGGAGGAAAAAAGGAAGAAGAGAAAGATAGGAACACAAAGACAAATGGAGAAAAGAAAGACAAAAAGTACCTGCAATAATTAGACAAAAATAAAGGAGGTGTCAGATGGTGGAATGAAAGAGGCATGAGGTGGAACCAAAACTAGGCTGTCTTAGTATTTGGGGATCCCAGCAGTTGGCAGTGCCAGTGGTGAGCCTCTGAATATATTTCTTCTTCTACGAATTAAGCAGTGGCAGTAGGGCTTTCTATGAGTTAAAGATGTTTTAAGCTTTCATTGTGGTTAATAGCACTGCTGTAGGGAATTACTTGATAAAATGTATTGGCTTACTGAGCTTAGCAACTTGAACATTCAATAAAATATACAACAGGAAAACAATCAAGGAATGGACTGCGTATGTACATTAATGTACCACAACCTACGAAAATACCAGCAAATGAGTGGGAGAGCAGGACAACATAAGAATTACAATAAAAATACAAACTCTCACCTTTATGTGGAGGATGGGATTTGGTGAGATGAGAAGGGAATAGGAAAGGATCTTAATTCAAATATCATGCCATTAATTTGGTTAGTACCTATGTGGGTGGTCTGGCTGATGGCTTGCTCATGATTTGAGCTGAATACTACACTACCAGTAGAGACCCTCCCGGCAGGGCGGAAAACTTTACGGAAGTCACACTGGAGGACACGGAATAACTGTCAGTTTTTTGGGAGGACCTAGGGTCAGTGTGGCAGAAATTCAGAAACCAACATGTCACTTGGATCCAACTCTCCAGCTGCTCATCAATTTTGGACGGCAACATGTGCTGGGGAAGAAATCTGACGACTAAGGTGGTATGTGGGAGGGCCTAAGCATCAAGACAACCACTCCTCCCGGTAAAGGTTCATATAGGGGGCCAATACCTGTAAGGACTGAGAAGGTGTTAAGCAATAAAATGAAAAAGTCCAGAAGATCTGAACCAATAAACTTGAGCGCCAAAGGAACGGGGAAGGGTAAACGGATGTAGATTGAGTAAGTACATCAGGTATGGACGTTTGTTTAATTGCACACAGGAACTCCCCACTGAAATGAAAAGATGTTATGAGGAACAGATCTGACAAGAAAGGAATACTTTATATTTGAGGGCTAGCCACCAAATTCTAAATTACCCATTTGTTATTTGATCAACCACAAGGACAATAAAAGTGTGTCTTTCTGTCTTCTGTTCTGCCCAGCCATCTCATTGTTCGATAGTGATGCCAACCACAATTCTGAGGTTCACTGTAGACCCATGTTGTATTAGCTTTCTTGTGAGCTTAATCAACCAAGAAACAGATCAAAAGAATTGCATTGACCACAGTTTACCCAAAGTATATACACTCACGCAGAAGTGATGGCACGGTATCGCTCCAGCCCAGCTGTGTCCCAGATCTGCGCTTTGACTGTCATTCCTTCCACCATGATTGTGCGCGTGGAGAACTCCACGCCAATGGTTGTCCGACTATCATGGTTGAACTCGTTCCGCGTGAACCTGGACAAGAGGTTTGTTTTCCCCACGCCAGACTCTCCGATCAGTACCACTGCAAGAAATAAGAAAAATGGATGACTGAGGTGGTGTATCTAGTAAATGCAATTTACTTAGTTACATAGTTACAAGAGATTAATTCAGGGGCTCAGTTAAGTCAGACTCACACTGACAATATGCAGACTAAGACTTGAACTATGAAAATACTGTTGTCTCTGGGGGTGCTCTCTGGTAAATGTTGAAGACGGGCAGCTTTTTTATGGTTCATTTCCTATGAGTGTATTAAATTAGTTTTCTTATGATTTCTTTCTTCATTTATATTGTTTAACTTACTCCAGATTTTTTCAAAGTGCACTTTAGATTCGTATTGCAACTATAAAAAAAAAAAATATTTTTAATATTTAATTTGGAGCTAAAAAAACCTTTACATTTGTCTCTATACAGAGCCTCCCTACGGTAAAACACAGGGAGTATTAAAACAAATTAATACGAAGATAAACATTAAGCATATTGTTATAATAAATATTATTATAAATTCATTTTATATATTTATTTTAAATGCAGAGCAAAACAAATATATATATTTCTGAAGTTTAAATTAAAAAAATTAATAACCACCTAAAGAAATATATATTATATCTATTCTGCTTTAGTAATTATTGAAAGTGATGTATAGAATTAATTAAAATTTAAGTAATGATATATTAATACACATTATTGTATTCATTTTTTCATTCAAAATATGCAATTAAAATATGTTATAATTAAAAACAATAAATATATATATATATATATATACATACACATACACACACACACAATAAATTATATTCTCCTTGGATGACTGGGTAGCTACCTTAAACAAGTCTCCCCCCCCCCTTTCTGTGATGATCCTATCAGAGCTAATGCGGCTTTTAATAAGTGGCTAGAGACCTACTTAGATCTTATCCTTGCAATAACAGAAGTTCGTCATCGTACCGGTTTAAATAAACTGCCCTGGTACTCCACGGACTTGAAAAATCTTAAGATCTTAAGCGAAGTTGCAAGAGGGCCGAAAGGAAATGGAGAAAGAACTTCTCCTTTGAGAATATAAATGAATATAGACTGGTACTTAGGGAATATAAGAACCAACTAAAAATCGCACAATCCGCGTATTATCAATTGAAAATCACTGATGCCACTAATTCCCCCAGGGAAATTTTTAAGTCCTTGGTCACCCCCTTGTCCCTCTAATGAAGTATCTGACCCCCAGAAACGCTGCGAAGAATTGGCCTACTTCTTTGCCACGAAGGTTGCTAACATATAATTAGCCTTTCGACCTTGTGATACTATCGAGACCACCGTCCCTCTGACTGTGCCTGTAACTTCCATAGTACTTGAGTCCTTCCCAGTGCTAAATCTGCCCACGGTGGAAAGACTCCTTGGAAATCTGAAATTTGGCTCCCCTTCAGACACCGTTCCTCCATCTGTACTTAAACAGGCCTCGGCGACCGTTGCTCCTATCATTAGGGATGTCATTAATTCTTCCTTGGTGGCAGGTGTGGTGCCACCTCTATGGAAGCAGGCTAGAGTTAAGGCCTTATTAAAAAAAAACAGCCTGGACCCGGAAGACTGGTCCAACTACCGACCCATTTCTCTGCTGCCGGGGCTTAGTAAAATCGCAGAGAAACATGTCAACCTTGCATTATCATCGTTCATTGAGAACGAGGGAGCCCTTCACTCCACCCAAACGGGCTTTAGAACTAAGCAAGGAACAGAGACTGCCTTGGTTGCGGTGGTGGAGGAGACCAGGAAAATTGTGGATGCAGGAGGCTGCGCGGCGGTGGTCCTGTTGGACCTCAGCGCAGCCTTCGACACGGTAAACCACCCACTTCTGATTCACCGTTTGCGAGAGGTTGGCATCACAGGGGTGGACCTTAAATGGCTCCAGTCCTTTCTGTCGGAGAGAACCTTTTCAGTCTTTGAAGATGAATCAGCATCCAAACAACTTCCACTGCATTACGGCGTTCCCCTGGGATCTTCATTGAGCCTGACCATGTTTAATATCTACATGAGGCCTTTGGCTGATGTGGTTCTTCCCTGGGGAATCCAGTTGGTCACCTACGCCGATGATACGCAGTTGGTTGTCTCCCTTGCTAGGGCGAATGCTGTGGATTCTGGGACAAACAATCTGTCCCCTTGCCTTACCAAGGTACTCGATTGGATAGATGCCTCCTTCCTAAAGCTCAATGGATCAAAAACTGAGATCATGTTGTTGGGATATAAGGCCCCCATTAATCTTGGCCTTTGGTGGCCGAGGTGTCTGGGTCCCTCCCCCATTCCAAAGAACCAAATCAAGAGTCTGGGGGTTTGGCTTGATCCCACTCTGGACTTTCAAGTTCAGGCTCGAAAGGTTGCCTCGACTTGCTACGGCCTTCTGAGGCTTTTAAGGAAGGTTTTGACCCTTCTTCCGTTCGAGGCTCGACGGATCCTTGTCCAGTCCCTGATTCTTTCTCGACAGGACTATGCGAATGCGGTCTATGTGGGTGCACCTTTAGGCACCATCAAGATACTTCAGTCTGTCCAGAACTGTGCAGCTCGTCTGCTTTTGGAGGTACTGAGACATGGCTCCGCGAAGGCTGCCGTGCGATCTCTTCATTGGCTACCGGTGCAGGAAAGGGTCCGGTTTAAAGCCATGTGTATGGCCCAAAAGTCGATAACTAACAACGGTCCAGTCATCCTGCGCCCTCTGTTTTGCCACTATCAATCTTCCAGAGCCCTAGGATCTAACCATCGTAATCTGCTCTCAGTCCCTAGGGTCAAGCGCTCACGTATGGGTGGCCGTCGGTTCGCATTTCATGCAGCTAAAAGATGGAATCAACTCCCCGATAACATACGGCTTGAACCCAACCATCTAGCGTTTAGAAAACGGTTGAAAACCTTCCTGTTCTGCTGAGTGGTGGTGTTCCGTTATGGGTCTAAAAGCGCTGGGATGCCTACGGGTAGCCAGCGCTATACAAAAATGTACTCATTCATTCATTCATTCATTTTTATTCAGATTTTTACCTATTTTAAATATTTTAACATTATTTCCTATGATATATATATGCATACATATTTATTTTAACACTAAATTATGTGTATTTACATTCATAACATTTTAGTTATTTAACATTATTTACTAGGGGGGTTTATTTTAAGTCCCTAATTCAATGATTTCTACTCTCAGAATGTGGCAGTACCAGTGGTTGGCCATCGGTGGTGCTGGATTTATTACTATTTCTTTTAGTAGTAAATTACTGTCGGATTGCGTGAATAGCCAAAAGTAGTAAGGTTACTCAAAAGTGTAAATTACTGAAAAACTGTAAGATCTTTGTGAATCAGGGCCAAAATGTAGTTTTTTTAACAAAGGACAAGAAGAAGCTTTTGATCAATATTTGTAAAAACAAAAAAAGAGACAAAGTGAAACTCATTTTTAGGAAAACATGCAGGCAAGTGGGTAGTAAGAAGAAGCATCGAAGTTTAGGTCAGTGCTGCAGAAAAAGGATACAAACAAGTGAGAGTGGAGGGAGGCATCTATGTGCTTGGGTATGAGGAAGAGAGTCAAAAAAAGGACGAATATGAGAAAGTCTTTACGAATCGTCTACATAAAGCAAGAAAAACAGAAGACTGACAGTGAGAAAAATAGTGATGTACTGGGCCAATCCTAGACTCGCACATGAATGGCAAACAAAGATTCTGTGTGAGCCTGCGGGAAAAAATAACTAGTGATTTGTTCGAAGTTGAAGGAATTCTCTAGATATGAGTCAACTACTTGGGAATTATATTCATTTTGAAAAAATCAAGGAAACAGGTTTGTGGCAACAATCCCCCCAAAACAGTTTCCCACCAGTTCTAGCTAATGTGACTAGAAGTTTCTGATACCAATGAGAAGTGCCAGTTTTTGACAGTGCCCCCACATCCTGAAAAACTGAATTTCCCAATTTCCATTGGTCAGTTGTGTTCAGAAATCAACAGTTGAGTTCTGGTTTTTGCATGACCAAGGCAAGCTAGTTAACCGCGCTCTTTGCAGGTGAAGGCACAATAGTACCATTGTCCCTGCAATAGATTACTTAAGCAGGAGGATAGTGGTGCTTGGAGAATCGCCTGTACTTTCCTAACATCTGGCAGGCTGCAGTTGACCCCTGCCATTCTAATAAAAGGCTTATTTTACCCTACTCCAGGCCCAGAGGGAACTCTCATTACCTCATCTGTCTTCCTTTTCCCCCGCCCTTACTGGTTGAGACGGAATTCTCGCTGAATGGAAAGAAATGGCTTCTACCATAGCAGAAAAAATATATATACTACAAATATGACCGACTTCTCCTTCCTGTCCGCTCTGAATTTAGAGGAAGTTGCCACCCAATACTTCTTGTTTTTTCTATTTCCTGAGACATTGTTGGTTAAATATGTTTAATGTATGAGCTGTCCAAGAAAGCTTCATTATTAGTAAGTGACTGTTGGTTCCAATTAATTGAGACCTTTCTGAGTGGACCGTAATAAAGGGCGCAAGCATCTTCACTCCCTGCTCTAGAGGTTGGATGCATTGCGCTGGCTTTTAGGGACCTACTTAAGTGGCCAGCTTCTTCGAATACTTCTTTCCTAAGCAAGTATGCACACCAGTTCACCATTTGCAATGACTTTTTATAATTATCTATCTTGTCGAGTTTTCGGGTCCTGGCTGCTAGACAACGATGGAAGGCAGCAAGTTGCAATCAACCAGCGCTATTTATTCAGGTTTCTCACATGCAGGGTCAATCTGGGGCATGCTGAGCAACCATACTGAGCCGTGCAAAGCAAAAACCAAAATGAATCATTCGGATTCCGATGAAGAGGAGGGCGAGCCTGCTGCTACAGAGAGATTAATGTTGGAATCAATTCACCAGAGGATTCAATCTGCTGTTGAAGCTGGAATTTATGCAAAAGCGATGTCCTCTCCTAAATCACCCAGGATGGTCCTCTGAGTAGAGGATAATGGGGAAGATGATGAGGATCAAAAACAGTTCCATGGTCATTTTTTGCAGGGTCCTGAACTCACCGGGATTTCGCTGCACATCAGGAAGAATTTGGCTTAGTCTACACCAGCAGATCATCCGAAGTTAGAAGGCTTCTAAAGCCAATATCACTAAAAGGAGCCGGATCCCTGGCGTCTGCATTCACTGATGAGAAACGTGATGGTGCATGAATGGGAAAATGTGGAAAAGCATTTTAGCAAGATGCTATCCAATTCAGAAAGTTTGGGAAGAGTTTCCTCCTGTGGCTAAAGTTGATTCCCTGATGGTGAGTCTTTCTTTCCAGGGGATCCTGGCATCAGATGATGCTTTTCCAGCAGTTCCATAAAAAGGGTTTGTGAATAGCAAACTTTGCAATTAGAACCAGTATTTATTCTAGTTATGCCATCCAATTTCTCTGGAAGGAAAATATATTTCTGAGATTTTTTAGGTGAAAGAGCAGCAAGTGTGGTTTCTAGAGGATGAACCCCTCGATTCTGCAAGAGATGCTACAGCTTTTTCTGGTGCTTTTATTGTGTGGAGGAGACACCATTCAATGTGAGATCACTGAAGGTGTGCGCAGCTCAGAATAATTTACTCACACATCTTTTATTTTTGGGCTGCAGTCTTTTTGGATAGCAGGTAGAAGAGATGAATAATAAATCTGCAGAAGACAAAAAATTGTTAGCCCCAACCAGACCACCTGCTTGAGGTAGAGGATATGGGTATAAAAGATGTTTTGGTCCCTCCTACCTTTCAAAATCGCAGCCCTTTTGAGGCAGGGGTGGTGGTCAAGGCACCCTTGGTACCAGTAAGTCCAGGTTCATTCATGAACAACCTCTTCCTCAACCCCTAAAGGCTCCTGTAAAAGTACGAGGTGTTGACTGAATCATTATTCTAACATCCGGCAGAGAGAAATCAAGGGCAGTGGAATTGGTGCAAAAGTTGCTTTTTGGTGAGCTTCGCACCCCAAACAGACCCTTTTTGGATTACTCCTCTACTGAAAGATCGATCGTCTTCGTCGTTCATCATTGTAGGAATAGACTGAAGATCTTCTAAACAAAAAAATTGGTATAATGCCGGTTCTGCAATTAGAAGAAATGGAAGGGTATTAGGCTGTTCCATTCATCATACAAAAATATTTGGCAGCGATAAGACCAGTGTTTAATCTTAAACGAGCAAACAGGTTTGCGCCCTTCCGGAGACTACAAATGCTGACCTTCAAAGCAATTTTCCCTCTTCTGAAAATTACTTAACTTCCACATATTTAAAGGACGATTATCTACATGTGCCCATTCACAGAAATTGTCAAAGTTTAGGTCCTGCTGTTAGGTCTAGCATCAGCTCCAAAGGCCTTCACAAAGTAGCTGGCCCTTGTGGTGTGTAGAGTTCATTCAAAAGTCTATTTCCATATTTCGATGATAGGCTCATTGCTTCTTTTTCTATTTCAAAAGGATCAGAAGATTTCCAGAACACCTTCAAAACTGTGTCCTGATTCAGATTCCTTGTGAACATGGAGAAATCCAGTCCTGTCCCATCAAAGACACACCAACTAGTGGGAATCTTCTTCAACACTTCAGTATGGAGGATTTTTCTTCCCAGTCACGTGCCTTAGAAGCTTCAGCCTCATCTTACATCCTTGCTCACCAAACCCCAGGTTTCAGCTAGAGAATGGTTTGAGGTTCAGGTGGAGGAAATATTTATCTACATGATGTGCATCTAACTCTTTATCCCCTACTTGATGTGCCCTATAAACATTTGTGGCTTCCAACAGGATGGGTTCAGATTGGGACTTGAAGTGTTTAGAATGCGTAATCACTGAGCAGCAATTCAAGCTTTCAGAAAGTCAGAAATGGAAAAGATCCATTGGTGTTTAGGTTGCTGGAGGATCATTTTTTTTTTTTACAAGATTAGATTCTCCAGTTCTCTCTTTATGTGGTTTTGACATTTTCTAGTTTCTTCCCTTCGAGTCATTGGAGTCAGTTGACCCCAAATGTATCTCCTACTAAGCACATTTGCTTGTTACAGCGTATACAGATAGAACAGGGGCAATAGGGACATTGCTTTGTTCGGATTTTACTCTCTGATTTTTTTAGGCAATTATCTTCAAACGGAAGCCATCTTTTATTCCCAAAATTCATTTGGATTTCAAGATAAGGTGTTTCTGGTTTATTATCAGAATCCATCTTCTATGGGGTAGAAAGTTTTCAGAAACTTGATTTGCATAGAGTGTAGCCTCTTTATGTTACAAGGGCAGCATCTTTCAGGAAAGCACAGTCTTTTTGTCAAATTTGATATGTCTAGCCAATGTTTACATCCATCTTCTGCTCCATTATGGCCTATGAACAGTCTGACATATTTTTGCCAGGTCTTGTCCAGGAAAATAATTTCCTCTGCCATGGTTAAAGTAGGTTCCATGAAGGATACTTGCAAGGTTGCTGCTTGGGCCTCACCCCACGCAATTATGAACCATTACCATTAGCAAGTGGGAAGTGTCAGCAGTTTTTGGAGGAAAAAGTTTTGGATGCAGTTCAGCATAATGTTTAAGTAGTTTTTCTTGATATTTCAAAGAAAGTTTTCTTTCGAGCATCATTAAATATTCAAATGGTGGTTTTTCTACTTGCCTCTTTGTTCTGCTTGAGTAGTGTCGCACCCAAAAAGAGCAGGAACAAGGAAGATTAACGAGGAGGTAACTGTTATTTACTGGAAATCTTAATTACTTCCTCGTCAGTCATGCTTTGTCCGCCCACTTGCCTTGGATTGGAGAGGCAACCAGAAAGGTATTTATTTTTAGGATTATCGTATTCACTTGGTATTTTACAGGAAGTATTGGATGATGACTTGCTTACTATACATGTGAAGACATAAAGGGGAAGTTGGCTGTGTTTGTAGCCTTTTTTAGGTCGAGCTGGTGTAAGCAGGTCCAGCGAATCATCTTTTGTTACTCACTTCCTGGGAATGTGAGAAAGGGGATGGGCACGCGCTGGGCTGTCCGTGATTTCAGCGTGTGTGCGCGCTTTTGCTGCTGGGCGCTCGCGCAGGGCCATCTGAGATTTCCGCGTGTGTGCGCGCTTTGCTTTTGTCCTTCGCATCACGTGTACTGCTGGGCGCTGGCGTTCTGCTGTTGTGAGCGCGCTTCACAAACTGCCTAATACGTTAATACAACATTAAACTGTCTCAATATTCTCGGACAGATCTCAGCTTTTCATTTCAGGTGGATCGCGTTACAGGCTGCGGGGCCGTGCCCGGTGCTGGCACTGCAACAACCGCACAAACTCCAGAGCGATCCCCGGGTTACACCGTGCAGGGGGCAGGCGATCTGCCGCCTCCTCCCCGGGCACACTTTGTACCGGTTACCGACCCCCACTCACGCGCACATCAAGTGCTGGTGCTCGCTTCATGGGTGCGTGTTTTTAACTAACGCCAAAGAACACTTCAAGGGAAGGGTGGATTACAGGGCCTCCATGAAATGCAATTCAAATGTACTTCATTAGTCATAGCAAGTCAACTGGGACACTTCCAAGGATTAATGCACACGTCAATATTGCACATTTATTTATGCGATTTGATATAGCGCTTACATCACCAGCGGTGTCAGGGCGCTTTACATCAGAGCAAGGAGGGCTACATGAGAAGGGTTAGAGTAACAAGGTAGTAGGGAACCAAACGTATGTCTACTATGGTTACTCAGGGTGAGAATTACAACTTAATGTCAGCAAGGCTTCTTCATAAGTGCTCCCAGACCTCACGTTTATAAGGAAGCGGTGGAACTGGGAAATACAGAGATTTGCCCAGTGTCAAACACTTCAGGTGATGAGGGGAGCGCCAGGATTAGGCGGCTGGTGCCCTGGCTCCAAACTTTGAAACTGCAGGGCACCTCTGCAGCTCTAGAAAGATGCGTTTACTGGCGACCCCCCTCTGAGGAGACTGGGATAAGGCCTGTCCAAGTCGACCTGCCAAGTATGTGTATCAGGCAGTGTCTGAAAAGGGACCGGCACTGGAAGGGGACTGGAGGTCCGAAGGGCACGGGCGAGCTTTGCTAAGATTCCCTGGAGACTCTCCGTTAAGGAATGAGCGTTCGCAGACTTGGTGCAGATTAAAATATACAAGTGTAGGTACTCACTGTCCGAGAATACCAGCGTGATACAGAGGAGTGCCGGTACTCTTCCAATCAGTGCTTTAAATAGGCCTTTCCTGTGCATCAGCCCTTTTTTATTTTGAGAGGGAGAGTACGTGGACGTCTCAAGAAAAAGGTAATGTTTTTAATTGGAGAGTACCGGCACTTCTTAGAAACAAGAAGTGACGTTTCAAGTACTGCTTCCACTGAAAGTATTGCAGCTCTGCTGAGGGCAGGCGCTCTCCCTTTAGAAGTAAAGTGCAGGAACTCAGTACCCAACTGCACCTGCCCATTTAAAGGGCTCGCCGACGCTGAGCTGGTGGTCTTACAGGGCGTTTGCATCGGGGAGCACATGGTGCACCCCCAGTGACCCACGCAGACTTCGATTCACCCTCCGCCCCCCCACTGACAGCAAAAATACACAGATCCTAAGCTATGGAGAGGAGCAGAGAACGGGACAACTGAAAGGGCAGATGACGAGTAAAGACACCGCATATATGCCCATAGGACAGACCTGAGGTCAGATGCACGGGACAGGGCAGCTGCAGCGAGAGGCAGAGCAGGGATGAGGGCGGGCACACTGGGCAGAGCAGGGCACAGGGCAGCCACACGTGGTCGAACAAGGCTGAGGGCACCTATGACGGGAGTGGACACCCTCATGGGATACAGCAGGGAGCTGAGGGCACCCTCATGGTTTCGGGCAGGGAAGAGGGTAGCACCAGGAGTTACAGCAAAGGATGCAATGGCAGCTGAAAGGGCACCGGAATGGAAGCATAGATATCTCTTTACAGACCATTGGGTAGTTTTGGGGTGAGGCAAGGGGCAGCTTGGGTGCCACCCTGAAGTTGCTGCTGATGCCATGAGCCGTGCCAGGGCGCTCCCGAGTCACAGGTGAGGAGTTTGCCAAGTCCGCCCACTGTTGCATGCACTGATTGGGAAGGGCTCACCAACACCACGGGCCTCTACATGAACAGCCCCCCTCCCCTCAAACTACAGATGCACCCTGTCCCCGAGCACACCCCTAGCTTGGCAAGGGCACTGTTAGCATACAGGGGCAGGCGACGTCCCATGCCACCGGTTCTCTGCTGCATCGGCGGCCATCAACCAAAACACAACACACAGGGGGTCTGACCGCCCCCCAGCACCCAGATCCGCCCCATCCGCAGCTCTCCTTACCTGTGTAGGTCTCGCCTTCCCGCACAGCAACCACAAGTCCAGTTAAAGTCCCAAGGATCGCAGCGAGCGCCCGCGCCATGGCTGCTGGCAGCATCGGGAGGCGTCCCTGCGCCCCGTTGTTCCACCCGCGCGTCCTCCTGAGGCTCCGGCTCCCTTCCGGCTGCCCGCGTGCCCCCCACACAACCCCTTGCTCCACCAGCAACTCTTTGCCCACGCGCCCGTCTCGCGCGTCAGCAGTCACCTAGCCCAGGCGGCCGCGCAGCTGACGTCAGCCGCACGCGAGCTCTTTTCTCACACCGGGCCACTAGAGGGCGCGTGCCAGCAAGAACTGCTGAAGGCAGGGAGAGCTCGCGCTGGGTACTGAGCGCGCACAGCTCTAACTGTATTGGAGGCACAGCCCGGGGGCTTCGTCAATGTTCCAGGACGGTCAGAACAATGCTCGATGTTTTGCAAACCTTCAGAATAGTATTCAAGCACAACAACAAAAAAAAAGCATTTGCAATGCAATAGGTCTCGCAGTTGTGAGAGTTTGAGCTAGTGGCATTGTAAATACCAATGCCAATTATTTATGTGTTGGTTTTTAAAACCTAAATGAAAGGCATTGTTATTTACAATGCCAATAGCTTAAACTCTCGCAGATGCGAGACCTATTGTATTGCAAATGCTTGTTATTTTTCTGCTATGATAGAAACCATTCCGGTCTGCAAGATTACCATCTCACCTAGTTAAAACTGAAGAGGAAGACCTGGACTCTAAGTAATGAAGATTACCCTAAGCAACCAAAGAATCTGTTCATATTCACACTGGCCATCTAGGTATGACTGATAGTGAAGCAACAACAGACAGGGGCACGGCTGGTGCATCATAAGGCAAGGTATACTAAGTACATTGAGAGCAACAAAAAAACAGAATAAGTGCCTTTTTAGTGGCTGTTGATTGCTTGAGGGACAAACATCCTTGCCCCGTTGCTAGTCAGGGTTCACTATAACAAGAGGGAAATAAGGAACTAACAAAGGAAACGATTGCCAAAACCACAATGGTGTAACACAGGCCCCCGTGGTACGAGGTGGTCCTCACGCTCCAGGGAGCCCGCTCAGCACAATACTCTGGCTGGTGAGCTCCTGATTGAGTCTGGAGGGGATCCCTCCATGTACCTTGCAGGGGGGCCCCTCAAGTTTCGTTACACCAGTGCAAATCCAATAGGTCAGACTGCCGGACTTTTGGCTTTTTTAATGATTGTTTATTTTTGCCATGGTTTTTGCAAAACTTTATTGTTGGAGAAGCTGCCGGGCCGTCATCTCTCTTTCTTTCTGTGTGGACGTGCTCCGTGTGAAAAGGCAGAATGCAGTCACTCACAGTGAAGTTAGCAATAGCTGAACTGGCATTCTCCACAGCCCCATGCTGCATACGATTGTGGGTAAAAGAAAAATGGGAATGACACTAACAGACCAATGGATGGAGAAGGCTGTCCAAAAGCCCCTATAAGTATATAAAGGGAATCATACGAGAAGAGAAGGTGGAATAGGAAGAGAATGGAAAGAAAATGTGTAAAAGGGTACAATGAGTCAGAGAACAGAAGGATTCAAGGAAAGAGAAAAAGTAAGATAATAGAGGAAAACCTCAGTCGACAGGTGCCACAAGCGAAGTCTGATACTTTTACAAACCTGGCTTTATATTTGCATTTTTCTACTTTCATTTTTACTAGAAAATAAGCTTAAAACTACTAGAGTACAACTTAAAAACCAACACTCTATAATTTACTCATGCGTAACACATGGTAACTTGTGAGCACTCTATTACTCCACAGTGTCACTGGTACTGAGACCACATGCAGCATAATACTGCAGTGTACACAACACCCTAAATGTTCCTAAATAGAGACTACGAATTTTGCAATAGTAAATAATGGGGCGTAATTTATTCTTTTCATAATTGCCACTGTGTGTGAAAGTTGCCATTTTAAGTCTGGCTTAGATATTGAGCGGGGTAGTTTCACTTTATCAGTTTTACTGTTAGTTGCTACTCCTTTAATTTTTCTATGACATGCATAGCTTTTGGTTTGAGAAATCTACTTGCACTACTAAAAACAACACAACCAAGAACTGTGTAAGGCATAGGAAGACAATCATCATGTGCCACTGGGCAGGTTGCAAATAGTGGGTGCAAATTGTGCACCAACTGTTTGTGACCTGCCAAGTTTTTTTTAATGCGAATTATGTACCAAATAGTTCTAACAAAAAAAGATATATTCGTAGATGGTTTAAAAAACTTCCTTCCTGAATATTATTAATGAGGCAAGATACATGTTGGGCTTACTATGAGAACAGGTGTTCTGGAAGAGACGGTAGCAGTACTTTTCGACCCACTTGGACCAAGCAAAGGTCGACATAGAGAAACTCACTAAGGAAGATCTGGTATTAAGTGAAAGGATGGAGATGTTGGAGAACAATGCTAGGCGGGGAAATATACGCATCCTAAATGTGCCAGAAGGGTCAGAGGGGTCTGATATTAAGCTGTTTATATCTACGCTACTAAAGGATTCTCTTGGCTTGGAGCAATCATTTGAAGATCTAGCCACTGATATACAGAGAGTGCACAGAGATCCGTTTAGGCAGAACCCCCAGAGGTCCAGGCCGCGTAAGATTTTGGTGAACTTTCACACTTATGTGTTGAAGGAACAGATACTTAACAAGGCATTGAAACAGAAATCCCTGGCTGTAAAGGGGTTCACGTTCACAATTAGATCGATCTTTGTAAAGTCACTCTGGAAAAACAATGGGAATTCGGGAGGCGTCTAGAGGCCTTTAGGGCCTTAGGTGCAACAGCCCAACTTATGTTCCCAGCTGCGTTAAAAATCATGTATAACAATAAGATGTTTCACATCAGATCTGTACAGCAGGCAGACGAGCTTTTGATGAAGCTGGGCAGAGAGAAAAAATAATGTTGCTAAAACAAATTTGGAACCGTCCTGGCCGGATTCTATTCCATTCTCATTAATATTAATTCTGTGAGCCCTTATCTTGCTTCTCCAATCTATAGCTACTGCTTCACTTACCTGTTACCATTTCTCTTTTAGATAGGCATCTAAAACATTGAAAGTTCTAATTTTTTTTTCTTTTTTTCCCACTTCTTGGATTGGTGAGGGGTATATCCGGGCGGGAGCTTGAGGAGGGGCACTATCTACTGGAACTTTTCCGGTTAGATATTACAAGGGTTTTTCAGGGGGGGGGGGGGAATACAGTGTGGGTGGGGGGGCACTGGGTTTTCTTTGGGGTTGGGTGGTGGCAAAAATACAAAAATGTCCTCATCAGTCTAGGTAGTGCCATACGGGATGGAATTAATTACAAATTATCTGAAGATTTAGGGGAACAAACATGCTTGGGGTTATTAGTAAATTATGGGTAGTCTAAAATGTATCTCCTGGAATGTCAATGGCCTTCGTACCCGGCCAAGAGCTAATAAAATCATGCAATATTTGCGTGACCTGGACTCGCAGGTCATGATACTTCAGGAGACCCATTTAACCCAGACTGAAATGTTGGCCCTTATTAAAAAGAATAGATGGATAGATTTTGCGGTATCCACGACACAAACAACAAACACGAGAGGAGTCTCGATCATTTTTAAAAAAAGAGCTAAGGCCAGGTTGCTAACTCAGGCAGTGGACCCAGGTGGCAGATGGGCCATTGCGTCGGTGGTTATAGCCGGGTCACAAATTACAGTGCTAGGTTACTATGGTCCAAACCAGGATGACCCTACAACTTTGAAGTCTATTTTTTCCCACTTGCTCTCCTTTTCCGAACCTATTATCTTTGCCGGAGACTTCAATGTTGTACTGGATCCTCGTCTGGATAAAACATCTAATAGTCGTCCCCTAGCCTTGTCTAAAACTAGGTCCTTTTTACTGAGCGCACTGAAGCAGTATGGTTTTGTCGATATTTGGAGGGAGAGGTCTGGGCAACAACAAGGGGTATCCTTTCGGAACTATAAATATCACCACCAGTCCAGGATAGACTATCTTAATTTCCCGAGACTGGTGGATTCTGTCAAAATAATCGGTTATTTTCCTCAGCATTTATCGGATCATTCGGCAGTAGAAATTGAATTGCTGTGGCCTATTAAACGATCAAACACCCAATGGTCGTTTGACCGCTCTCTTCTTACTTTTTCAGAGGATATCACCGATCTTAAGCTTGAGGTCTACAATTTCATGACATCTAATTTAGGCTCAGCGGCTCCGAGCATCATCTGGGACTCGTTTAAGGCCTTCCTGAGAGGACTTATAACGGGGAAAGTATCTTATCGAAGAAAGCAGCACAGGGAGGAAATTACCTCTATGGAAGCTAAAATAGTCCAGATCCAACAGGACATAGATATCAATTTAACAGCATCTGAAAGTGCTTTAAATCTCTTCCGGAAAGAATTGCTGGTCCAGAAAGCCAGTTTAGGCTCGATATTAAATCTCAGAGTCCAACAGAGATGGGAGGCTAGTAAATTAGCCCACTTTGAATACAGTGAGGGGGCGGGAAAGCTTCTGGCGTGGAAGACTAAAGTAGATCAAGTCCGTAACAACGTAACAGCAATTACGATAGACAACAAAACCTTTTCCTCAGATGAAGATATTAGGAGGGCCTTCAGAGACTTCTTTCAAAAGATCTATAAGGAGGATAATGTGGTTTCACCAGAGTCTATTGAGGGTTGGCTGAGGGATATTAATTTACCTTCTCTCTCCTCTGACCAGTCTCAACTCCTGGACAGTATTATTACTGAGGAAGAGGTAAAATCTGCCATTAACAAAAGTAAGAAAGGGAAAGCGGCTGGGGCTGATGGGTTGCCGGCTGAAATTTATAGAGCTTTGGAGACCGAAATAGTCACCTTTCTCACCACATTATTCAATGAAATCCTACTACAGGGTCAGATCCCCCCTCCATCTTGGGATAACGCTTCAATTACCCTCATTCTGAAATCAGGCAAACCAAGGGATGCTTGTGGATCTTACAGGCCAATCTCAATTTTAAATGTGGACTATAAGATCTTCACCACCATTCTGGCAACTAGGCTGGCCTCGATTGCCCCCTCGGTTCTTCATCCGGACCAAAAAGGTTTCGTGAAAGGCCGAAATCTTCATGAATTAACTTACGATGTGATAGGAGCCATAGATATGGATTCGGCTGCGAATCTCCCGTTGGCCGCTCTTACGTTGGATGCAACCAAGGCCTTCGACAGGGTTAACTGGATGTACCTGTCGGAGGCCTTGGCCAAGTTCAGCGTGGGAGCGGGGTTCCGCCGGACAGTTGGTCTACTGTACCGTAGTCCAACTGCGCGTCTATTAGTAAACTGAGAGCTCTCAGACCCATTTACCATCGCAAGGGGGACACGCCAGGGCTGTCCGCTCTCACCCTTACCTTTTGATATCTATATTGAGCCCTTCGCGCAACAACTGAGGGAAGAGGGTACCATTAAGCCTTTTTCATATAGAGGGGGGGGGGGGGGGGGGGAGAAAAAAGTTGCCCTATATGCCGATGATGTGCTCATTTTCACCTCGGAGGTTAGTTCTGCACTCCCAGCAATTCTAAAAATAGCCTCCGCTTTCGGTCAAATATCTGGGTATGAGATAAATACAGCTAAGACCGAGATGATGGTTTGGAACGATGAGGAGAACGTCATTGGTGTACAGGCAGGCTCATCAATGCGGTACTTGGGTTTGAATATCGTAAAAGATATCAATAAAGTTTCCCAAGTCAATCTTTCAGCTGTAGTAAAGGACTGCCGTAAGCTTTTGCAATCATGGTCTCACCTCCCTCTTTCTTTGATTGGGAGGATTAACTTGCTTAAAATGTCGATTTTACCCAAAATATCCTTTTTATTTAACACTATTCCCTTATATTTTGATCAATCTTGTTTAGTCAAATTTCAGTCAGACATTTCATCGTTTATTTGGAACAACCACTTGCCGAGAATAGCTTGGAAGAAACTCAGGAGGCGAAGGGACAAGGGGGGATTGGCGGCCCCTGATTTAAAACTATACGCATGGGCGTTCCAGCTCTCCCATACCCGAATGCTGTTTAAGATCCCCACGGATCACGGGCTGGGCTTAATGTTTTCTGCTATGTTGGATGGTGAAGGTCTGGGTCACTCTGGTTTTCTTTTTAAATTCGGTAATCCGAAATTCTTTAAAAAAAATGAAATTGAAGGTCTTGCAAGGGCTTGCAAAAATGTGGGCATATGTAACAAAATCCATAAAACAGGGGTATTTTTGTGACAAAGCACCATTATGGGGGTTGCCTGAAAGTCCGGCTTGGCTAGGTGATACCTTAGCGACACCCTTGAGAGATGCAGGTTTGGAAGTTTGGGGAGACCTATTTTTTGATGGGGACCTACTCTCATGGGAACATCTTCGAACTAAGATCGGCCCCAATCTCTCACGATTTAAATACCTACAAATGGCCAGCTGGACTCAAGCACATAAACCATCACCCCATAGAGGGAATAAACTTGTTCTTGGTGGCTATAGCCTCCTTATTACCAATTTAGTGAACAGAGAGCCAGCCAAAAAAGAGGTCTCCCAATGGTATAAATTTACACTCAAGGAAATGGACGGGGACTTTAGCTTACCGGACTTGTTATGGGGTTCTTTAATCACCGGTCACAACTTGCAAGAACTGTGGGCTGACTCTTTTGAGCTTTTATGGAATATTGTGAAGCCATCTTGGCTGCGTAGAAATCATCTTTATACACTTCATAGGGCTTATTATTCTCCACTTAGGTTATCTAAATTCACCGAGGGTAACTCAGTCTCATGCGCTAAGTGTGGGCTTATCGCTGCATCAGATGCCCATATGTTTTTCGAGTGTCCCCGATTAGGCTCTTTTTGGGCAGCCATTGGTGACACCCTTACAACATCATTGGGGTTCAAGATTACTATAAACTTGCCTTTGGTGATATTTGGGCTTTTAGATGGACTTCAGATTTCAGCTAGGAGTTTGGTGTTCTACGCAGTACTGCTTGCAAGAAGGGAGATATGCAGAAGATGGAAAGACCCTTTGCCTCCCTCCTTCAGTGACTGGCAAGCCTATCTCTTGCAGACCTCCCGTATGGACCTTGCTAGGTCTGGTAACCAGAGTAAAAAGGCCTTTTGGTATTTGCTCTCATGGATGTAGTGGACTACCCGGGTTTTTTTTTTTTCTTTCCCCGGGTCCGATGATTACACTACCATGGGGTCCTTTGGCACACACCATCCGCACAGCCGTTGCCCGGTATTAGCCCGGCCCGTGTTGGATGCCATTCTGACTTAGATCTGGTCTTTGCCTTTCGGTCGGGTCAGTGACAGCTGAGGGAAGTTTCGCCCCCACCTTGTCCGCTTTTTTCCCTACCAGTTTGGATAAACTGAGACAGCTGTTAGTCGGCTAATCCGTTTTGGCATATAGACTCATGGTGGGTAGATACATTTTGTGACCCCCAGCAATTAATTCTGAGGCTAAGAACGGAGGCCGGCGAGAGACAGCAGACCTCCATCTCTGCGCTTTATTTCCAAGTTTGCAGCATTTTTTAGGTCTAAATGTACACACCACAGATGTCAAATAGACCTATTACTTAAAATATACAAAGTGGGGTTTGACTCTGCCGCTTTCAGCATTGCCTTTACTCGACCAGTCTATTCTAGCTGTGGGCTTGATCAATCAATCAATTAATCAATCAGGGGAATTGTAAGCGCTCTACTCACCCGTGAGGGTCTCAAGGTGCGCGGGGGGGGGGGGGGGGGGAGGTTAACAGCCCCGTTTAGTCGAAGTGCCAGGTCTTGAGTGTCTTCTTGAATATGTTCAGGGAGGGGGCGCGTCTGATGTCGATTGGGATCTTGTTCCAGGTCTTGGCCGCGATGTAGGAGAAGGTTCTTCCGCCTGTTCTGACTCTGTGGATGCGCAGGGTTTTGGCGAGGGCGAGGTTGGTGGAGCGGAGGGTTCTCTTGGGTACGTGGAAGGACATTCTCTCGTTGAGGAATTGGGGCCCGGTGTTGTGGAGACATTTGTAGGTGTGGGTTAGTAACTTGAAAGTAACTCCCTTCTCAATGGGGAGCCAGTGAAGGTTCCGTAGGTGCTGTGTGATGTGTTTGTGTCGAGGGATGCAGAGGACGAGTCTGGTTGTAGTGTTATGTATGGTCTGGAGCTTGCAGAGCAGAGACTTGTTGATCCCGGAGTGGAGGGCGTTTCCGTAGTCCAGTCTGCTGGTTATGAGTGTGTGGGTGATGTTCTTTCTTGAGTCGGGGGGGGATCCATTTGAAGGTCTTTCAGAGGATGCGGAGGGTGTTGAAGCAGCTGGAGGGGACAGTGTTGACCTGTCGGTTCATGGAGAGTGAGGAGTTGAGTTCGATGCAGAGGTTTCATACGTGGTCTGTGGGGGATGGAGGGCTGCCAAGGGTGGTGGTCCACCAGGTGTTGTCCCATGCAGGGGGGGAGGGTACGAGGATGAGGACCTCTGTCTTCTCAGAGTTGAGCTTCAGGTAGCTGTTGCTCATCCAGAATGTAACGTCCTCATTCCTTCCTGTAAGTTGAGTCTAGTGGTGCGTGGGGTCCTTGGTGAGGGAGAGGAGGAGCTGGGTGTCATTGGCGTAGGATACTATGCTGAGTCTGTGCTGTCTGACCATGGCAGCGAGTGGGGCCATGTATATGCTGAAGAGCGTGGGACTGAGCGATGATCCTTGGTGTACTCTGTAGTTGATGTCTGTGGGTTCGGAGAGGAAAGGTGGCAGCCCGATTCTTTGGTTTCTGCTGGTGAGGAACGAGCGGATCCAGTTGATAGCGGTTCTTTATATGCCTGCGTCCTGGAGTCTGGTGGTGAGCATGGGGTGGAAAACTGTGATGAACGCTGTTGAGAGGTCGAGTAGAATCAGGGCCATGGTGTGTTTTTGGTCGAGGCGAGTGCGGATGTCATCTGTGGCAGTGAGTAGGGTGCTCACGGTGTTGTGGTTGCTGCGGAATCCAGATTGGGAGGGGTCAAGGATGGAGTTTTCTTCAATTAATTTGGTTAGTTGTGCGTTGATGGTCTTCTCAGTGACTTTTGCCGCGAACGGGAGGAGGGAGATCGGTCAGTAGTTCTTGAGGTCCATGGGATCTGCGGAGGGCTTCTTGAGCAGGGGTCTGACTTCTGCGCATTTCCAGTCGTCAGGGAAAAATGCTGGTCTTGAAGGTGGCATTGATGGTGCGTCCTAGTTCTGGGGCGATGGTGGTGGCGGATCTGTGGTAGATGTGCAGTGGGCAGGGGTCTGTGGGAGCCCCTGAATGTATGCCTTTCATGGTCGAAGTGGTGTCTTTGGTGGTGAATGGGGTCCAGGAGGAGATGGTAGGTTGGCTGGTGTTGCTGGAGAAGGGAGTGGTTTCGAGTCAGGTGTCTGGTTGTTGAAATTGTCATAGAGGCTCTTGATTTTCAAATGGAAGTAAGATCCAAGCTTGTTGCAGAGGTCCTGGGAAGGGGTGATGTCCGTGATTTCGCTGGGGGGCTTGGTGAATCCCTGGATGGTGCTGAAGAGTTCCTTTGAGTTGCTGGAGTTGGCCAGGATTTTGTTTTGAATGAAGGTCCTTTTGGTGGTTCTGATTCGATGGTGGTATTCAGTCATGGCATTCTTTAAGGTGCTGCGGTCTTCCGACGTTTTGCTGTTTCTCCAGTTCTTCTTGAGACGTCTGCAGGTGCGCCTGGTTTCTTGGAGGTTGTGGTGAACCAGGTGGCCTTGCTGGGGTGCTGTCTGTCGGGGTTGAGTAGTGGTGAGCGCTTGTCTGCGCAGTTGGAGATTCATTCGTGTAGTTCCTTGGCTGTGAGATTGGCGTTGGTCGGGGTGGTGTCACGGTTGAGGGTGGAGTTGAGCTGCTTCTCAGTGACTTTGCTCCAGTTTTCGCGGAGGGCAGGGTGCAGGTTTGGGCGGCTTGGGTTTGTCGATGTGGAAGTGTACGCAGTGTTGGTCCGTCCATGGGGGTTGCATGCAGTGGCTGCTGTGGATATTGTTTCCTCCTGCAAAAATGGGGTCGAGGGTGTGTCCTGCCTTGTGGGTAGGCGTGGTGACGAGCTGTTTCAGTACGATGTTGGCGAGGGTGGTGAAGTTGGGGGTCGCTGGGGTTGTCGAGGTGGAAGTTTGCATCTCCGATGAGTACGTAGTCCACGGAGGCGATGGCGTGGGGTGCAATGAGGTCAGTGATGGTAGTGGCGAACGAAGCGCAGGGATCTGTAGGCGAGGGTTTCTCGAAGTGTGGTTCTAAGGCTGGTCTGGACCTGGAAGCTTGAGACTTTGTCAATCATGACTTGACTCAGCCCAGGAGAGTAGACATTTCACACCCAATGCTACTGGCTGTTAGCGTGCATCCCTTCATATCCAATCGAATGCTTGCACCGAATTGCCTGGGGTACTACTTCACAAGCATAGACCCTGTGTGCACTCCACAGTAGTCTCTTGGCTTTCCCTGTGCACTCTTTGCTGACCCCGCCCACAACTCTCTCACATCTCCCTCTCTCCTGTTTCTTCTTGTGTGTGCTCCTCCTAGCAGCTTCTCTTAAGTGTCAGCATGAATGGGTATTTCTTATTTCAAAGAAAGAACAAGCTTGCGGAGGCCAATGGTGGCGACGGGGTTAGCATTCCACCCTTCTAGAGGGACACGACATGTATGTAACCTATAACCCCGGTTAAAGTCAAGCAGAGCCTTAGCTCCACAAAATGGATGCTGCCACCGAGACACAAGTCTGCCCTCCTGCTGCTGGGAGTCCTCCCAGAGCCGGAGGCAAAGACAAAGGGTTTCATGCCAGGGGCGGTGCCAGCACCGTCCCAGACAGGGTTTTGTGTATTCTAGGTAGGCAGGGCTTCAGAGGAAGGTGACTGCAAGTGGCACCCCGGTGCTCACTGTGCATAGGCCGGCTGAAACCAGTTCCAGGGGCACTCCAGCCCCTGGCCTGGGGAAAGCCCGCCAAAGGAGAGGGGTGTAACCACCCCCCTCCTGGTCCCACCCATAGGGCAGGACTTAGTCGCGTGCCAGCCCCCTTTTCCCAGATAAAGGTAGGAGCAGGCCCCCTTCCAAATTAGATCATCTTTGGAATCAAGACACAACTTTCTGCGAAAGGACTTCAAGATTTCTTCTTCAAGATTCTCCCTTGTGGCTAAGGAGTAGTCACCCTGCATCCGCAGGCACCATCTAAAGAACACTGCGGTCTGCTGTAAGTCCTTCCTCCGGAATCCGACTGCCCAGCTCGACAAGACCCGGCTTCCCTGGCACCTCCGACCTCTACTCACCTCTACAGCCAAGCTGAGAACCGTGAGTGCGACGAGACCTCAAGGGACCGACTATTGCCAAGACTGCACGTCTTCTTCACAGCAAGCCCGCTGAGTAATCTCCTGGCGAGTGCTTTGGGGTCCGAGAAGCCCCGACCCTGAGCAGCTCCAGCACCGAAGAGCAGCCCCCCAGCATCTCCACGATCGGCGTGGGGCCCTTCTGCTTTTTGCTGCTCACCGCGTTGTTTGGCTACTAGCCCGCTGGCTTGTGGCCTTCTGAACGACGCCCGACGACATCACTGCTGCTGGTCTGGTTGCTCCAGACTGGCTCTTGCTCCCTTCCAGAAGAGGAGCACCCCGGACCCTCCTGGTCCACTCAAGACGCCATTTTGAGTCCACCGCGTGGGCTTGAATTAGCCAAGGCTTTGTTGCCCAATCCTGGGTTCTTCGACGCCGACAGCTTCATCCATCGTGGGACAGCTCGCCCCTCCATCCTGGTCGCCGACAACGCCTCCTGGTCCGTGAGATCTGCAGAGCACAGCGTCGCCCACTCACCTAGTCGAGGTGACTACCATCCGGTGCCCTCCTGGTGCCACCTGACTACTGGCTAGTAGTCACGAACTTGGTCCCCTCTGCTTTCAGGTGTCATCCATCTTCAAGATCCAGGCTTGGATCAACTCGAACTCTCTTCACTGGTCGCCTGCCAGCATCCTTCTTCCAGGCTCCTGGTTCGTCTACGAGGATTCCCAACGTCTTTTGAGACCTATGCAGCTGCAGCCCCTGGGCTAGGTAACTTCGGCATTTCGGTGCCCCAGCATAGCCCTCACTATCCAAGGGTCAGGATCCGCTGTTGTTTTCTTCCTACCAGGTCGGGTTCGCCCGTAAACACTAACTTTAACTTTGCTAGCTATCATAGACTTTGTCCCGCATCCCGCGTGAGAGTGCACACTCTGCACCCGAGTCCCCTGGGCCTCCTAGAAGTAATCTAACGATTCTATAGTCAAGTCCTAGCGATTCCAAAGCCTATTAGTACTGTACTTACCTGCTAGTAATTTCGCAATCCACTTTCAGAGTATATGGTTTTTCGTGCCCCTCGGGCATTTGTGTATACCGTGCTAACTTAAGTATTTTTATAAGAGTTTTGTTGTGTGCTTAGCTCCCTGACTCATAAAGAGTTCAGGGTAGTCTTGTTATAAATAAATACACTGTTTATTTTCATAACAACTTGTGTGGTGTCCTTTCACTGGGTGTTCAAGGGGTAATGTGATGGTAAAACAGCTGGCTTAACACGCCCTCTAGAGTCTTAGCCTTAGACTGCTCGTATCCATGCTACTAGGATAGCTGGTCTATAAGGTTGACTTACAACCAATCATCAATAAGGGTTGTTTGGACTGATATATAGTGATCACTAGAATAGTGAGCACTGCACATCAGGCCAACTTCTCACAGATGTGAAGACATTTCTCACAGAAGATAGGGTACAGTACCCTGCACTATCTTGATCATAATGAATTGTCAGAAGGAAACTTATTAAGGGCTAAGGCTTCCCGTTCTGAAGCCGTCCTTTCAAAAAAAGCCTGTTTTACCAATGGAGTGTCCCTTTTGACTATTCCTTCAGGACTGAAATACAGCTTAGGTCGACCCAAAGACTTAAAAGCAAGATTGATATAGACTCACCAAGAAATACTCATTGCTCCTTCAATGCCATACGATCGTGCATTATGAGCCTATTAAGCGTGAGGTCTTCTTTCAACCAGACTGACAGCAAGAAGTTTAGGGGGGAAGAGCAATCCAGCCTGTTATGTAACCAATGCCTACTTCTTCATGCAACATTTCTGGGGGGATGCTTGCAGGAACTTGCAGGAGGCCCCTAAGGAAAGAGTTTTCGACCTCCTGTAGCTAGGGACACGATACATGACCCCAAATCTCACAGCCATAGCTGGCCAGTGACACACATTTAGCCTTGTAGACTTTTAACTTTGGCTCTACATTAGTTTGGCCTAAGTGTCTACCTACAACGGCAACTCCCACAGTGGCCTATTTAAGTTTCAGTGAATTTATCGTCATCAGTGGTTGCCAAGAAAACCTGGAGTCTAAAAGAATCTCCAGGTAGGAAAAGTGCGTTAGTCTAGATGTAGAATGACCCTTCAACATGACTTTTTGAGCTGGTATTCCTAGGTGCCATCACAGATGGTTTGTGGAAAGATCTAGTCCTTCAATATAACCTACATACAGCTCTATCAGTCGTTGGAGCCCGTTGGCAGCCCTAGACATGAGGACAGGATAGCCCGCATTTAAAAGAACTGGAAAACGGCGAACACCGACTAATGGGACGTCTAGATCTTGTTCCAACGAGGCCGCCTCCAAACTATTAATATACAGAGTGAAGGAAAAGGGGGCCAAAATACACCCCTGGGGCACCCCTCTCTTCAATTCCACAGACGATAGGTACTCCCCCTCTGATCCAAATCTAAACATGGCGGAAAGGCCCTCACAGAGGGCTTGCAGGAAGGAAAGCAAGGCTGGCTCAACACCCATGGACCCAAGTACAGCCCACAACTTAGCGCTGTTGACACGATCGAAGGCTATACTGAGGTCCATGAAGGCCAAGTGGATCGACCTTCCTGTTGCGCTAGTATACTCGCTTGTCAGCAACCTAAGGTTAAGGGTCTGATCCACTGTCCGCCAGCCGTGCCTAAACCCGTACTGAATCTCGGAATCGCGATGCCAAGCGGTCCAACAAAACCCTCTCCAGGACCTTAACTTCACTGTCCACCAGGGATAAAGGGCGATAGCAAAGCAGGATCTGTCCTGCTCCCCTTCTTGGCAACTGGTACTATGATGGAGCTTTTCCAGCTGCTAGGCACCTTCCCTCTAGCGACGCGTTAAAGTGCTGCTTGAGCAAGGGGGCCCATTGATCCAACTCAGACGTAAACAAATCCCCTAGAATGCCATGTGGACCCGTGGCCTTCCCCTCAGGAATTGTTTGGATGGCTTTCTTAACCTCCATCCAATGAAAGTTCAGGCCTGGCTTCCTCCCTCCCCCGCATGGTGCAGGATCACTGCTCTCTTCCAAGTGATAGTCCCCTGTGGGGGAATGATCAAGGCCCGAGTACAGACCTGATCCATGGCAAAGATGGGGTGGTTCACAATCTGCCAAAACTTAGCAGAATCTGTCATGGCACAGGCTTCCATTAACCCCTTGGCCGCGGGGGTAATTCCCCCGCGGTGCTCGGGGCGGGGGACAGGGGGCGCGCACAGCGCTCCGGTGCTCGTGACGAGCCCTGGGCGTTCTGTCTAGAGCAGACATAAGGGCTCTGTGGGCCCTACTACAATCCTTGTCAAACCACCTACAAGGTGGTGCAGGTTGACCAGCAGATGGTACGACCAGGGCGGTCTTTATACTCCCAGCTAGGTTGTCAAATGCCTACTAAATATTAGAAACAGGGGCCACTTCATCTAGGCAAGTATTAAAATCCTACCTACGAGTGGAAAACAGGGTCCTTAAGAAATCCTCCGGAACCACCTTGCCCCACTTAAGTCTGCACACTTGACAACAGGGATAACTGGTTCTAGATACAGGGCTACTGTCCTATCCTAGGCACCGTTCCAGTTGAAATGTGCCAAAAGAAGATTACGATCACTCAGAGAATGCGTGGCGGTTTTAAACTCAATTAGAGAAGTTAAAAAGCAAGAAGAAACCAAAATATAGTCAATAGTAGAGGAGGCTGTCCTGTATCCCTTCAAGCTGGATTTGCTTCTGCTTTTGACAATAAACCTCTGATAATTTCAAAAATGGAAAATGTTTGAGTACTCAAACAAGCATGTTTGAAAAGGGTATACAATTTTCAGGTAGATCCTACCCTGAAATATCTGCACCGAAGATAGATCTGCACATTCAAAAATCTTTAGTTTAAATAAACCCGCTTACAGTGTTAAATGAGGTGTTGTGAGTGAAGAAAAAATGCTATATCCAATCATACGGATGCTAATAACTTTAAGAATCAGGCAATATACCTCTTTTTTTCCATATACAGTCCCATAGAGTAACTTCAATACAAGCACCATCCTTGAACTTCACAACCAGTAACCCAGGGAGCGGGGCGTGGGGACATCATCCCATTGTCTAGTCTTTGACTAGGACCTTCTGGGTGGGGTCATTGTAAACTGGGCTGGCCTGCTGGTCATCTCCACTGTTCAAAGGTCAGACGGCTCATTGTTAACCTCATTCTTTAAGCAGGAGGACTACTGCTTATGTACACATATGTATTTTATTTACAGTATCATCCAAAAAGGGACAGACAGGACGATTAGGGTTGTAGCTGAATACCGAAAACTGAAAGCCTTCTCCGCACCCAGTTAATTAGTTACCAATTCTTTGATCTACTCTACTTTATTAACAGTGCCTAGTTTGCATAAATAAATACGTGCAGAGGCACCAGATGTTTCCAAGGAGCCTGCCGCTGCACATGTCGAGCCTACACACACCAAGGCTGCCTGGTATAGTTTCAGCCTCTTGACTGTTTTCTTCCATCATCCTTACTTCCCGTCTCTGAATCGTATTTTATTTTTAAACTTTTATATAGCGCTAGGTTGACCCGTAGGTATCAGAGCGCTTCACATACACACTGTAAAAACAGAAGGAAATTGCATTACATAGTTGGAAGGCAGTATGGAAGCAAAACAGAGATAAAAAAGTACAACATGAAAAATAGGTACACAGTGCAGTGGAGGGAGAGAAAACAAACGAAGGTAGCTAACACAGTCCGGTCACCAACTATCCTTGAATGTCGAGCGAGAGACGAGTCAGCTCAGATAATTAAGTCTAGGTTAGTTGACGATGGTCAGGAAAGTATTTGTTAAGGAGATGGAGTTTCAGGTCCCTTTTGAAGCAGGAGAAGGAGGGGTTGCATCTGAGGATTCTAGGGAGAGCGTTCCACACCCTGGGAGTGTTGCCAGAAAACGATCGATACTGGGTGGTTTTCTTTTTCAGTTTCGGAGGGATAAGAAGGAGTGAGTTGGAGCTTCACAGAGTTCTGGATTTACCTGCTCTTACCAGTTTGTTGTTCAGGTAGTTGGGGGCCGGAGAGTGAACGGTTGTGTGTGTGATGCAGGCCAGCTTGTAAATACACCTCCCTTCCATGGGAAGCCAGTTGAGGGAGTTGAGAGCTGGAGTGATGTGTTCAATTTTTTTTTACTCCAGATATGAGTCGAGCGGACATGTTAAGCACTGCCCTTAGTGAGACTAGGTGAACTTTTGGAGTCCCTGTTAGGATGGCATTTCCCATAGTCGATTTTAGAGAGGACTAGGGTTTGAACTACTGTCATGAGGTCATCATGGGGAAGAAAAGGTTTCAATTTCTTGAGGTGTTTTAGAGAGAAAAGAACACCTTTTGCAGAGTTTTTGATGTGGGCCTCCATTGATAAATTCTTGTCAAGGGTGATGCCTGGAGACTTAACTGAGTCTGATAGGACGAGGGGGCAGTACTACTGCAAGTTCATTTTTCATCCATTTCCTCCATTTGTCATAGCTTTTCTATCTTCGTCTTACTTTCTCCTTTTGCTCCAAGCCAGATGATGAAAAAGAAGTCCCATCCCAAGGAATGAGCGGTGGTGGCCAACAAATGCTCAAATTAAGCACCAACCTAACCATAAATTGATTATGGAATTTTACACAGATAAATAAATGCCTACATTATTTGTATTCTATTAATATAGTAGAGTGCAATAAGTTTCCAGCGTGGAGTTGACTGTATTATGTACTGACTCCCTTAAACCTTCGCAAATACTTTTTGAATGTTACTTGATGCACCCCCACCCCTCCTGCTAGAAGGGTCCCTACATTTACCTCTCACTACGTTACATAATTTGCTCACCATGGCTATAGGCACAACAATCAGGTTTCAACTTCTACACAGTCATATACCCACCAGTATCCCTCATGTCCGATTGGTCAAAACTTTGATCAATCGCTAGGTTGAAAGTATGCAAATGTACTGCAGTAAAATAGTCACGTGGCACCCATGGTACTAATAAAACCACGACCCTCAACTGTGGTTGACGCAAGCTAGAGTATTGAAAGGACTTACTCATACACATGACTGTGTCAGCACCGCTTTTGCCTCATTCGTAGCATTACTAAATTTGCCACTGGGATACTCATCAGCCTACCAATTATCTGTCATTCCATCAAACAGACAACAAGCAGGTAACCTCTTAGACAAATCGAATTTACTACAATCCATTACCTAACACCCCTCTGTCTAACAGATAACTTTCTACCATCAAAGGCTATTTTAAAAAAGTAAATAAAAAATGAACTTTGCAAGTTTCCCACTTTGCATTTTTTTTTTTAAATCATGCAAAGCTGCAAGTTGTCCGACTTGGAGTACCCCTAAAATATAGCAAATCATAGAAGGTGAGTTGTCAAAATATCATTTTCATTATTTACCCTGATGATATGACACAATGTATCTGCCAGCTATTCTGTCTCCAAGTATTTAGTTTTGCTTTAGGATCATTTCATTTTCATCCAACAAATCATCCTATGATTGACTTCAGAGTGCTAAAAAAAAAAACATGACACCCCTAAACAAGACAGATTGCACACACAATTTCAATCACCTTTTTGAGAAAACATTCTTTTTAGAATTTTTTTTAGACAAGTTGAGAAAGTGTTTTTCTGTCTGGTATCTGTAACTGCCTCATATTTGTGACAATTTGAGGTGATGGTTCTCCTCCTGCACGCTAAACTCATATAGGGGTACATTAGGTTCTAAAGTTCTTATCCTTTTGACTTCTATGGACCAAGACTGAATATCTACTTGAAGAGAGGGACGCTGGGTTAAGGAATTCCTATAATTTAAACATCAAAACAATACACAAAAATGGAGAAAAAGTATACGTCAAACAAGTACATAATTATTAAATACAAAAATAGAAAATGTTAAAATGTTAATTTTAATTGGATTGTGACCGGTTTTTTAAATTTGATTTTATATCTAAAAGACAAAGAGATATGCTAGATTCCTTCGTATCACTTTGTCTTTTAGCTTTTAAAGCATGCTCTGCTTTCATCACCGCACACCCAAGTTTCAACTGTGGCCACCAATCATCCATACTAGATTCTGTTTAACCTAGTAGCACTGATCTCACAAAACAAGCTAAGGATACCAACTTAATTGCACTCTAACTCTGTGGTGGACAGCACACACAGAATCCTATCTCCTGACTTCTGTTAGCTAAGCAAAGTATTTTGCTTTGAGCGCCTCTATTATTGGTCAATGCACAATACTTTGGTAACATCTGAATATTAGCTAGGTTCAAAGCTGAGGTTTGGTACACTACACATACAGTATACCTTTACAGAAACACTTACCACATACTGTGAAATAAGCTTTTATGAATAGATCCCTATCACTCTGAGACTCAGGTCTTTGAGTGGACTCAGACGCTATAAAATCAGATGCCTCTGTTTCACAATAAATAATATTATCCTGCCTTTTCCTGCATATCTCTGAGGTTCCCATCCGAGAAAGCTAATATTAAATAATTTAAAGCAAATCTTGGAAAAATATCTATCTATAACGCCACCTGTAAACTTATAAGAAAGTTACTGGATAATAATTCTCTTGACAATTTTGTACCTTGTCCACCTTCAGTCTGGGATACATCCACTTTCTCAAAAATAACAGCATGAAGCAACTCTGAAAATTCACACCGTCGAACCATTTGGGCTATATTCTACAACGGAATGGCTATTCATTGTATAGTTTTTCAGTCTCCGGTTCAAATTGTATTTACATTTCTAACAGGTTCAAGCCCATGCCCAAAGAGGGATCTGTAAGTGCTTAAGATGACAGTTCAAACCTACTCAGAATTCAAGCAGGTTAATTTTCTCCTATTTCCTACATTTGTATTTCCACTCATTAATTATTCCTGAATCTGTTGAGGATATAAACAAAAAATGATGTACCGCTTGCTCTATTTCTGTTTATATCTGGGTTAGGCGCACACAGTCTAGGGCTGCTTTCAAAGTCAGACTTCATTTGCCTGTAAGCTCACTAGCACTGAACTCTAAGGGCAATACATTTCTTTATATCAACATTTGTATTTTCTTGGTAGAAAAGTGATGGATAAAAGAAGGGCCAGATATTGCATTTTTGGGAGTGGTGACATACAGCATAACAGGTTACACTAAGAAATCTTTCAAGCCTGTTTAGTCACAATGTCAGATGTGTCACTTTCGTCTAGAATGGACTTGTCCTTCTGAAGGTCGATGTAACAGGGAGTTCATCCAATCCCTTGATGACATGCTTAGATTGATGGAGCCAATTGAAATGTGATGCCCAATGTCCTTCCTTTCATCTACTAAGTGACCTGTATGTGCACCAACTTTGCTATAATTTGATCTTCACACTTTAATTAACAACCTTATTATGATGGGTAACTTTAGCATTCTTAAAATAAATTCAGCTACTAGCATTGGACAGAGAAAACCATGATCCACAGCAATCAACTTCATAATTTTGCTCTTATTACAAGGACAATATTGCTAAAACTGTCATATTCAGGATAAAATGGCAAAATTATGATCAATCGGGGTTTAATCTGCCACTATAGCGAAGAAAACTACTCCTGTCGAAACATATTCCATCGACTGTCACAAATACCCAACATCAAACATTTTGCAGTCAACTGTGTGAACTTCAGATAGTAGCTGATCATTTCTGAGAAATTATTTCCAAAACAACTAAAAATCCCTGCAATTGCAACCTGTCTGGAGTGTGGAAGGATGAGGTTTTACCAGGGTAAGAGGAGGGGTCAACTACTGCTTTGTAGACAGGAATATTAAATTAAGAAAGGGCGCGGCTGCTGACCGAGAGTCAGCAGGCTGTGAGATGGAGGGCTGGGGTTGAGGAAGTGTGAAAAAGCACTTGGGTTGCCAAATTGATGTCCTGTGTGTAAACTGTTACCGTAATCTAGTTTAGTCATCACTGTATCGGTCTCATAATTATGTCACAATGACAGACTTTGTTCTCTTCCTACACTCTACAAGATATGAAGATTTTTGTAGTTTTGAAAGGAGTTTTTAAATGCTGAGCAGCTGGGACTGGGCAGTTACCTTCAAGAATCAAAGAGGATTCTAACTTGACTGTGTAGGAGGGAGACAGGATGTAAGGTTAAAAGAGATAAGAGGAATAGAAATTTGGAGTGTGGTGATGTGGGAAAGACAGATTTCAGCTTTCAGAAGAGTTAAGAATGGTGGACATCAGTATGGTACAGAGACATGGCCACTCACAAGCAATGGCTAATGTAGCCCGTTAATACGGCAGACTGGGAAGGAGGCAATCATAACGACTGTCAACCTAGAAACCAAAATTGGGAAGTCTGTGTTGGAGAAGGAACTAGGAAATTATTTCCAGGGAAAATCTGTATCCAGAAAAACTTGTATCGAGTAAAATTAGCATTGAAAGCCTAGCTCGTGAAAGTCTCATGGTACTTTCAGATACTGAAATTAGCCCTGGAAGAGCTGTGCTGTATTGAAAATCAAAACTGGCTGCAGGAAAAATCTCAAATTAGCCCGATAGTGCAGGAGGAAGAAACTAGAAGTGGGCCATGGAGGATCCCATGGCGGAGTGAGGGCAGCCGTCCAGCTACAAAAGTAGCCCCAAGCATGCAGTCACTGGGAAAACATCAGAATAGCACGTTGAGCTGTTGAAGTTAACCAACAAAACAAGCTTCCATGGACCTTTGAGCCGACTATGCAAAAAAATGCAGCTTTTACCTATACAGATCTGTCTTCCGCCCTGGCTTCGCTCCAAGAATAGATTTCACATTCAGAGTCTTACAACAGCCATCTGCACTGCGTGCAGAACTTAAGCTTCATTTCCTGGTGCACCTCCATATAAAACATCACATCCCTCCTACCTTATAATCCCTAGGTTTTCCCCACTGCCTACTGGGGACTATCTACGTCATCATGCTCTGCTTAACCAAGAAGAGAGCAATGCGTTTTGATCAGGTTAGTCGGGAGCCAATGGTTCTAAAATCTAACAAAAAACATTTTTCTCATTTAGAAGGCATAAGGAAAAGTAAATGGAGTGCTTTCGTTTTTTTTGCTTCTCTGTCTAAGGTAGAGGAACCTCCCTCCATCCACATTTTATGTGCAAGAGAGTAAAACTGGATGCAAGGAAAGGCTGTGAAATGTTCTCTTTAAGGCGCGGCTTGCAATCTTTTCAGCTCTAGATTAATCCTGTGATTACATTTTCAGTCTATTCACAGCCAGAGAATGAGGTTAGTGCTATGTTGGCAACACATAAACCAGTCACTGACTCTCACTGAGGAGTCCTCACTCGCCAGTAACCCTCAGTGAAGAATGTGCAGGAGTTTGGTTCAACTACCAAGTAACTGGGACCACCATGGTCTTTGAACTAGCCTTGGACCTCACAGGTCCAGGGGAGATCACAAAATATCTACTGAACCACAGTAGGGAACTGAATAACAGGCAAGAATGGGCGACTGACGGTTGACTACTTGATCATAACACAATGGGCTTTGTGTTTGGTGCAAGTAGGAAGCCCTACATTACAGAACAAGCCTTTGTCTTCTAGACAACATTTAGAGGGAACAACTATCCTATATTATATCCCTACTCCAAACTCTACTAAACACACATGAAATCAAGAGCACAAACCTAACACAACTAATGCACAAGAAAAAGAAAAAAAAAGTAGTCAACTACTAATCTTGGATTCCGGAGTAGCGGGCTACTGGCTGAAAAAGCAACTCAATGCCTCATCGCAAGCTTCATATGAATACATTTACAATTGCCTGCTGCACAGGATCAATAAAACAGTGAAAAAAATAGAAAACAACACAGCCTTGGAAACATCGCCTCTGCTGCAGTAAGTGATAGCATAATGTTGGCCCAGGTCACGATTACGAACTGCATGAAGTGGGAAAACTCCTAGTAATTGGGTTACGGGAGAGTTGTCCTTAAATGAAATAGGCTCAAGAAAAGAACTTGATTGTTCAGGTAGATGGGGAACAATACCATTGTTTCTGATCTACTGTAATGTTCCAAGGACAAATTTTCATCCAGGAATTAACATATGAACAAATAACATACCAGCATTCGGTTAGATACATCACTGTAACCAGTGACAGCTCCGGCGCTAAGGCGGAGGTGCATTGCCCCACTGCATAAAAAGGTAACTAAAATAAAAATAACGTATAGTTATTGTCATTTTATTGTTCCTATTGCATGCAGCCTGTGTGCAGTGTGGGGCAGGGCTGGCCAGAGCAGGGGTGGGGTGGTGTGCATTCCCAAAGTGCGTATGAACTCTTTGGCCGGCCCTCTTGGGCCGACCAACCAGTTCATGCGCACTTTGCATGTTCCAACCAGGCTGCATTACACAGCCTGTTAGGAACATGCTCAGGCTCCCTGTTACGGTCTGAGCACCGATCCATGGGGCTCAGACAAATCACAATGCTGCCATGCAATGTTGTGATTGCTCAGAGGAGCCTGTGTGTCGGGTGCTTCCCGCTGCCGTCCGGATTGCAGGAAGGAAGAGCACGCAGGAGAGGCTGCAGCTGGACGTTCTAAGGTCCTTTTTTTTTGTTTGTTAGTTAACCCCCTCCTCCCCTGCTCCACCCCCCCCCCCTGCCCGGTAGCAGCCCCTACTGAATGTAACTGAAAGCAAATAAATAAGACAACTCTCTTGGGTAAATTGTTAGTTGTACAAAAATCACTATTTCCTTATCTCATACTTTCATACTCATCCAGGCACAATCCAGGACCCCCAGACCCTACTAGTCAATCAACACATATATGATGAGAATGGCAAAGAAATACATAAAAAGGTTATTTTATTTTAAGTTCAATTTCTATATCAAAGTTTTCATATAAAAACACTTCAAGTACATGAAGAATTACATTAAAAACAATACATCATTATAAAAACTGTGAGAGACAGCAAAACTTCAGTGTAAACAAATAATCACATCAATAGTAAAGTTGTTTCCTATGGAATGTATCTACTCATGTATGTTGGAGTCTACAGCCCTCTATATTCTATTAGACCCCCACACATTCCTTGGATACAACCAAATACTGTAAACAAATGCGTCGACGCGTTTCGGTGGTACTATTCTTATTACGACCACCTTCTTCAAGACAAAATACAATCCCCAGCCTGATTTGCGGCAGGAAGCCGCGGGATACCACTTCCGCGCCAGGAGGCGCTACAAAGTCCCCCAGCAGTCCCAGGGGAGCGGGCGGCCACTAGCCACGGACCTGTGAAGCCCTGTGTGGCTCGGAGCACTTACCCTCCACTGTAGCGGGACCCTGCCAGCTGTCTCCCCCCGCCGCCGCAGCCCCTGACATCGCGCTGCGGCAGCCGTGCGGGGGAGACTACAATCCCTAGCCTGATTTGCGGCAGGAAGCCGCGGGATACCACTTCCGCGCCAGGAGGCGCTACAAAGTCCCCCAACAGTCCCGCGTCGCTGGAGCGCGCGGGAGCGCCGGGCTAAGCCCGGGCAAAGGGCGGGCCCTCTGTGGCACTCAGAGGCACGAGGAGGACGGGACGGGCCACGTTTCCTGGCCCCATAGCAATAGAGGGTACAGTTATAGATACCATGTACATGACTATTCGCGGACATTCCTGGTTTTTATTTATTTTTCTTTTTCAGTGTCATATAAGGGGGCATACCAAACTCCCATAGCACTACCAGAGAATGGAACATCTTTTTCAGAGTTATGCATCACCCACCAATACCTGCGAAATTGATATTGATGACCGTTCCCAATTGTTATCCCCGTCACACACCCCAGCTAGCTTGCCAATCTTGTCCTACTGGGAGGAATTAAATGCTCTGTGTGGGACTAAGTTCATCCCAATAACATCCCCCCCGTAAAAGGCCTTACTACTAACGCTCCCTCTGATAGAACTTGTGAACCTCCCCTACCACCCAATGAGGATAACATTCAGGCCACTGTGGTGTTGCCGGCCCAAAGTATGAAAAGGAAACATGACGGGACAAATGATTGCGAGCTCCAACCTAAAAATCAAAAACTCTGTATCGATCCCCCAACGCCTGCCACAAACTCCATCATACCCAGGGGGGTCGCTGAACGCTTGGATGATCCTCTATTGCAATTAATGCCTCAGCTTGAACAATTGTTAAAATCTGTAATGGCACCCCTGCTAGAACGAATTACTTCTTTAGGGGATAGGCTGACAAGTATAGAGATGGCTATTAAGACTAACTCTTCATCTGTTATAAATATGGCAATACCCAATTGTACCACTTCACCTACTGTACCTGCAGGCCCTATGCTGACGGACATAACAAAATCTGCTTCCGTTGATAGACAACTTCCCAGCATGCTACCCCTAATTGATACTAGAACTGGCCGTAATCCCTTGAACAACTCAAAAATAAATGTCCGGACTACTAAACAGCCCCCTAAGTGCCAACCTCCACTGGTCACTAAAATTGTCCCCAAACCCTTATTAACAAACTACCCAGCCGCTAGAGCAGAGCCAAACAGAGCAGCACATATAGACCTGCCCCCGGAAGCCGCCCCCTTTGTGCTAGTTCTCTCTGGAGTACCAGCTCCCTCACGCAGGAAACCCGAGAGATACCAGGACCTATTACACAAGGTCACCTTCTGGCTAGATAAAAATAGACCACTGCCACCCAATAAGGATGGAGGTATACTGAGTGCCAGAAGGGTGGGCTGGTTAGGCTCTCTACCTAAGGACATTCCCGGGGACCTAATCCTTGTTAAATTTAGGAATAGGAACACTGTCCCCTATTTACGATCCTGCCAGCCCCACAAAGGTGACGGCCCCATCTCCATTTGGGATTTGTATGATTTTTATCCATGTACCTCATACTGCTCCCCTCGAAGATCTACAGTATAAACACTGTAATGCTTGAGTAATGAAGTTTACTCTTCAAACTAGTATTCTGATAACTTGCACGAAGAGCCAGTAGCTGAGTGACAATTTTACCAACATATATTTCCTGGGTAGCATTCTTGAATTGACTTTTATTAATTGTATTAACGTGTACTTAAACGTCTTTTACTGTCATTTATTTGTTTTTAAACAAGACTCTTGAAAATTCTAACTGTATGTATAAATTTGTATATATTAGATATGTGTTTTGTGTATGTATTTTATATGCTTGTCTTTTATGAAGGAAAACTTCGAAATAAAGACGTTAAACTGGAACTGGACAAAATATATTGTGCAGTCTCCCTTGAAAAAGTTCCTGAGTTTTTCCCTTGGGTGGACCTGATGATTCAATGTCCTCCGCTTGTGGTAGGCGGGCCTCACTTAGGCTCCAAACGCCAGCTATATAGTTTCTATTCCTGGGTGGGGATCCTGCGTTTATTTTTTCAATTCTTATGATTTTCTCCACCTTCTTGATCCTATGTGGCAATCCGTTATATTTGTGAAGATCTGCCAACTATTGTTATAGCTCGCACTTATTCCGCTGTTATATTATTTTCATAGGAGTGTTATCCCCAGATACCTTCATAATAGATCAGGCCGCATGCTTGAGTAAGCGTCAGATTGTACAGGTCGTACCTCACCAACAGTCAAGCCTTTTGGTGTAACTGAAAGCATACATGAAATGCATCATTGAAACCTAAGACTTTCTCTGCACAATTTTTTTCCCCACAGTGCCATCTTCAATCATAACAAAGTCTTTAGACAGTAAAGGCCTCCCATGATGCCGAAATAATAAAGACAGTCGAAGAAACCTAGTTAGTAAATATCAATCAGAACACCTAATAGTGAAAGGTGCTGAGAAAACCGCGATAACAAAGGCTGCAACCAAAGCACTATAGTAGGGGCCTCTCCAAAAGAGTAGCTACTGAAGGCCATTTAAGAAGCCTAGATAAGGAAGAGATTTCAATTACCATATGTAGTGAAGGCCTTTCAAGAAGCATCTCTAGTGTGGACGCTTCACAAGGCCTAGATAGTAAAGATGTTTCAAGAAATGTGGATAGCGAGTGTGTTTCAAGAAGCCTAGATAATGAAAACATTTCATGAAATCTAGTTAGTTAGATAGTGAATGTTTCAAGAATCCTAGATAGTGAAGACGTTTCACAAAATCTAGATAGTGAGAATGTTTCAAGAAGCCTAGATAGTGAGGATGGTTCACGAAGCCTAGATTGTAAAGATGTTTCAAGACTCCTAGACAGTGAAGATGTTTCAAGAAATCTAGATAGTGAGGATGTTTCATACAGCTTAGATTGTAAAGAAGTTTCAAGAATCCTAGAGACTGAAGACGTTTGAAGAAGCCTAGATAGTGAAATGTTTTCAGAATCCTAAATAGTGACATGTTTCCAGAATTCTAGCTAGTGAAGACGTTTCCAGATTCCTAGATAGTAAAGTTGTTTCCAGATTCCTAGATAGTGAAGTTGTTTCCAGATTCCTAGATAGTGAAGTTGTTTCCAGATTCCTAGATAGTGAAGATGTTTCCAGAATCATAAATAGTGAGGATGTTTCAAGAAGCCTAGAAAGTGAAGGTTTTTCAAGAAATGTAGATAGTGAAAATGTTTCAAGAAATCTATATAGTGGATATGTTTCAAGAATCCTATATTGTGAAGATGTTTCAAGAGGATTAGATTGTTAAAATGTTTCAAGAAGCTTACATTGTACAGATGTTTCAAGAAGCTTAGATTGTACAGATGTTTCAAGAAGCGTAGATTGTGAAGATGCGTCAAGAAGCCTAGATAGTAAAGATGCTTCAAGACTCCTAGACAATGAAGATGTTTCAAGAAATCTAGATAGTGAGGATGGTTCACGAAGCTTAGATTGTGAAGAAGTTTCAAGAATTCTAGATACTGATGATGTTTCAAGAAGCCTAGATAGTGAAGCCATTTACAGAATCCTAGCTAGCGAAGATGTTTCAAGAAATCTAGATAGTGAATATGTTTCAAGATTCCTAGATAGTGAAGAGGTTTTAAGAAATCTAGATAGTGAAGGTGTTTCATGAAATCTGATAGTGAGGATGTTTCAAGAAACCTAGAAAGTGAGTGTTTTTCAAGACTGCTAGATAGTGAAGATGATCCAAGAAGCCTAGATAGTGAAGCCATTTCCAGAATCCTAGCTAGTGAAGATAGTTCCTGAAATTTAGATAGTAAAAGTGTTTCAAGAAGCAATGATAATAAAAGCCTTGCCAGAATCCTAGACGGTGAAGGTGTTTCAAGAAGCCTGGAAGGATATTGTTGCCATGGAATCCAACAAAGTGAACGCTTCTTAAGATATGTAGGTAATGTAGTTTGCCTGTGAATCCTAGCCATCATGGCTACAGTGCAACATTCCCCAGGAAAGTGTAGATGAAACCTAGATAGCGGAGGCTTCTTTAAAATTTTTATCAACAGTTAACAAACTCTAACTACTTTATATAACCTCTGAACTCTGCATCATATGCTTGCCCCAATAATATTTGATTCTATTTTTGGCAGGTTAACCTGTGTGTTAAGAGTTGCAACACAAGTTCAAATTGTCTCCAATTGAGGACAAGATCAAACCAACCAACAAATCTAAAAATATTAAGCTAACTGAAGAATAAAAAAATCAACGCAAGAAAAAAAAAACACATGAAAATAAAAATGTCCTTGCATGGACTAACCCATAAACAGAATTGGTGCAGCACAAGCGCCTGTCAAAGAAAAGGTCATTACAATTTGGTAGAACATTACACATGAATTAGTGGCCGCTGCTTAATTTGTGCAGGACACTAATTTATGGGAACTGTGCTTTTTCTTCATCATCATCAGACTGACCCAGAGCAAGCAAGAGCCAGGTTGAATTGAGAGAAATGAGGACGAGAAAGCAGGGAAATAGTGACAAAGGGAGAAATCAGGGATGAAAAAGAGACTGCAATCTATCATTATGGCGCAGTGGGATCTTCACACCTATCAGCCACGGTGCCACTGCCCCTACTGGACCAATAACTACAGACTCGGCACTAGGTGTTTTTTAGTGAACAACGATTGAGGTGCACATTAAAGAGCCTTCCAGGCCTTTGCATTGTACAACCTTGTGTTCCTTGGTTGTTTAAACACACTTGTGGTCTGCCCCACCACTCACCAAGTCAAACAAGGTGTGTACAGAAGAAGCAATCTGCGGCCTTGTTTGCTCTGGGAGGGAAGAGAGCATTTGCATTTAATTTCAGATGCAAGAGGGGGTGCATGTTAAACCTAAGCTTCTTTTTCTTTAAGAAGTATTTTTTTCAGCCATTTTAGCCTGATTTAGGCAGGTGGCGACATCTTGCCCACTGCACAGCAAGCCCGGGCTCCTGTACTGCAGCAACACAAACAACTGGCAATGATTCAAAGTCTCTTGCCTAACAATTAACCAAAAGAGACCGAAAGGGGGGAGGGGAGGTAACTTACCTTTAAACACAAAGTTGTAGTCCTCTTCCTCGGTGCCCATCGCCCACCTGGCACTGCCTCGTCCGCTTTTCACACTACAACTTTTAGGAGAAAAGCTTGTTTCTGGTCCCAAGCCTGGGAGAAAGAAAGGACGGTGGCCGGCGAGCGCCTTCCTTGGCAGCGAGTGAACTCGAGAAATGGCGCAGCACAGAGTCTCTAGCGGGGGTGGCGGTGCTGGGCGCCGGCTCCTGGCGGGGTCTCTCTCTCTCGGGCAGGTGCAAGCGCACAGGTAGAGCCGAGGGTGCAGCCGTGACTCAGTAGGGGTGTACCTCGGCGCTCCCCCGCCCACCGCCGCGCTCTCTGTTTGGTTAAGTGTCACTTGACAGGTCGAGCAGGTAGAGTGGAGCCCGCGACTCTTGTTCCGGATAATTGCCCGGGCACCGGGCTCACGCCCAGCCCTGCGTCGGCCATTGCATTATTGATGGGGCCTCGGCAGGGAGGGGCGCGCGCGCCGTCTCTCTCACGCGCGCTTACAAATGAGGCAGGTGAGGTAGGTTCATGGACAGACCAGTGGGTCAGTTCGTTGTATTATTAATGGGGGTCACGGCAGGGAGGGGCGCGCGCCGTGTCTCTCGCGCACGCGTTCAAATGAGGCAGGTGCGGTTCCTGGAGAGGCCAGGTGGGTCACCAGAGCTGGGTGAGACCAGACACTGGTTGTGTTTTTTTTCTTCCTTTTTACATAGCGCAAACGTGACCCAAGGGCATTAAACCTGAGACCTAGACGTCATATATACATTTTTAGGCACGTGAAGGGTTAAATGATTTGCCCAGAATCACACGCTGTTGAGCCTACTAGCCAGGGGTTCGAGGCTGGCTCCCAATAGTTCCCAAGTTGGCACATCTCCAAAATAATTCCAATATAGGCGTAAGAGTGCGGTGCCCCATAGGCAGCTAGTGAAAATGCAATATCACCCTGCCAGAGGAAGCGGTGAAAAAGGAAAGTTAAGAGGGATACGTTTGCAATGCAAAAAGTGTGCGACAAAGAGGCTGCAAGACTAGGAAACTGCGTGCCCACAATGACTTCATTGTCTCAGAAGTAGGCGGAGTGTTTTTATTGGCAGGGGTTGTTTCAAGGGCATGTTTGCAAATGCTAATACTACAATGAGGCATTTCCTTTTTAGGTCTGGCGTTAGCCAAGACTTTTTGATTTTAGTATATAATATACCTATAGGGGCTCACAGTCAGCACCCATGCATCCTTGGCAATGTGTAAGCCAACTTTTCAATCCCTGGCTAGCTTCAGTGTGACAGAATTCAGTCCTTTCACAAAGGGCACATCCGCATACAAAGTAGTCCTCTTCGGTTCCAGGGCCTGCTTGGGGGATGTTTGCCTTTTGAGATCAAAGGAATACATTTGCCTTCCAGTGTTTGTTAAATATTTAGTAAGGCCTACCAGCTCCCACAACAATGTTTAAAAAAAAATGGCAAAAAAGAAAAAAGCATTGGCTAAGCCAAAGCATGACCAACTGGCTTAGCCAATGCTAGTTTATTTTTTAGCTTTGTCTAGAGACACTTTAACTGGCTCGCCAGCATCATGTACTTAATACAGGGGGTGTCCTTGTGGGAGGTTACAAGATGAAACAAGGAGATAGTAAGGAGGGACTACTAAGCCTATTGACCAATGAAAAGACGCAGTTTACAAAGGACAGTGACAGAAGCCAAAAGATGGGCGGGAAGTGGGCAGAGCTTCAAGTCCATACCTGAATACAGCTTGTCTCGAAGAGACAGCGCAAGCGTTGCCTAGACGGGACCTAAAAATTAATAAAGTGTCTGTTTACTAGTGATGCTTTTTAAATAGCAGGGCTTTCAGTTGTGCCGCCCACTCAGATGAAGACTGATGCACGAGTGATCAGAGACCGTTCTGGTTGCAATTAAAGGCATACTTATTCGTCTAGCACATTCTTCGTTCACCCAGGTGTATGTTAGATTCCCCATGTTAGACTAATGTTCTGATTTGTTACCTTTGCCTCAAATTGTAAAGCGCTCTGATATCCTTTGGGATCAAGTTCGCGCTATATAAAACTTTATAAATAAATAAATAAATAAAAACAATTAGAAATAGACAGATTTATTTACAGGTTCTTTTGGTCAGCCCTCTTCATCTATTGGACGGCTCAAGTGTCATTCAAATTGTGCTTCCTACCACCATTGCGTCAGCACACGTCATCCACTGACTCCTTTCACTATGAGGGCATCATTTTCTCTTGCACATGTGCCCATCAGCCTAGACCACTTCAGCACCCGGGCAAGTAGGCCAGTCTCTGCTTTCATTTACATCATTTAGTTTTGCCATGTGTTAATTGAGCTGTATTCTCAACAAGGACCGAATGTGCATGCTCAGAAACCCCGGGATGAATGCACCAGTGTGGTTTTTAGGATGAGGGTTGTTTTCTAAAACGTTAACAGATAGTAGTTAGAATGTCAGAGGCCACTCTGACTCCCATTTCTCCAACTTTAGAAACTGCCTTGGCAATATCTGCACGTGGATGTCTGCTAACCACCTGGCGCTCAATGCCGAAAAAACTGAGGTTCTTTTCTTCGGTCAGAAATCTCCTCCCCTGGCCGGCCTTTGGTGGCCCACAGTTTTGGATCCCCCCCCCCTAAGCCAGTTCAGGCTGCCCGCAACCTAGGCTTTACATTTGATAACACCTTGTCTGGTAAGTCCCAAGTCAACAAGGTTGCGGGGGCTTGCTTTGCGAAATTGCGCATGATCAGGAAGATATTTCCGTATCTTCCTCAATCTTTCCGTAAAACGGTGGTCCAGGCACTTATCACTACACATTTGGACTATGCTAACAGTCTGTATGCGGGTGCCCCCCAGTATTTGATTGATCGCCTGCAGATTGTCCAAAACGCCGCGGCTCGGCTTATTGGCAATATCCCTGCTCGCACCTCAGTTAGAGCGTATAGAGATGAGCTTCACTGGCTCCCTATAGCTCGGCGTATTGATTTTAAGATCTTGACCTTGGCATTTCGTGCCATTCATGGAATAGGCCCGTCTTACCTGAGTAAACGCCTTAAAATTTCATCTTCAGTTAGACACCTCAGATCTAACAGCCTTCGTTTACTGATCGTCCCAAGATTCAGACTTTCCAGGTGTGGCGGCAGAACTTTCACCGTCACGGCTGCCAAACTCTGGAATAGTCTACCTTTGGATCTTAGGTTCATTGAATCTGAGGCGGCCTTCCGACGTAAACTCAAAACCTGGTTGTTTACTAATCGGTCATAATAGTGCCTGCACCTTTTATTTCCTTCTGTAGGATTTACTCCTGGTACCTTCTTTGGGTGGCATTCGGGTAATCTTAGCGCCGGGACACCTCCGCCGGAGGTAGCCGTGCGCTTTATAAGCTTCAAAAAATAAATAAATAAAATAAATAAATGCACCTTTAATTAAAAAAGAAATCCTTTTTTCAAACCCATCATACAATGCGCTGCATTATTTTGGCAGCAGTTACGCCAGGCCGAATGTGAAGAGGGGCCCATTAGTCTCCAATATTTTACAGATATTCATTGGCCTTGAACTGAATGGTGGCCCTCTGAAGTTTTGGAGGCCCCTGAAAGGTTGAAGACCACCCTGCATCATGGGGGCTCAAGTTCAGCACAGGTGACCCTTTCTGAAGCAGTCAGTCAAAAATCTTTATTTCGATTAATTAAAATCATAAAAGAAACAATACATACATCCTCCTCCATACATAAGAATAGTTAAAAAAATAAATAGGCATTCGTTTGTTATCGGTCATATATGTACAATATTTACAGTACTTCAATTGAACAATCAAAAGGCCAATGTATAAAAATTTAGCTCATATTTAAAAATTTAGGGTAGCATATTTACAATATAAAGTGCATCTTTAAGTTTCTTTAGGTTTAAAAAACCCTAAGCCCCCTGTGCAACCTATTAGGCTATTACAAGCAAGTAAGTAATTTATTATTTACCCTGGCTGCAGCCACCAAAAAGCTTGCTACACTGAAGATGACACGCACACTACTCCGCATTTGCAAGTGTATGAGCGCAGGCCTTACTTGAACAAATCCGGCTTCTTGTAGAATGGGGTTTACATTTTTTTTACGCGCCTTGGAAAAGTGCTCACAAAACATTATAAGATGGAGTGTGTCTTGTGTGGAGAAGCTATCGCAGGAGCATGGTGTGGTATCCTCTGGTTTCCCCCATTGCGGGAATATACCCAAAGTGAGGTGGATTATATTAAACCTAAATCTAGTCAACAAAAAGCGATGAAACGGCTTGGTGACGATCTTAAGATAAGGTTCAATGATGGGGAAGTCTGTAAAAGATAAATACTTCTCGCACCCGGTTTTCTAACCTCCATCCCCTCCCTTTCCGCCTCCACCAGAATCCGGAAATTGTGTTTAATCCACCCCAAATCCTCTTTCTTAATTCCCTCAGGGGCTGTATATAATTTGGGTCGTCCCAGTCTGGCGCACGCCGCTCTAACGTACGCCAGCCATGGGATTCTATCTACCCTCTCGAGGGCTAGACAACTTTTAGGATTCGGTGATTAAGGGTAATCTCCTCATTAAGCCACGTCTTTGCCCAACAAATCAAGGGAGCCACTTTTAGATGGTCTGTGATGTAGCCCAAGCCTAATTCGGAGTGTACGGAAAATGTCGGGGACGACTGCGGTACTGCTAACAGGGATCTAAGAAACTTATTTTCAACCACTTGCATTTTATCCAAAGGTGCGTAACCCCATATGGCCGCACCATAGGAGGCAATCGCACAGCACTTGGATTTATACATTTTGAGCATAGCCTCCATGGGCCTTGCTCCCAACCTCTTGGAGAAGCTAAGAAGGGCTGTTGTAGATCTTGCAACAACATTACACTTCTGCTTCTGCTGGGGGCCCCAGTTATCCTTTTCATCAAAGAGCACTCCCAAATAGGTGAACACTGGGACCCTCGTTACTTCTGCGCCCAAACAGGTAAAGGTTTTAACCTTAGTATTCTTCCTACGAGCCCCCGCCACCATTTCATGTGATTTATTACTATTGACTTTGAGGTCAAGGGACTCCATGAAGCTACCAAAATGATCCAGCAGCCTCTGTAGGCCCATACCTGTACAAGCGATTAAAACCACGTCGTCCGTGTACAGGAGGACCGGGATACCCGATCCCCTGATACGCGGAGTATATGCAGTAGCCCCATCCAGGGATTCTTCGAGGGCATTAATGTAAATCGTAAAAAGGAGAGGGGCCAGAACGCAACCCTGTCTGACCCCCCGTCTGGAGCTAAATTGACCGGTACACTGGCCCTCCTGCGTGACCCTGACAGCAGCAGAGAGGTCCTGGTGGAGATCACTAAGAAAAACCAATGGTGCCTCTATACCAATTTCACGCAGAATTCGCCATAGTTTTGACCGATTTACCAAATCGAACGCTGATGATAAGTCCATGAAACCCAGGTATAGAAGGCCATCTTTTGCAATCGTATATTTGCTAATCAAAAGATGTAGGTTTAAACATTGATCCATGGTACTTCTGTGTTCTCTAAAACCATACTGGAGATTAGAAAGCACCCCTGCCCGACATCCAATCTCCCAATTTCTGTAAAATGACTCTGCCCAAGATTTTAACAGCAGAGTCGAACAGGGAGATTGGCCTATAACAGGCCGGGTCCCCTCTATTCCCTTTTTTAAAAATGGGAACTATGATCGATGAGGCCCAAGAAGGTGGGAAACCTACAGAAGATGACGCGTTAAACACATTAGTGAGGATCTGAGCCCAAAAATTTGGATACATGATATAAAGGTCCACCGGTACTCCATCGGGGCCTGGAGCCTTATGTTTGGAAGTATCTCTAATAGCCTTTTCTACCTCGGTCAGTTCGAATGTAACAGGGTCAGTGGACCGGGCAGTCACGGCGCAAGCTGAGGGTGATACCCTGTGCTGCTTATCATTATATATGGTCCTAAAATGTTCCAGCCAACTGGCATCAGGAATTACACAGTCTGTGTCTAAGTTCTCGTTTTCGGAGAAGAACGGCTGGTTTATGGTGGACCAGAACTTCTTACTATCCCTTAGTACATCAATAGATTGGAGGTTGTCCCAAGCCTCCACTTTTAGTTTATGTTTACGCGCACTGATAGCAAGTTTGTATTCCTTGCGAAGGGAAGCAACTAGGACCTTGTCCCTCGGGCTCATCTTGAGGGCCTCTAGAAGAGCCCCATGGGCCCTCGAACAGGAGTTATTGAACCATTTATGGGCCTTCCTTGTATGCAGCCTACCAATCACCTGTAGGTTCTTATCGATTACCTTGCAAACTTCTACATAGGCTGTATGGTATCCGCGCCAGAAGCGGAGCCGTCCAGGCAGATAGCGAGATTAGCCTAGGCTTTAATAGCTAAGTCCTCAAAAAAAGCCTCAGGGACTACGGTGTCCCATTTGATCAGTCTACCTTGATCTTTGGTAGATAGGTGCCGCGGAGCCCACCCTGCTGATTGATTGGTGTCTAATGTACCTCCCAAATCGGCTTCCAAAGAGATCGGGTTATGGTCACTGAAGGTCGACCTCTCCACTCTATACACCAGGGTCTTGGCCAGAACTGAAGGGGATACACAAATATAGTCAATAACCGAGTTTGCTCCCCGTCCTATGAAGGTGGGGACCCTCTCCCTCCCTTCTTCCTTACCCGGTTCAAAAAGATTCAAATTGGAAAGGAGTTCCTCAAGAGCTTCACCCTGTTTACTATGCTCGAAATGGGGAACCCCCCCACTCAATGACCCAACATGTTCACCTCCATAGCAGTCCCATAGACAGGGATGTATGTTAAAATCTCCCATAAGTATCACCTCTGGTACAGAGGTCTGGTTAAACTTATAGATTGACAAAAATTGATCTAAAAAGCTAAAATGCTCTTTCTGATGTGAGCCTTCCATGGCATTATATACATTTATTAACAAATATTTCTGATCAGAGACGGTCCATTCAACTATTAAAAAGTTACCAGACTCCGCGTTGAGTTTTTTTTTTAAAAGTGCCAGCAAGGTTTAACGAAATAAGAAAAAGCAAACCCCCCCCTTTGGCCTCCCTACGGTTCCTGTGACCGCAGGGATAGTAGAACTACGGTAACCATCCAAAATAAAACTAGAAGCGGCGTCCCAGGTTTCTTGAAAAGCTAGGATGTCAAACTGCCTTATAAACTTCAGCCATATGGGGTCTGTGCTTTTGGTTCTAATACCTGCCACGTTCTAGCTCAAAAGTTTACATGGGACTGTGTGACTTGTTACTATGGGGCTTGTGGCGACCGCCTCTACCCCTTGCCCTAAAGTACCGGTAAGCAGTCAATCGTTCGACTCCATCTGGGACAGAGGAGAAAAACGATTGAAAAGTTCTACCTCCCCCCTAACTTGGGAATGTGACGGGGAAACAGGTACTGTAATTGTAGGTGCAGTTTCTACCCCACGTGGCCGTACCTGTGTTGGCCTCAACTGTGGTCTTTCTGTAGCCTGATCTAATAACGTAGACTTAATAATGAGGGGAGGGTATTCCCAGCTAGATGGCTTATGAAATCTGTGTGGCCTTACTGGGGGGATAAAAAAAACCCAGAGGGAGCGGTCTGATACCCTTATTATCAAGGTCTGAAGCATCCCATAATAATCTTTCTGAGCTGGCCCGGTTGCTGAAGTTAACCACCACGCAATCCCCCCCGAGATGTTTTTTGGACAACGCCCAACCCAGGAGACCCTCCTTGCCATGATAACAGTGCGTGTGATGTCATCTCCTCCAGTACTAAACTGTAGGCACCACTGCCTAGCCTGGTTCATGAGGTCATGGGTTGTTTCGTTGGAACCCCGGTAAAGACGGCCACCAAGGGGGCGGCCTCTGGGAGCAAGTCAAGATTTAGGCCATACTGTTGGAAGTGCCTTGAGCTCTCCTGTACCTGGCTACTCCTAATGTTTGCTCCAGACTTGAAACTCCCCGCCCCATCCTTCTTGGGTACCTGACCCACAATACCTACAGTCCTAACAGGGCAACTAGCCCTAAAGGGTATACTGGGTATATGGTCCGTATTCACAACGTCAACCATAGAGCTAATAGCAACTGAGAGTTCAGACTGAGTAGAACTCCCCTTAGCCCCTGTGCGCTGTTTAAGGAACAAGTCAATTTTCTCACATTTAGACAGTAACCCAGCTACACAGGTATTAAGTGTGTCCACGATATCTTTAGCAATGTTCACAAGTACAGGTTCCAGGCTTGTAGTAAACAAATCCTCTACGATTTTCCCAATTTCCTCCTTAAAATATTGATCAGATTTGATAGTCTCTGCCATGGGTTTTTTCCTCCTGCCCACTGTTTTAAGTGTCTTACGCTTTCTCTGTGACTAATTTGGGGGAACACCATGCGTTATGCCATTCTGTTGGTCGGATATGTTCAAAAGGGATGGTAGTACAGCTTGCTGTGGATCTGCTTCCTGGTGGGGTTTAGTTATCACAATGTTCGGTACCAAAGGTATGATCCGACTATGATCTACTCCTAAAGCCGGGTCGACTTCAACCTCACCCAAACCAAGCTCTTTCTCAGCATTAGCTATTTCTTTGGTCAGAACCCCCACCTCTGATGTTAAGAACGAAATTATTAATTCTGTACAGGTGCAAGATAGAGAGGAACATGGCGGCAGTAGGTTAGCTGCCACGGTACTCCGCTCTAGGCTCTAGCGGAGCGTTTAAAGTTTTTGAGAAATGAGGGCTCTTTCTGGATATCAGCAACTCTAATAGGTCTAGCAGCTTTCGTTAAGCTTTCGATAAGGAAAAAAACTTGTTTTTCTTCCGAACGAACGAAGAGTTTTGCTCCGACCGTCTGACCCGGTCTCCTCTCGCTCTCCATGTGTGTTCGGAGGGGCGTGTTCCAGGCAGATTCGGCGTCCGTTCGAGTTCTCCCGTACACTTCGCAGGTGGCTCAGCTGTCATTGCAGACACGGATACGGACGCCGGTGGTGCTGTGGAAGTGGCACCGAGCCGCCCTGGAGCTCCGTCGTGGGAGTCAATTGCGCTCCCTTCGCAGAGACCTTCGCTCTGAGGCTGCAGCCAGGAAGGGGGGCGAGGCCGCATCAGAAGACATTGCCGTTACAGCTGCATTTACTTTAGCGTCCGCTTCAGCAACAGCAACAGTAGCAGCGGTGGAAATAGACATACTTGAATCAGCAACAAACAAGGTGAAGGGGAGACAAGGAGGGGGAAAGACAGTTGATATTAAATCTCTGAAGGCACCAGAAGAGATACTCGAAGAGGGATTTGATGAAGGGCTAAAACTGGGTGCAGGTTCTAGTGTAAAGCAGAGGGGTAGCTTGGTTAAAAACCCATATTCCCTTGCCCTTAGAAGCTACAAATCAAACCAACCTGAGTTTCCCCCAAATGTGAGTTTAGCAACTATTAACAAGGGTCGTAGAGGGAAAAGGGCCATTAAAAGTCAAAACGTATGCCACAAAGTGGGAGGAAAGATCAATTGGGGGAAGGGGAATTGTGTGGTCCCTCAGCCCTGGAAACCAGACTGGAGGTTGGGGGGGGGGACCAGGATACTATTGCTGTGGGACCCGAATCAATTAAGTCAATTAAGTCAAATATTGCCAACGACAGCAGCAGCACCAGTAGCACCAGTAAAACGCCACCTAAAACCTCTTCCTACCTCTCCTCAGAGGTCAAACCCAAACGAGCAAAGAAATCCAAGGCAGTAAAACCAGTTCTAGATTCAGGCTCTAAGATAACGCCTTCATTGCGATCTTATTTCAAAGCCATTCCTCAGGTTTTGAATCTGGCGCAGAGCAGTCCCCCCATAGTCTGTGTATCTTCAGATACAACTTCTAGCATAGTTACATCTGGTTGTGTGGCCTCTTCAGACTCTAGTTTACAAAATATGGAAGAGGAGGTACGTAATGAGAGTCAACCTGGGGAGAAGGGGTGTCTATTTACGGATACTATATTGACAGATGTTGATTCAGCTATCCTTTCTTCAGAAGCATCAATAGAGCAGCGCGCTAAGAATAGCAACAGTCTTAGCAGTTCTTTAATTCTTAACAAGCCTGTCATAACACCGGCGGTATCAACTAGTATCACTGAAGCAGAAGTCTGCAGCTTCCCTGGTAAGCATACGGGTTCGGAGGTGGATATATGTCTCGAGCCAGTAGAGTTAGGGAAACAACAACTCGAGTCCCTCTTAAACGCGAACCAGAATATTCAGTTACAACCGGCTCACAGCCCTCCCCCTAGTTCTAATCTACTTATTGAATTGCCAGTGCTACTGTTACTGATATATCCCCAGATCCCTCACTCTCCTCAGTATTGACTATGTTTTCTAATTTATCGGCTGACATCAAACGGGGGTTTGAGGAGTCATCAAAAATCCAGAGAGAGCTCAGGGCATACTGCGAATCGTTAGACAGCAAAATAGACGGGCTTTTTTCAAGAACTGGGATGTTGGAAGAAACAACAGCCGCAATGTCTCTAGAATTGGAAAGCGCTAAGGAGGATATAGCGAAACTCAAAAGAGAGAACACCGCACTGGCCGATAGAATGGAGGTCCTGGAAAATAATGCGAGGCGTTGTAACATCCGCATTCTCAATGTAGCTGAAGGAAGTGAAGGAGCTGACATTAAGTCGTATACCATCCAACTCCTTAAAAAATCTCTCAATCTAATGCACACAGAGGAGGAACTGAATGTAGACATTCAGCGGATCCATAGGGATCCCTTCAGGCGAAATCTGCAGCGGACGAAGCCCCGGAAGATACTGGTCAACTTTCATACTTTCCTATTGAAGGATCATATTCTCAATTTAGCCCTCAAACAAAAATCCCTGACTGGAGGGGATTTCACTTTTCAAATACGATCTGATCTTTCAAGGGCAACACTGGATAGACAGTGGGAACTGGGCAGGAGAATGGAGGGCTTTAGGAACCTCGGAGCATCTGTACAGCTGAGTTTTCCTGCAGCATTGAAGATTATGTTCAACAACAATATGTTCAACGTCCGTACAGTTCAGGCAGCAGATGAGCTATTGATGAATATTGGCACTTCTAAGAGCTGAGGGTAGGTTAGGTTTAGGCTGAGAGATTGGGGGTTCTCCACTATTGCTGTTTATAGAGTCTATGTGTGTGTGTATATATGTATATATATATATATATATATATATATATATATATATATATACATACATACATACATATATACACATTATAACCTCAAGTTGATTTTGACCTCTTCCCAGCTCTTTTTGGAAAAAAAAAGTGAAGGGAAATAGGAAAAATAAGAAAGAAGAAAGAAGAGAAAGGAGAGAAAATGGGAAAAAAATGGACACATATAAAGATAAAAAAGGTAGGAAAAAAAGGGGGGGATTAAACATACACACAAATCATTAAAACTTTTGTAGAGTTACAATTTAATATAATTTAATATAAAACGCCATTATCAAAACTTAGGAAAAGTCACAGATCTGAGCATCTCTTTACCCTGAGAAATATACTTGTGATTTTGAGTGTGGCCATAATAGGCTAAACTTTAGACAGATTTACTTAGTCCTCAACACCACAGTTAATAATGCTTCGTGTGAGCTTAGAATGGGTTAGGGGTACCACAAACCGGACGTGTTCCGGTTGGTCAAACAAGGGTTCCTCAGGGGAGGGGGGGTGGGTTTCACGTGGGTGAGGGTTAGGGTAAATAAGTATAAAAAGTTTCTCATCTCTAAATTGGCTGTTGATAATTTTATTTGTAAAAAATGGACAGATTTTGCATCTTGGAGATGTACCAAGGGGTGCAAGTTAGTAGGGTCTAGCCTCATTAGGTATATTAATTATGAGTACCATTAACCACTTGGATGCTAAGGTACATCCACCTCTTCCCATTGACTTTCCATTGAAATCAATGGAAACTCCATGACGAGTTACCCTTGTCATTAGCACTGAAGGGGTTAAGATTCTCTCCTGGAATGTTAATGGCCTGCGCACCAAACCTAGATCAAACACGATTTTACAATATATACGTGATTTTGATGCGCAGGTCATTATACTTCAGGAGACACATCTAGTTGAAGCTGAAGTACTTGATTTGGTAAATAAAAACAGGTGGATAGATCTATCTGTTACCACTTCTCAAACAGTTAATACTAGAGGGGTTACCATCCTTTTTAAAAAAACAATTACTACCAGACTCTCCGAGCAGAAGGTTGATCCCTCAGGTAGGTGGGCTATCGCGACTGTCGTGATAGGCGGTTCACGCCTCACGATAGTTGGGTACTATGGGCCTAACCGAGATGACCCCTCTGCCTTGGCCTCGCTATTCTCTGAGCTCTTGCACTTCCCAGAACCAATGATATTAGCGGGAGATTTTAATATCGTGCTCGACCCCTTGTTGGACAAGACTACTTCTAGTCGACAACTTACTCTGTCTAAATCCAGAGATTTTTTACTTAAAGCCATGTATCAATATGGAATTATTGACATTTGGAGAGTAGGGTCAGGACAGAAAATTGTTTTTTCCTTCCGTAATTACAAATATCGTCATAGATCCAGGATCGACTTTTTCTTAGTAAGCAGAGTTCTGCTTAATTCAGCTAAGAGCGTTAACTACTTACCATCTCATCTGTCGGATCATTCGGCGGTACTTTTAGATCTTGAAGTACTGATTCAACCTCCGATTAGGTCATGGTCTATTGATAGGTCCCTCCTTACATCTCCAGATGATTTGGAGTATATTAGAGCAGAAACGCAATCATTTTTTTAAGTTAACATCGGTTCTGCGAGCTCTAGTACAGTATGGGACGCTTTTAAATGTTCTCTGAGAGGGGTTATTAAGAACAAAAGCACGTTTCGAAAGAAAGAGTATACCCAAGAGGTCGCATCGATAGAGGCTAACCTATTGACAGCCCAAACTGAGTTAGAACATTTCAAAAATGCTCCTGAGTCTGTTATACTGGCTAAACAGGAGGAGTTGCTGAAGCTCAAAGGGCAACTAGCTTCAGTACTTAACCAGCGCATCTTGCAAAGGTGGGAAGCTAGTAAATTAGCCCATTTTGAATTTGGAGAAGGGGCGGATAAATTACTAGCCTGGAAGTCTAGAACTGATCAGACCCGTAATAATATAGGGTCTATAATTACCAGTTCTGGTACAGTATCCTCGGATTTAGAAATTAGATCAGCCTTTAAAGACTTCTTCCAGACTATTTACCAGGAGGACAACAACATCTCCTCTGAAAATGTAAAGAATTGGCTCAGAGATATTTCACTGCCAACACTCTCCTCAGAACAAAGTGCCTTTTTAGATCAGGCAATAACGGTAGAAGAAATATCAACTGCTATACTTAACAGCAAATGCGGAAAGGCGGCGGGGCCAGATGGCTTGCCCGCCGAGATATATAAACATCTTGCGGCTGACATTGCTCCTTTTCTTGCTGTGTTATTTAATCAAGTTTTGATGGAGGGGGATTTACTGCCCACATCGTGGAGTAAAGCATCGATTACACTCATTCTGAAACCAGGCAAGGTTTCCACCGACTGCGGCTCGTACCGCCCTATTTCAATACTCAACGCTGACTATAAGATCTTCACGTCACTCTTAGCTAAGAGGTTGGGGCAGGTGGCTCCCTCAGTCCTACATTCCAACCAAAAGGGCTTTGCTAAAGGTCGCCAGCTCTTTGAATTGACGTACGACCTAATAGGAGCGATCGACATGGCAACTAGCTCCTCGTTACCCTTAGCTATTCTCACGCTGGACGCTACCAAGGCCTTCGACAGGGTCAACTGGTTGTACCTGTCGGGGGCCTTGGAAAAATTCGGTGTGGGTCGGTCTTTCCGCAGAGTGGTGGAACTGTTATACCATAATCCATCTGCTTCGGTCTTGGTTAATGGTGGATTGTCGGAATCATTTACCATCAGAAGGGGCACACAAGAGGGTTGCCCGCTATCGCCCCTGCTTTTCAATCTCTATATTGAGCCATTTGCTCAAAAAATTCGAGAGGATAATAACATCATACCTTTCAGATATAGAGATTGGGAAAAAAAAGTGTCCCTGTACGCTGACGATATCATGATTATAACTTCAGATATCAGCACTGCGTTTCCGACAGTCATAAATTTAGCACGACAATTTGGTAACATCTCTGGCTACGAAGTAAATGCCACCAAGACCGAGGTTATGGTGTGGAACAGCGTAGTAACGGGGCTCCCTGTGCAACTTTGTGGTAACAAGAGATATCTAGGTATAAGAATTGTCAAGGATATCAACTTGATCGCCTCTACTAACTTTACCCTAATTGCTAAAGAATGAAGGAAATTAATGGGTTCTTGGGGACATCTTCCATTAACACTCCTGGGTCGTTCAAATTTAGTTCAGATGTCCATTTTACCTAAGTTGACTTTTATTTTTAATAGTATACCATTATATTTGGATACATCATTAATTGCGAAGATGCAGAGTGACATCTCTTCATTTGTCTGGAAGAACAAGAGTGCAAGAATAGCTTGGAGGAAATTAAGGCGTCGCAGGGAGAATGGTGGTTTGGCTGGTCCACACCTCCAGATCTATGCTTGGGCCTTTCAGATGACACACGCCCGAATGCTACTTAAAACTCCATTAGATCGAGGCACCGGGTTGATGTTTACAACATTATCACAGTGTGAAGGTCTAGGGCAGTTGGGGTTTCTTTTTAAGTTTGGAGACCCCAAATTGTTCAAGAAGATCAAACTGAAGGTGCTGCAGGGCCTAGCAAGAACTTATAGGTTACCATTCAAATAGATCTCCTATATGGGATCTCCCTGCTCCTCCTGGTTGGGCTAACGATGTACTGATAAGTCCATTAAAAGACGCTGGAATCTCTACATGGGGAGATCTGTTTCTGGAAGGGGATATGCTCTCCTGGGAACATCTAGTGAGTAAGGTGGGCCCTAATTTTTCTAGATTAAAATTTTTACAAATTTCAAGTTGGGCACAAGCACAAACAACTGGGGCTTCTCGTCGCCCTCAATTGCCCTTTGGAGGAAGTAGTCAATTGGAATCTTCTTTACTTGATAAGACACCTGCACCCAAGGAGGTTTCCTTTTTCTACAACCTAATCTTAGAGGAGATCGACGGGGAATTCCATCTTCCAGACCAGCTGTGGGGCTCCCAGTTGCCTTCTATAAATTTGCATGAACTATGGCTAGCCTCCTGTAATGTTCTCTGGGATATTGTCAAACCTGCTTGGCTTCGTAGAAACCATCTATATACCCTTCACAGGGCTTATTACTCCCCTCAGAGATTGTCTAAATTTTCAACAGGTGAACCGGTGGTGTGTGCCCGTTGCGGCCAAGTGGCGGCATAGGATGCACACATGTTTTATGATTGCCCACATTTAACATCTTATTGGCAATCAATAGGCAATAAACTAACATCTTCAATAGGCTCCACCATGACTATAGATCTCCGGCTAGTAATATTTGGAGTAGTGGACAAAAAGTGAAGCCTAACTAACAACCTTTTGTTCAACTCTATGTTGGTGGCCCGACGAGAAATCTGTAAGCGGAGGAAAGAGGCTTCTCCTCCGTCGTTACATGACTGGTGCTCCTCCATGATACAAATATCAAAAATGGATCTTTCCAGGGCTGGAAAACCAGACAAAAGAGCTTTTTGGCAGAAACTCGATTGGTCCCAATAATTTATGCTGGGGTTTCCCCCCCCCCCCAGTTCCAGTGATTACGAAGCCATGATACACTCTTTTTGCTAAAACATCTTCGCCCTTTCTTTTAGGCGAATTGGTGGTAACAGCAATGGTGGAAACTGGTTAATGGTAATTATCTGTCAAACAGTACACAAGGGGTAAGGATTGGATGGGAAAACGACATTGCTGTAGGGTTTTGACATATCCGTACAGCGATTACACCCCAACCAGTCTTGGACTGAGACAGCATGTCAACTTCCCACATGCCATTCTTCCCTGTCAGATTAAGCCATGGTGGAGATGAGGAACAAGAAAAAAACAAAAAAAGAAAAAAAAGAAATTATTAATTCTGAACTTCTGAGGTACTTTGCTTTTTTCCTTTCATCATCCCCACGGCATACCTGCTTCCTTTTGCCCATTTTAGATGTCAAGGGGGTGGCTCGGCCTGGCCTCTTCTGGCCCCTGACGGCCACAGACGGTCCCGCCCTTGTCCCGGCTTCTCCCGGCGCCACCGCGCGCGTCCCGCGACGCGGGAGGTGTTCCGCTTTCTTAAAGCGCCTCCGGGCGCGTCGGGAGCGTCACTGTAGCACGCCGGTCCCCAGGGCAGCTGGGTAATGTAGTTCGCTGTCCTGAACTACTGCCGTTACCCTCACGGCGTGTGGAGTATGGCGGGTCCTGCCGTTCCCCTCACGGCGTGTGGACTATGGCGGGTCCTGCCGTTCCCCTCAAGGCGACACACAGGTAGGAACAAAGCTGTTGCCCTCACGGCGCTCGATGAACTCTGTAACTGCAGCCCCCAGGAGCGTTCGGCGCTCCGCTTTCTTAAAGTGCCTCTGGGCGCGTCGGGAGTGTCACTGTAGCGCGCCGGTCCCCAGGGCAGCTGGGTAATGTAGTTCTCTGTCCTAAACTACTGCCGTTCCCCTCACGGCGTGTGGAGTATGGCGGGTCCTGCCGTTCCCCTCAAGGCGACACACAGGTAGGAACAACGCCGTTGCCCTCACGGCGCTCGATGAACTCTGTAACTGCAGCCCCCAGGAGCGTTCGGAGCTCCGCTTTCTTAAAGCGCCTCCGGGCGCGTCGGGAGCGTCACTGTAGCCTTTCTGAAGCAATGTGCCACCCTTTCAATCAGCATCTTGATAGCAGAGTAACAGAGTAACAGAACCAGGCGCGCAACACCCATAGGGCTTGGCTTGGCTTGGCTGGGCAGTCTCTGGAGTCTTATCTCCAGCACGCCAGAGTTTTTCACAGGTCTTTAAAGACCATTTGCATATTTACGTACCTTTGTAAACTGGTCATCGAGGCTAAGGTTTTTTTCTGGTTCCAGTACCCCCTGGGCCCCCACTCTGCCTATTCCTTACATATGCATTCTACATTTACTGCCGTAGTGCGAGAATGCATTTCATGAAAAGGCATATAAAGTAGGGTTGCCAAAAGAAAAATGCCAGCCATGTGTTTATAGAGCCTGCACAGACCTTGTCTTGACACTACATAGGGTTATCCAAAAAAAAAAGAATGTATTAATTTGTAATGTGACTTTTCTGTCTTTGTTCCCTTTAGTATCAGTCATGGGTCATTCAGGCAACCTTACAACACAATTAGAAGTGCTTTCTATTTATATTTGCTGTTCGAAGTATGCACAGATAAGTGCTGAAAATTGGCTTTAGGTGGCTGCTTATTTTTGTACCATCTGGGAAATCAAAATAATGAGCTGGCAACCCTAATCATTTGTTGCAGGATCAACACTATTTATTTCCTCCACCCTCAATCCCAGATTAATGTCAGGACAGCAATAGTTTAACTTGTATGTGAAACCCTATGCCGCAGTCAATATCAAGCTGAGTTACTTCAAGTGTCTGAGAATGCACCCTGCATTCAGACAACTCACTCATTCTCGCCCTTCACTTTCACGCTCACCCTGCACTCACAGCAATCACAATGCACTCACAGCAATCACCCACTCACCCTGCTCTCACCCTACACTCACAGTGATCACTCTGCACTCACCACGCTCTTGCGCTGTTCACCCTGTACCTCATCCGGCAGTCACACGAGCACACTACTCACTCATGTGACACTTCACTCACCTGTCCCCCTCACTGCTCAATCTACAATCTCACTCATTCAAGCACATCAGTAACCATGCATTAATTCGTCCCACTCTGCACTTACATACGCACCTAAATTTATATGGTCACCTCACTCACCCTGCAGTCACTCCTCTTACCCTACTCTCACACTGTCGCATCACTCACATGGGCACTCCTGCCACCCACACAGCACAGAGGGTTAATGTGCCTGCTACAAAGAACATGTACCATACAGATCACAGAAATTAGTGTGAGTAGATTAGCGCTATAAAAAAAACAAGGATTTGCAATGCAATAGGTCTCACATTTACGCAAGTTAATCCATTGGCATTGTAAATGACAATGCATTTTATTTATGTTTTAAAAACCAAAACGTAAGTAAAAAAGCATCGTCATTTACAATGCTAATAGCTCAAACACATAAAGGCGAGACCAACTGCATTGCAAATGCAAGGCATCAGGGACAACGGAAGGGCAGGGGGGAGGGAGGGCGGAATTGGGTAAACAAGGTACGACAACAAGAGGGGGTGGGTAAAGAAGGCACCAAAGCACGTTGTGCCTGCAGTAAAAGAACAAGCATTTGCAATGCAATAGGTCTCGCATTTACGAGAGTTTGAGCTATTGGCATTGTAAATGACAATGCCTTTTATTTACGTGTTGTTTTTAAAACAGATAAATAAAAGGCTTTGTCATTTACAATGCAAATAGCTCCAACTGTCTGAAATGTGAGTCATATTGCATTTCAAATGTATTTGGCACCTGTGCTATAAAAATAAACAACAAGATTTGGATGAACAATTGACCCTTCCTATTCCAAAATAACATTTCTGCATTTGCTGCATTGTAAATATTGCTTATCCCATTAACATTTTAAGATGAAATAATTGAATGTAGCTTCTCTGCGTACATGGCAATTAAAACGGTCATAGCTGACCGTTTATTTGGTCGTTAGGAGATGTCCACCCAAAACATTGCTGAAACTTCTTGCTTTCACTCTAAACCATTTGTGACACATGGCTTCAAATGAAGTGTTTTGTTTGTACATTTGAGAACCTGTCTTTGTCACTCTAAAAAGCATTGTTAGAAAATTGAGTGGTGACTCGGCAGGCTTACTTTGAAGAGTTGTCTGTATTTTAATTTATTATATTTGTCCTGCATTTGAAAAATATTCTTGCTCTGAAATAGTGCTGCAGCATGACAACCATACAGGAAAAAAAGTACTACGGGAAATAAAATAATAACCTTAAAATGCGTGTTGAGCACATATGTTCCTGGTGACCGAGTAGTAGTTCCTCATCATTTATAAGGCAGAGTAGTTTGGACACACTCCGCTATCTTTCCTCACGTGCTAAATTGATTAAGAAGGCGTTTACGTAAAGAGTGCCCCCCCCCAATCCCCTTCACCCCACTGGCATGTTCGAAAATAGGAATCTTGTTTTAATCAAAGAAGCTATTGATAGTTTTCCAAGGCAGAGAATAGAATAGGTTTTCCTGTAAATGAGGGTTCCCGAGCTATGGTCCGAATTTGGCTTGTGCGATGTTGGATGATTTATTAGCAAAGACTGGAAAGCTCAGCAGCCCTACACCCTTCCCTCAATTTCGGTCATGACTGTACGCCCATAATAATTTTAAAGCGGGTGTCGTGCTGAAGCCTAATGCGTGGCGCCCGGGTGCGGGAGGGGACTGAAAGCGGCAGGTGGCATTGTTGATTGTGCACCCATTTGGTTAATTTTAATTAAAAAACAATGTTTGGGTGCCGAGTGCACAAGAAAAGAAAGAAAAGGCGCAAGTGCGTCATATTAAAGACAAAGCGCAGTTTTAAACAAGCCAGCAACAAAAAAAACAAGTCCGGTATTGAACAAGCAGCACCCAAACACCTCTGTAGGGAACCATTGTCGTCACTCACCCGTGTCCGGCATTGTGTGCTTCGTGACCGAAAGCCAAGTTCAGCGTGATGCCACGGAGTGCTAGCGGAAGTCAGGCAGCCTTTGTTGGGACGTGGGCGGGGCCTGCAAAGAAACAGGAAGGAACTGCCGGGAGAACGTCCTGGAACCCTGCACGCTGAATGCTGGCTGCCGAGGGACACGCGGAAAGAGCCCGGCGAGTGGAGGGGGAGGGGGGGGTTTATACGCGCGTGTGTCTGTGTGTGTTCGAGTGTGTCTGTCTGTGTGCGCGTGTGTCTGTTTAAGGGGGGTGCGTGTGTGTATGCAGTGTGTGTGTGCCTGTGTATGCGTGTGGCTGTGTATGTGCGCATGCGTGAGTGTGGCTGTGTGTGTGTGTTTGCGCACGGGAATATGAGGCAGGAGATGGGAACGGCACCATGCGCGCCCACGAGGTGAAATCTGCGCTCGTGCCCATCTTGTGTCTACATTCCCAGAAACGGACAGCAATAGGTTTCGAGCAGACAGCAAGCAATGCTTCGCATTGCTTGCACGTCTAGGCTCGACCTAAAAATAGTGCTCACAGTCTAAATAACACATACCGTTTAACAACCGAAGTAAAGGGGTCAGTTGCCATGGGAGGTGACAAATGAAGAGAAGGCAGTACTTAGAAGGGACTAACAAGCCTATTTTTGAATCAGAAGCCAGCATTTAGGACAGACAATGATACAAGGCAATGGCAAAAATGGGTGGAGAGTGGGCAAGGCTCGACCTAATGAAATGTTTGTCAGAAAGGTGCTATAGAAGATGAGATGCATTTTTGGTGAGTGGTAGTGAGGGAATTCATGGAGGAGGAGGAAATGGGGGAGGGGCACAAAAGCACAAGTTACTACTTGTGTAACGATATATCTGTAAGAGACATTAGTTAGTGATAGATTCCTTACCTTAGAATATCCCCAGGCGTCAGACTCGATTCGGAAAGTTTTGCTTAGCAGTACCCTTGCCCGTCAGTAGGTGGCGTCCTGCGGCTCTGCGTCCGTCACTGGTGTAGTCAGCGCCGAGATGACATCACGAAGAGTACTTAGGCGCCACCCATGCGCGCTGACGTCAGTTCTGTACACAACTTTCCGCGCCAAGAACGCAGAGCCACGCAAGATACTGACCATTGGTGCATAAAACTAGGGCCCTGAAAGGGATGACCTTAAGCGTAGTAGTCAGTCAGCAGAACGGGGAGGATGGGTGGGGCGGTAAGGAATTGATCACTAACTAATGACTCTTACAGATATATCGTTACACAAGTAGTAACTTGTGCATCTGAAAGAGACACGTTGGTGATAGATTCCTTACCTTAGAATAGATATCCCAGCAATACCAACCCCGGAGGAGGGTCTGCGAACAGGATTACACCAGAAAGTTACGGAGCACAGAACGGACCGGACTGTCAAGGCAGTAGTTCTTTGTAAACGTGTGCAGCGAGGCCCACGTAGCTGCCTGACAAATGGCCTGCAAGGGAACGCCGCGTCCCAAGGCAGTAGTGGCTGCAGTTGCCCTGGTCGAATGGGCACGCAGCCCAACAGGAGGCTCCTTCTTGGCTAAGGAGTAACATGCTTTGATACACAGAACGACCCATCAGGAAATAGTCAGTTTGTGCACAGCCCAACCTTTTTTGGCGCCCACGTAGCCAACAAAGAGCTGATCATCCACCCAGAACTGTTGTGTACGCTGCAGATAGAAAGCAAGCGCACGTTTTGGGTCCAGACGGTGGAGCCTCTCCTCCTCCCTGGAAGGATGTGGAGGCGGAAATTAGTTGGGCAAAGTGATGGTCTGCCCGATGTGGAAGGGCGTGACAACCTTTGGCAAGAAAAAAGGACGGGTCCTTAAAACCACCTTGTCTGGATGATCAGAAAGGAAAGGAGGTTTATAAGAAAGAGCCTGGAGCTCACTCACTCTTCTGGCAGAGATGATAGCGACCAGGAAAACAGTCTTTAAGGTAAGAAGACATAAGGGACAGTTATGAAGGGGCTTAAATGGAGCACACATCAGGTAATTCAGAACAAGATTCAAGTTCCCACAGAGGCATTATGAAAGGCATGGGAGGGAACTTGTGTGTGTAATGCCTTTGAGGAAACGGTTAACAACCGGGGACTTAAAAAGAGAAGGCTGATCAGGAAGCCTCAGGAAGGCGGAAATGGCAGAAAGATAACCTTTGATAGTGCCCAGAGCAGAGCCCTGCTGGGCCAAAGACAGAAGAAACAAAAGAACCTCAGAAAGAGGGGCAGAAAGGGGATCCACAGCCTTTGCTGTGCACCATGCCACAAATTTGTTCCATCTGCAGACTTATACTGTTTTAGTGGAGGGACGCCTGGCTGCCAAAATGACATCACAGACTTCGGAAGGAAGGGCGAAAGCTGTCAACTGTCACCACTTAATCTCCACGCGTGGAGGCTGGACAGGTTTGGGTGAAGGACTGTCCCCTGCTGCTGCGACAGAAGATCCTCCCGAAGAGGCAGTCGGATCAGGGGATCGATGCTCATACTGAGTAGCTTGGGATACCATACTCTTCGAGCCCAGTCCGGAGCCACAAGAATAACTTGGGCCCGGTCGCGATTGCCCTTCAGCACTCTGGGCAGAAGTGGTATAGGCGGAAAGGCGTACAACAGACCGCAGCTCCACTCGTGACAAAAAGCGTCTCCGAGCGAGTGCCGCCATGGAAATTCCAACGCGCAGAACTGATAACATTGTGCGTTCTCTTCGGTGGCGAATAGATCTAACCAAGGCTCTCCCCACTGCTGAAAGAGACCTTGCGCCACATCCGAGCTCAGCCGCCATTCGTGATCCATCAAGCACAGGCGGCTGAGTTCATCCGCCCTGGCGTTCAGAGAACCTGCCAGATGTTGAACCACCAAGGTAATGCCTTGATGTTCCAGCTATGTCCAGAGGCGCAGAGCCTCCTGACATAGGGTCCAGGACCCCACCCCGCCCTGCTTGTTGGAATACCACATGGCAGTGGTGTTGTGCTTCCACGGACAGAGGGAAGGAATACCTTCAGTGCAAGTCTGATCGCTCAAAGCTCCAAAAGGTTGATATGGAGCCGGGACACTGCTGGAGACCAGAGGCTCCTGATCTCCACCTCTCCCAAGAGGCCTCCCCCATCCCAGGAGGGACACATCCATAACTACTGTGTGCTCCGGTTGGGGAAGGGAGAGGGATCTGCCACTGATCCAATCGCGATTCGTGAGCCACCACTGAAAGTGACGTGCAGTGCCCTTCGAGATCGGGACATGATCGGACAGGTTGCCCTGATGCTGCGCCCACTGGAACTTCAGGTCCCACTGCAGAGCCCGCATATGCCACCTGGCATGTTGCACTAACAGGATGTCAAGGAGGCCATCAGGCCCAGGAGCCAGAGGATCATCCTGACAAACCTGGGATAGAGGCTGAAAGATCGGAATCATAGCCTGAATATCCCAGACTCGCTGCTCGGGAGGATAGACCCACAACTGCATTGAATCCAGAACCGCTCCGATGAAGGGGTGCTTCTGAGAGGGACTCCGGTGCAACTTCGACACTTTGATGGAGAACCCCAACAAATGCAGGAGGTTGGCTGTAGTCTGAAGGTGGGTGACAACTGCCTGGGGCGAGCCCACCCTCAACAGCCAGTCATCGAGATAGGGGAAGACTGATACCCCTGACCTGTGCAGATGAGCTGCGACCACTGTCATCGCTTTCATGAACACCCGAGGGGCGCTGGTAAGGACGAAGGGGAACACGGTAAAGTGAAAATGCTTCTGGCCTACCATGAACCGCAGATAACGCCGGTGGCCCGGCAGGACAGGGATGTGAAAATATTCGTCCTGCAAGTCCAACGCTACCATCCAGTCTCCAGGGTTGAGGGCAGTCAAGACCTTAGACAGGGTCAGCAACTTGAACTTCTCATTCCGGAGGAAGTGATTGACGTCCCGGAGGTCCAAGATAGGACGCAAACCCCCTTTGTCCTTCTTGGGGACCAGAAAGTAGTGGTGTGAGAAAGTACAGGAAGGACTCACCGGGGTATTGCCATGGGAGGACGAGCGGAAACAAGTTTCGAGCAATGGCCCGGACTCTGTCGGGGGACTACAACAACCATACCCTTCTCCTGTTTGTTCACAGCAAGACGCCAACATCAATGGGAACCTGGAAGTGGCAAAGAATGACTCAGGAAGCACTCACTACGAGCCAATGAAAGGAGGCCGATTTCCTGGGAAGGTGTCTGAGACCGGTGGCGCGCTGGCGACAGGAAGGCTGTAGAGTGAGCAGAGGAGTGAGGACGGACCCTGTGCGTGGACATCGGGAGGCAGATCCGGGAGCAAGGACGCTAAAGACAGAGAAGACGCAGGACCTGAAGTGGAAGACGCGGGACCCTAAGGAAAAGACGCCGAACCACCAGGAGAAGCCGGGGAACCTGACGAGAGCTGGTGTGAGGACTGGTGGTGTCCTCCGGAGGATGCTGGGGAGTGGCCGCAACTCTGGAGAGTTGCGGCGGAGCCGGTGAGTGAAAGCGGCTCGAGGGACCAGGGAGTGGGGTTGCGGGAAACGGGTGGTGGAAACAGGGCGGGCTACGAGTAAGAGGAAGTCCTTATTTGCCCAATGTAGTTGTGGTGTAAGCCCTGCAACATAATTTCATTGGGGACAATTGTATAAGAGTCCCTTTTGCTCCGAACTCTTAATTTGTTTGGGACCATTGGTTAAAAGCCCTTTTGCACCGAGCACTACCCCAAGCTCCCTAGGCACTAAATAGCCCCCACCCCTCATTCACTACCCTAAAAACCAGCCCAAGAGAAATCAACCCAACACGAAAAGGTGTGGTGACGGGTATAAGTCCATCATACATAAACAAACTCCATATCTGATGGCTTCCTCTTTTTCCCTCCTATGAGCCTCCGGGGAGATCACCTTGACACCAAGGAGGAGGAGAAGGAAACATCACCGTTGGCATCCCTGTCAAGCTCAAGTTCAACCCAAGACACTTCGGGAGAAGAACAGGAGGAAAAACAACCTGAACCACATATCACTTCCACTGTTGACAATAAAAACCTTCCTTTTCGTAAATACATACAGCCTCCTCGCCTGTTTATCAAACCTGCCCTCCCTCAAGTGGGAATAACAACCACTCCCTACTTCTGGCCCAGGAACGTACTCTATGGCCCCCTTGGCCAGGAGGGCCAAGACTTCCTGTCGGAGAAGAACAATATGATCTCCCAACATGCGGTGGCACCGAGGTGGCATGGCTGGAGGGGAGGACTGAAAGGAAAGAGTAACCTTGGCAGATTATCTGCAGCACCCACTTGTCGGATGTAATCTCACACCAGCAGGGGAGGTGGTAGTGGATCCTGCTACCCACCGGCATGGGGTGCTTCCTGAAGCTCAGATTAGGAAGGTTTGGAGGTGGAAACAGCGGGGGTGGAGGTAGACTGACCCACACGCTGGTTCCCCGCCCCGCCCCTGCGGAAACCACGGCCGCGCTGAGGCTGATTCTGCACAGGCCTGGTGGAGGTATGTGCCTGGGTGCCTCTACCCTGGACACGTAAGGAAAGAAAACCAGGAGTGGGCGGGTTCTTAGTAGAAAGACCTAAGAACTTGGCCGTAGCCCGCGAGTCCTTAAAACACTCCAGTGCACTGTCAACCTTGTTGTCAAACAGGCGGGTGCCATCAAGAGGCATGTCCATGAGTGAGCTCTGGACATCGGGCGAAAAACCAGTCGAACGCAACCAGGCGTGGCGCCGCAACGCCACAGTCATAGAAATCGCCCTGCCCAATGAGTAGGCGGTGTCCAACCCACACCGAATGGCGAACTTAGTCGCATCCTTACCTTCAGCAATCGCCTGAGAAAGGGCAGCCTGCACCTCCTCAGGACACTGAGGCAACACCTGAGCAACGGCATCCCACACCGCGTGGGAGTAGCGGCCCAACAAGCAGGCAGTGTTCACTGACCGCAGCCCCAGGCTGGCCGAAGAGAACAACCGCTTCCAAAACTGGTCCAGTCTTTTAGAGTCCTTATCTGGCGGGGCCGTGGAAAAGGCACTCTGCGACATCGAGGCCTGAATGACCAGGCTCTCAGGCGTAGGGTGAGTGGTCAAGAAAGCGGGGCCGGCAGGCGCCGGTCGGTGGAGTCTGGCGATGTTGTTATCCACCGGGGCCCCCGTAGCTGGCCTCGATCAAGTGCCTAAGGGCGTCATTAAAGGGAAGCAACGGCTCCGACGAAGTAGACGCCGTCTGGAGCACCTCGGTGAGGAGGTTGGTCTTAAGGGCCACAGAGGGGAGGTCAAGGTTGAGGGTCTCAGCCGCCCGACGAAGCACCATCGTGTAGGAGGCACCCTCCTCCATCGTAGGTGGGGGGGCGGCGAACCCCGGGTCAGAGGAGACATCGAGGTAGCCTGCATCCTCCAAGTCATCCACCCAATCTTGCTCGGACTCACATTGCTGGGCAAGCGGGTCATCGAACCCTTCCCAGTCTTCGTCCACCTCTGGCGTAGAAAGGGCCGGTAGCGGCGGCAGAGTCGGAGCCATAGAAGGGACAAACGGCATCGGAAACGGTGCGGAGAACGGCACCGGCTGGGGTCGGACTGGCGCCACCTCCCAATGCAGATCTCAGGTCGGAACAAAATGGTCCGTAAACCGGGATAAGGGTGGGATAAACGGCACCCAGTGCAGCGCCAAGGGTGGAGCTGAGGGCAGAGCCGGCAACGCTGCACCTCGTGACGCCGGAGACAACGGCGTAGGATCCTATGGCACCGGGGCTGGAGCCAGTGACGGAGCCGCCGGGCCAACAGGATCTGGACACGGGACCACAGGGCCCGAAGGCGCTTGACGGGAGCCCGAAGCCTAAACAGGCGGTCCATGGCAGCAAGGAACTCTTGCATATGTTCGGGAGTCGCCGACTGACCCGGGTATAGCAGGTAGGCCGTGGGACTCCCAGGCTCCAGAGGAGCCGCAGGGGCAAAGCCCCTGTCCCCCTCGTCCGCCTCCGGGGTGCGACGGGGGACGTTGGAGAGCGAAAACGCTTCTTTGACTTCTTTTTATGGCATCGCTTACCGGAATCCGAAGGCGAAGACTTGGAGTCCGAGGAGCGACGGATCCGGTCCCGCGAGCGGTCCTGGGAACGGCCACTAGACCCGCAGCAGCGATGTGATAAATGCTGAACCTCCAGCAATTTCCGGCACCGCTCCCGCAAGGCCTTGGGGACCATGGCACGACAGTTCCGGGAGTCGTGATCATTTTCCAGGCAGTAGAGGCAAACATCGTGGGGGTCCGCCAACGACATATTCCGGCGACAGGCCCCACAAGACTTCAAGCCGGGCATCCCTACGTGCACCAGGAGAAAAAGTGGGGAGACAAGTCTCAAAATAGCAGTCAAAATGTGACTAAAGTACGTGCTCAATCTGGATCTGCGCTTACTGGCGCGGAAAAAGAAAGAACTGACGGCAGCGCGCATGGGTGGCGTCTAAGTACTCTCCATGACATCATCTCGGCGCTGACGCCAGTGATGGACGCGGACCCGCAGGACGCCACCTACTGATGCGCAAGGGTACTGCTAAGCAAAAAACTTTCCGGATCCAGTCTGACGCCTGGGGGTATTCTAAGTAAGGAATCTATCACTAACGTGTCTCTTTCAGATAAGACTGTTGCAGTGTGTGCGACCAGTGCTAGGGCCAGCCCTGGCTGGGAGTGTTAGTCCCACCCGAAGTTGGGCCCCTGAACAGAACCCTCATGGCGGGGTCCGGGTGAATGGTAAATGAGTGCCCCCTCCCTCAGAAGTTCCACGTTGGTTTTTATAGTACGACGGTTTCTGTGCCCATCACTTCCTCGGTACCACAGCACAGTAGAGTAGTACCTACCTTTCGTGTACTACCAACATCACTCTGTATTGTGGGACTTGTCCTGTGAGTCCAAGGATGCAAAGTGAGGATGGCTATGAAAAGTAGGACTTGCTGACAGTCAGGCCTTCCTGGAAGCAACGTCTAGATTACTTACGAGAAGGAACGCATGTAAATAGTGTAAATACCTGAGAAGAGTACGCATATTTCAGGATTACTGTTCCACGGTTGAACTCCAGAAATTCATAAAACTTGCACTTTGCAACAATTGAAGGCACCTGGCAATGGCACACTTCCACCCAACCCAGGCAATGATTTAAAGCCTTTACATTATTTCTTAGCAACTCCTTGTGCTAATCAGTGTTGTGAGTTGCCAATGTATTGCTTTTTGACTGAATTTGAATAAATCTCGAGCAATCCAACTATCTGATTGCCTGGCAGCTCTCACCTCCAAGGCCCTGAAGGTTACTAATCTATGTAAACAGTGGTAACCACACACACAGGCCCTCCAAGTGATGGCCCGGATGGCTAGAGTGCCACGAAACCACACTAGCAGCAGTTGTGAGCTACATAAATGCCGGATTACATAACTATACCCTGGAGCTGGTAGCATTTGATGTGCTGGTTAATACCGAAAGATTTTGTTTGCAGCAACATCACTAACTATGGTGAGCCAATCAGGTGCTGGGGCCTGCTCCACGTACGTTAAGGTTCTCTGTAAGTCCATCTGGAACAAGCTCTAGGAACGGCGCTCGCGCCCTTGGAGAGCACTCCACACTTATAATTATATCTTGTGTACCATATAGTGCTCCGTGAAAACGTTTGCTACTCCATAGCGCTGCAAGTGATAGGGGTTACTATTTCACTGTGGTAGTCTTTTAATTGACCTCTGAATGATGCGCCGCTAAGCAGGCCCTGCCAGGATGCAAACCTGTTACATGGAGATCCCACTGAGCTGTCTTGTCAGCCTTTGTAGTGTGTCACTCCTGTGCTCAGTAGTAAATGGACACCTTGTAAAATCCATATTTAAATAATCAGTACCTTGAATACATTCGACACGGAGTTAAACTTTGTAAAAAGTAAAGTGGTAGAATAGCAAAGCCCGGAGTACAGCGGTGATGAGATGAAGTGTAGTGTCTACGTTTTCAGATGTGTTACAAGATGTAGGAGGCCAGCGGACGCACCTGCAGGCCACCATGGAAAAAGCGAAACTACAAGTCCCAGCATGCACATGCTTAGTGTTCTTAAAAAAACACTCACTATTGGAAGGTTAAAGTAAGGACACAGGGCCAGATAGCAGAGAGAAGGGTGTTCAGTGCCCCGTATTACAATGTGGGCCGCTTGCTTCACTGAGGATATAAAATATTTTTCGAAAACGTGATAAAAATCTGTCTAGATGAAAACTGGAACGCGCCCAGTCAAAAGCAGTAACCACGAGAGCAAACCGCCAACAGAAAAAAAGCAACGGCCCTGCTCTCGGCCCTGCCCCGGTCGACATAAATTGGAATAAACTCGAGACCTCGCCCCGGCCCATAGCAAAGCTCCACTGTGTATGTACTGCTCTGACCAGGGGCAGCTGGTACTGAACCAAGCCGAAGGCCTCTGCCTGTTATCTGAGCACATTAAACCAGTCATGAAGTTGCTCCACCGTCTCCCTGTGGAAAAACATCTTTTAACAACAAATCTCACGTGGTCTATACACTTGAACAAGGCCACAGAGGGCATTCAAACTGAAGACTCCAGTCACTGAATAAAGATCACCGGGAGGTGGCGCTGCCGCCGCGACCAACGAAGACAGTTCAACAGAAGGTGCATTGCACAGGAAGTTCCAACTGACCAGTTCGTTGCAAAAGGATGAGATAGATACTCGGGGCCACTTAAATTATGTGACAGGGGAGGACCAAATTATGCGGCAAGTTCGACTACATTATGCGGCAAGAAAAGGCAAATTATGCGGAGGAATGCAGCACGTGATAGTTTTACTAAATTATTTTATTTTTACATGTTAACACTTTATGGATAAAGTTTCACCGCATTTAGTACCCGTTTAACAACGAATCACATGAATAAGCAACAAAGATATACAGTCAATGTTTGTTAAGGGCATTCCACCGCGTGGTAACGTGTGTTACTGTGGTTTTGGTATCTTTTGGGCCATTTGATTTAGAAACACACTTTTTTAGTTAAAAATCTGCAGATTGTGCGGATGATGATGGATTATGCGGCAAATTCAATTATGCAGAAAACAAAGCTGCTGCAAAATTGCATTATCCAGTAGCTTATGACACACCAGCCCCACAGGGTCTCCAGCCTCACTCTGGCTTGTTCAGACACATCAAGGGACCTCCAAGTATTCAGTTGAGTCCTTTCTAAGGTGTGAAACATTCACTGAGTCACTCACTTTGACCTATTGACTCCACACTATTGGGGAATGTATTTATTTGCCAGTCACACTATCCCTCCGGAATCCTACATGCCTCAAAGTATTTTTTTTTGTTCGAAGTATTTTATTGGCTGCGAAAACATACAATCAGATGACATGCGATAGAAGTACAACGTATGCTGTAATACAATAATTCCAAATAGACGATATACAATTCCATATAGGTGCTATGAGAGTTCCTACTTACACGACTATAGCAATACAGAAATATATAGAAAACTAAGAAAAAATCTACAGATGAAATACACCATCATAGAAGAGCAGGTGGGATTTGACAAAAAGAGGGTTATGTATACTAAAAAGTCCCACATTGTAGGATGTCAGATATGGAATAGATGAATCATCATGAGGTATTACCACATTACAATTAAGGCTCCCTGTATTCCGTTTTAACTGATTTTTACAGATAAATACAGCCAGAAACCCATTTTATTTCTTGTCTGTATTTATTTTTAAATGTGGATAAAAACAGAAATTGTGTTTTTTTTAGTGATTCTAAATGCCGTCAGTCATGGTTGCCAAGCATATAGCTGTGCAGATTGACAGCCAAGGGTGTTAAAAAAAGAATGGAATTTTAGTAAAGTTGTTTAAAAAGCAGTAGATATGCACAAGATTGATACTGATATGCATATGTTTTCATATAAGTGCATTGATTTATCTCCTCTGGGTTTTTAGATCATTGAAATCTCTCAGGCATTCAAGCATGAGTGAACATTTATCCGTTAAATACATGTGAAAATATACTAGTTTCAGCTAAATTTTTAGACAAAACCCAAAATAAATATGGATAAAAACACGGACGCGCGCTGGGGGGCCTGGTCTCTTGGTCCCTGGAATCGGTCAGCCGCACACTACTACTTTTGGCCTGCTCCTCCTGTCCATGTAAGCATATTTGTTTTATACGAAATTTATCTCTATATGAAATTACAGCAAATTTGAAATCACTGTGAAGGGGGGGGGGGGGGGGGGGGGGAGAAACGGCTACACTTAAAGCCCTAACAAATTCTACACTTGACTGTTTTCTTCTTCGGGCTGCAAAGGCTATCGACAAGGAGATCCAGGTTGCGGCATGCCAGTTATCGGTGAGAGGGGGCACAGCTAGTCCTATTACTGCCCCTTCTGTTGTGGCTGATGCCCAGACTACTCAAACCAATGCCACTAGCCAAAACAGTTATCTATCTACCAGTGGTTTATTTATTCCACCTCCCACCCAGCCACCTTGTTCATCACTCACAGTCTCACCAGTGCGCAAATCCCCAGCTAAAAGGAAAAAAAAGGCAAAACACTTGGAGCCCACACGGTGTACAGGGACTGGATCCAGGAAAAAGCTCTAGGATCCGAGCCCAGAAGCCCCCACTGAAACTCCGCAAAGTCTATCTCCTAAAAACGTCTCCAACTCTATGTTTCCTTCCCACCTGAGGAACTTTACCCGCAAATCACTGCGGCATGAACATCCTTTTTAGAAGAAACTATTCGCAAGAATTTCTTACCTATCCTAACCAGACTTGATAAACTGGAATCAATTATGGAATTAATGTATACTTTGGTTGCTGATATATCGTCAGGGGCAAGGGCCGGGGCTAAGAGGAGAGTGCTACATGGGAGGAGGGGGAGAATTACTGGGGGGGTATAAACCCTAGTGAGGGGTCCCCAGTAACACATGCCAAGTCATTAACCTGTACTGTGAATAATGGTCCTCCTAGAAATGTCGCCAGTGCAGTACAACACAGGCACCCTGGGCCCCTGTGTACCAGACACCAGGGGAATGCAAGCTCTCCCCCTACCTCAACCAGGCCCAGTCCCCTACCTGCAACCTCTACTGGGATCTTGGCAGGTCGCAACCAACAAACACCCCCCATAATGTGGCACAAAAATGGACTGGTTAACCGTGATGACAAGGCGACTCCATCTCCCAACTGAGTGTTGCCCATACGTGGCAATTCTCACCAATGTTCCCCCGCTACAGGGAAATCAAAAAGAGTCACAGATCCAGTTGAAGAACAAAGTCTGTCACTGGTTACTACAGAATACAAACTTTTCAAGTACTAATTATCACAACATCTTGTTCCTAAGGCGGGTAAGCTGGGTTGGCCCGCTAAGTAAGTCTTCTCTGGCGACTGCGTTGTCAAACTGTAGATCCCCAATGCTAGCAAGCGAGCTGCTTGGTTGGGGGCCACACCTAACAAACCAAAGGTTGGGCCTAGGGATCGACATTCTACCGTTTGGGTTCTTCTACAGGCATCTTGAGTGCAGAGGGGGAAACAATCTGGTTACCAAGATACCCGCTATGCGCCAGGAAGTTCCCCCTCTGGAATTAAGAAATAGATACCAACTATTGTCCGACTTAGATTCTCAAGACTGACTAACCATAGTACCTCCTCCTCCACTAATCTTTCTAGAGGAACCACCCGCCATGCAGTCTGATGAAACCCCGGAGACCTATGTTCATGACATTGTCCAAAGTGACCTAGTTATCAAGAATCCCCACCAGTATCAAAAACTAGTGCCCGAAAGGAGAAATCATCATAGGACCCAACCAGGAACCTATATTAGTACTCCAGGACCGGAGAATCATAACCTGGAATGTTGCTGGAAATACGTCTCAGCTAATCAATCCTGACTGGTGTAAGTTAGTGGATGACTTCCATCTATGCCTACTGCAGGAAACCTGGGTGGCAGGGCACGTTTATAGGGTGGCATTTACTACCTACAGTATCAAAGCAAAACAGTCAACAGTCGGCCGCCCAGCTGGGGGGTCTTCTAATTTGGGTAAAAACACACTAGCCTGCAAAGCAAAGGTCTTGAAACTCGGCTCAGAGGAAATACTTGGGCTGGAACTGTCCTCCTTAAAAGGGAAGATTCAAGTCAGGGTATTTAACATTTATAACCATTTCATTAGTCCCCATAAGCCATCTGGCACAATTACAACGCTATCTAATTATCTTGACAGGGCCATGGGGAACTACCAACTCATAGTTGCAGGTGACTTCAATACAACTTTTGAAATTGTTGACTATATCCAGGACCTAATATTAGACGGGGATAAAACTAGAGGGATTGCAAAGCTCCAAATACCATCGATTGAGAAATGCACCACGGTGGGGCAACAGGTCCTGTCATTTACTATCACCTATGGAGTCCAAGCCTGTAATGGCCGGACAGACTCTGATAGAGAAGCGTGCCATACGTTCAAGAGGGGGGTTACTAAGACCAGGATCGACTATATCCTCGTCGATCTTGAAGTCTGGTCTAGTGTTAAAGAAATGGCCGTTTTAATTTGGGAGGACAGCGACCATAATGCCCTTGCTCTCACGTTGTCTGGCACAGCCCTATCGCACAGACACACTTGGCCCAAATGTGCCCCAGTAATTACTAGTAACAACAAGAGTTAAATGGCCTATGATACTGGCTGATCCAACTGCTCTTCCTAAAATTCACTCTGAGGTCGTGCTGACTCTTTCGGTTCTGAGTAATACTGCTACCAGCATAAATTAACATGGACATATTCCTGCAACTGACCACCACAATAAGACCATTCTTTAATAAACAATGCAATGAAAATGCATCTGAAAGGAGAACAGCTACATGGTTCAATAAGGCTTGCAATAAAGCCAAGGATGACCTAATTGTGGCTGTAAAGTCAAAATACCCTATAGACAATAAAAACAGCAGGAAGGTGTATAAATTAGCACAAGCGAGGCAAAAAGGGACTGGGAGTCAGACAACTGGTGTTCGCTAATAGAGGCAAAGCAAAAGAATAGTAAAATGTTTTGGCACCTTCTGTCAAAAGGGTCACCTAACCTGAAAACATAGCCGGACTTGCATATCCAGTCTCACGTGTGGGAGGAGTACTTTGAGCAGTTATATGCAGGACAATTGGTCCCCTATGACCAAGGCCCACAAACAAGACCCTCAGACTTTGCAACGATTGAGGATACTGTTATTACACTACACAAAACTATGCTAGCTACAAAATCATTGCAGAATGGGAAAGCCCCAGGCCTAGACATGCTCCCGGGAGACATGTATAAGGCGGAACCTTTAATAGGGGGACCTCTGCTTCAAGTGGTCTTCAATGCCATCATGTGCAGTGGCGAAATCCCAGCGACCTGGAGGGGTGCCAAGATTATCCCTATTCACAAAAAGGGAGATAAAGGGTCTCCCGGAAACTATAGGCCTATCAGCCTTATAAATGCCTCCCCAAATATTTCTGTAAAATTATCTTAACTAGGATTCAATACGGGATTGAGGAAAATAATGTTCTGTTAAACTTACAGGCAGGGTTTAGGACCTCCACAAGCACCACAGACCAAGTTTTCAGATTTCTTCTGTTAATATGGAAGGAAGTGACCATCAGAGAAGGCCACTTGTATGTTGTGTTTGTGGATTAAAAAACGGCCTTTCACTCCATAGATCGCACCCAGCTTTGGCAAGCCCTGAGAGAACTAGGACTCCCATCATACCTACTCAATATCCTGACCCGTTTACACCATGACACATTTGCAAAGGTCAGGCGGAACTCCGATGGAAGTCTTTCAAATGATATATCGGTTCGCAAAGGAGTTCGCCAAGGCTGCGTCCTTGCCCCAACATTATTTACCCTTTACATTATTGGTCTAATAGGAGAGCTGTATAATTGTGGTGGCGGCCCCCCTAAATTAGCTTGCAGTGTAGTGTGTAGTGTAGCTCCTATTTTCCCAATAGGCTCTGCGCATTGGAATAGTACCTACAGCAGTAAAGGCCTAGGCCAGACGTTAACTAGGTCTACTACTGTCGATACTAGACTTAATTTTTGGGTTTGCCAGCTAAGCTCAGAGTTCGCTAGAAACTTTCTCGAATGTTCAAGGAAGGAATTAACTCCCCTGATTAGACAAGAAGGGATTTAGTTTCTGACAACCATAGAACATGACAACTTTGCTCTCCCCTAATCAAGAGTCAATCTCGAGAGTCGTGTGAGCACAAGGCAATTATTTTACTCAGTCAGTACGTGCATTCTTAGTCTCATCAGAATGTAGAGAAAAGGAAGAGACGGGCGTGTTCAATAAAAAGGTGTTATTTATTGATCAGTCTCTTTTCTCATACATGAGAAATGGATCGATATTATTGCAATACTTATAGTTAAGTAAAGTGCATACATTAAAAGCAATAGTATAAAATAATACTGTAAAAACATTGATATGGTTTCTGAGCCATATGATGTTTAAAATGATTAAAATATATTTACATACACATATACATTTGACTAAACGTACTCAACTGGTGTTTCTAAATACGCCTACCCCGTGTACCTGACCTAAGTCTAATGCGTGGGCGGGAATAGAAAGTTACAGTTTAAGTTAAGTTTGTTTTTGCCAAGTGAATAACTAAAGAATTCTCTGTGAGGGGTTATTCAGTTCTGTACCTGGAAGTTAGGATGAATGAGGAATGGTATCTCTTTCTCTGCTCTCGATATTCCAGGCTGCCTGCGAGGGCTGCCCGAAAGCGCCGGTGCTGGGTCTCTCGGCTTGAGATAGCAGCGCGTCTCTCAGCGCGTCAGGAAGGCGGGGCTACTGCCAGCGGGGTCTGCTTCTGCTCTCGGCTTCGGCAAGTATGGCTGCTCCGTCTTGTCACCACGCGTGTGTTTGCATAGGGCAAGGTCGGCAATATTTATACCTTAAAGGTGCCGAGATTGACGTAAGGATGGACATAGATACGTCAATAAAGATGTCATACGACTTGCTCGTTAGCACATTCTTTACTAAAGTTCTCTGTGAAATCAAAACAATGGCCGCACGGATATTCCAGGTTGTCATAGGTTTGATTTGTTATGAGAACGTCGTATGCCTTATCAGGGGCTGGAGGAATGTCGCTTGTCTAATTAGATCTCAAGCGTTATGACCTAATCAGATAACACGTTCCTGTGCCGTAGTGTGACTGCGTCAGATAACGGTATCTGCATCATGGGGGTTTTCTTGCCTCATGGGCTGACTGTTAGTTAACTTGATAGTTAGTTTAACCAGAATAGGGTCAGGAATAGGGGGACTGATTCAGAACCTATAGAAATACACGACACCCACTCCACGCTAACTATGGTCATATCTACTAATCTATGCATAGTATAACATAGTACAACATACTATAGAGTATAGTGTATACCTTACCACCCCAAAATACATAAATGCATTTCGAAATTTTCAAATATACTGAAAAATTGCAGTCATATATATTGTATGCACTTAAGCTATGAATTAAATGCAAAAGTAAACACGCATTTTTATGCATTATCGCTTATTGGTATATGAGAAATACACATGAAATGGCTCTTAATATGGCTATACAGAAAGGAAGTTCGAGACCATTTCATCACATAATAAAATATTCGTGAACATCCCAGCGGGCAACTAAAGTTTTATAAAGTATCTAAAAATAGAAATTTTAGTTCTCTAGGAATAGTTTCTTACTTTAAGCAGAAGATCAGTGTCCCAGGAAAAAATATGTAGAAAAATATTTTAAGGGGCTTGCTGAAAAATATTGCTGTCCGTGAGCTGGAGTGAAATTGTTCATGTGACTTTATTTTTAAAGTTGAAGGCCGAATTCAGGGAACGCCGTGTGCGAGTTTACTCAAAAGTCTCTATTTCTGTTCTGGAGAGAACATCATATCATTCAGGCTTTCGAAAAAACTGTCAACAGCTTCATGGGAAAGTTCCACTAAGTCGGAAATAGGGGTAACCATGCATTCGTGCGCATGATTGTCTCCATTGACATTCTGATTCGCATTGCTGACAGAAGGTCGTACCTGTTCGATGCTGCTTTCACCTTGAACTTCACTACTCTTCAATCGTAGTGGTGAAGATTCCAGGAATGCCGTCATCAGGATTGGCAGCCTTTGAGGGCAGCACAAAGCGTGAACCTTGGTAGGAACCAACAGTGTATCTGCATCCACTGGCGCATCCGATTGTAGCGTCAGACAGGTGTCTAACACGCATTCTTCTCCGCATAGCAGACACCTTAGTACAGGTAAAACACACCTTTGCCACATTGGTCGAAATGATAGAAACCAAGTCATGTTCAGGTCTCTAAGCCGGGAGAGTCCCAGGATTTTTGATATCCGTCCCGGTATCCAATGGCTAGGATCGTATCTTCCATTGTCGCGAGAGTTTGATCTGTGACATGGGTTGCCATAACGAAAAATAAGGACTAGGAATAGGATTCCTGCAATTAGTCCCAGGATCAGGGGAAGTCCGCCAAAAATCGAATGGACGAAATCTGGAAAAATACCCAGTATGGCTTTTAATGGTGTTAATGCCATCGAAAATACGGTCTTAAATACCTTTGAGACCCCATTGGTATCAGAAATATTTAAGATTTCGCTTAGGATTTCCGCGAAATGTACGGGGGAATTAGTTGATAATAATGTATGTATCTCTGCAGTCGTCCTTGCGACTTGTAGATCATACGTTTCTTTTGATGACGTGAGCCTTGTAGGCGTCTGTAGAAGCACTGTTTTCATTCTGCTTAAAGTATCTATTCGAATAGAAGTAATTTTCAAACTGGGCCATGCCCTTGCCTCCCTGTCTGGAAAGGAGCTGGGGAATAAAGAACGTCCACAGCACTTGACCTTCGCCGTTGTAGTTATTAGATAAGGAGTCCCGGGCATAAGACTGCAGCATCTGCGGTCTACAATAAGAATGTAACTCCCATTATAGAGTCTTTGAAAGAATGGTTCTATTTCAGTTGCAGGTGCGCCTTGCTGGTGACATGAAAGGTTGTGACATAGCACAATTGTTGCCACTAAGAAACACTTTCTGTCCTTTATTACTGACACATGCATGTGAATAGGGCAGGTTCCAAGTTGTTTTAAGGTACCCCTTTCCCAATTTCTCGTACATGCCAGCCTGTATATATTTTTGGCAGTATTGAAACCTGAAGGTTGAGATTGGAATATTTATGATTCCGTGGATTATCCATTCACTGACAGGTCGTTCTGACATTGTCATTGGTAATCTTTCTAGTTTTTCAATGCTCAAGATTGTATAATCAGCACCCTTTTGCGCCATACCGATTTGTCTATCAGTAAGGTTAAAGATTTGTAATAGTGACGTTGTGTTGATTAAACGCCAAGGCACATAGCCTGAACGCAGATTTTGTAACGTCCAGCCAAGCTGTACAATAGAACGCAATTGTGACTGACCATGTTGTAATAACAGTAAGTCTTGCGATAATATATCGATTGCTGACGACACAATGCTGTCCAATGAAAAAATTCTGGAGGACAGAGTCATTAACCCATTGTCCACTACAGAAAGTGATTTTTCCAAATTGATACGGTCAATTTCCCGTATTCTTTCTGCTGTCTCAATTTGAGTAACCTTCCAGGCCTCATTGTATGCTGCATATACAGAGGCTGCTATGAAACGCTTTTGACGCTGTTTGCGTGGTCCCAGTATGAAATCACGCAAGTCAGCACCATCAGTAAGTAAAGTTAGGTGTTGCTTAATTTCAGGCAGTGTGGAAGTTTGTAGCCATTGAAGGCATAATTTGCCCACACTGTAGGTTGTTATTATCCCTGGATGATGTCTTTGGGGATATCTAGGGTCTGGCCTGGTCATTTTGAAACCCTGTGTTTTATTCAGGAATCTATCTTGACAGTTATTTGTATCTGTGGGCCAGATCAACCATTGTTTCCAATCAGGATGTGTTCTGTTTTGGTTTAATATATGGTTTACGTCTATCTCTTCATCTGTATCAGAGCTATTGCTAAACATTGTTGGCTTTGGAATAGACGGTTTATTTAAATCTTTGATTTTGGCTAAGCCAAGACAGGTGGTTTGTTGAACAGTGTCATTTAAAAATATCATTTGTTCTGGGATCATGCAGGCTCTAAACAAAGCTTCTATACCCTGTACTTGCCATTCTTTTGTACCCCAAACACTTTTCAAATCAACATTTTTGTCCCAATAATCAAATCCAAAAGTATTCATTTTTTCGAAGAATGAATCTGAATATATCAATTTTGTGTTGGTTATCATGGTTTTCATCCCTGTCTTGTTTGACAATTTAAAATAAAATGTTTCAGCATTACTTATGTTAAAACCTGAAAAATATGAATATTTGTCATAAACGGTTCTAGAGCTCCCTTTTGGAGGTGTAGCACAATGTTCCCATTGATTATAATTTAAAACATTTCTAGGTTGTGCCGATTTATGTAAAAAATGGTTACCATAATGGTTATAGCAATACATACTATCATAATTTGTAGAACCTTGCAAATAATCATGTTTTGTAAATTTAGCAGACATTACTAAGTCAGACATCATATTGTTGATGCTTTCGAAGTCCCAATCATCAGCAAATGAGTTTGGTTTTGCAAAGTCACTCAAGGAGATCTTGATTTGGTGTGGATATTTCAGGATCTCGACCGGACCATAAATTTCATAGTCAGTGTTGTCCCAGGCTACCCCACCAGGTATTGGATTGGCTGTGAAGTTGGCTGAAGAAAGTTCTGAAGAGAGTTCTCTTTTCTCGACGTGTGAAGATGTGTGTGGTTTGAGGATCAAGTTGATGTTCTGACTTGCTGTGTCCATTTTAGCATATTTTCCCTCAATGAAGCGTCCCAAAGTAAATACCATGATGAGCCAAAGTATGAGGATAAATGCACCAAAACCCACCCAAAATTCAATCCATGGAGAAACCAGATATGTTTCTTTCAGTTGTTTCAAAAGTTCCTTCGCTTTGTCTTTAAAGGATTTTGATGATGGCTGTGTCTTTGATTCACTGAGGCTTTCAGAGGAATCATCGAAGTTGATGAAGTACCCGGATGCAGTTCTGTCAATTGTTCCAATTGCTTCAGGATTTTTGTTTCTTGCATTGTCACTCGGCACTTCATTGTAGATTGGTGTGTCTCTGCTAAATGTCTTTATTTGGGTTTTAAGAGGTCTGAGTTCTATTGCATTGTTGCATAGTCCTTCTTGTTCTTCTTTAGGCGTTTCGAATGTGATGAGCCTTTTTGTTAGGACCTCTGTGCTGGTAGCAAACCTTGGTGTTCTGCTACTTATTGGGAGTCCACTTGGCCTACTGTTTGTTATCGGCCACATGTTGTGGTTTTACCAGGTCGATGGATACAACTCGGTTCTCCTTTTTACCAGCAAGTGGCGGTAGTACAACTGATCTTGTCCTGTTGACAGACAAGACAGGAACTGCTTTTCTGTAAGAAGGCCCAAATTCCTTCTTTACCGCGATCTTCTCCCTGACTAGATCCCCGACTTTTGGAATCCAGACAGGTCTTGCTGGGACAGGTGGTGATTCTTCAGTGGTTGTTGGCTGTTGTTTCAACTGTATGTTGCTCAGGTCTTTTCTTGTTTTGTTTAAGTCCTGCAAAATAGCCAAACGGTCTTTGACATCAAAGGTTTTTTCTATTACCACTGAAGTCTGACTATCAAGGTCAGAGATCAACATCCTAGTTCCGAATAATAATTCGTACGGACTGAATCCCTTCAGAGAATTTCTTGGCAAGTTATTTAGACTACGTTGGACACTTATTAGATGTTTGACCCACCCAGCTCCCGAACCTAATACCTTTGCCGTTATAGATTGCTTTATGTCACTGTTTTTTCTTTCAACAATTCCGTTCCCCTCAGGGTGAAATGGACAAGAGTACCGCAATTGCACGCCCATGCTGACCATGGCCTCCTTATAAGCCCGAGAGCTAAAAGCAGGACCATTGTCCGAATGCAGCATGCCAATTGCGTATGTGCCGATAAAGACTCGCAAATCTTTTATAACAGTTCTGGCGTCAGCCGTTCGCTGGGGCCACATCCATATGAATCTCGTGCATGAATCCACTGCGACCAAGATATATTTATAGTTACCATCCCTTTGTAAGGGACCGCAGTGGTCTAGATAAACACAGGCTAATGGTTTATCCGAGATTAGAAGGGGCGTCTGTGCTGGACGTCTCACCGTTGATACTTTCATTTTTTGACATATTTCACATGCTAGAACATAGTTCCTTGTTTGTCTTCTCATTTGTGGCCACCAGTATCTCTGTTTTAATAATGATACTGTGGCTGAGACGCCAGCATGAATAGAAGCAAGCCCTTCGTGTGCCGCTATTATTAGTCCTAACCTATGTTCCATGTTTGGAATTGCCCTATCCCCCACTCCAGGGATTCGAGCAAAAGGAACATTGTTTGCATCAGTTATGTATGAGTATTTTACTGGAAAGCCTTTAGGGAGTGGTTCTATCGAATCCTTTTCTGAAGCGCTGACAGCTTGTAAAATTTCGCTGTCTATTTTTGTTTTTGACCGGGTGACGGCAGCTACGGAAGCCGTTTGCACAGCTGCCTTCGCGGCCTCATCAGCCAATGAATTCCCTGCAACGTGAACGCCATCACGTTGATGACTCAGTGTATGTATCACGTGAGTCTTTGGTAGTTCTTTTTGTAAAAGAGCTACTTGTTCCCAGAGCATTTTATGCTTGATTGTGCCACCTTTCGCATCCCTGAATCCGTTCTGAAGCCAGATCTGCAAGTATTCATTATAAGATTGAACGCAATAATACGAATCGCACACTATGAGTGTGGGGAATTCTCGATCGGTATTTTCAAGCGCCATCTTGAATGCTAGTAGTTCAGCTCGCTGAGCTGTACAATCTCCTAGGGATTGTGTTTTAGTGAGGGTTGGTTTAAATTTCCCTTCGTGCCAACGACCTTTAACAATCGCGCACGCAGCACTGTAAGCTTGTTTACCCCCTACTGCGGGTTGTGCTGATCCGTCTGTATATATTATACAGCCGTAGTGATCTAGAGGCAGAATTTCGGTTGGCGGAGGACATTCAAATTCATATTGGAGAAATTCTTGTGTTTTTAAGTAAGGATCAAATTCGTACACCACGTCTGTTGCAGCAAGAGAGTTAGCCCATTGTATCCATCTCGGATGGAGTGCTTTAGCATTTGGAATGCTTGCCTTTGTTACCGCCTCTAAGGCTGGTATTGGTGTCACGATTACTATTCGTTTACCTTGTGCCAGGGCTCGTTCTTTTGCTATAGCTGTCTGTGTTGCTGTAAGAATTTTTTCCGTTGGGCTAAATTTCATTTCAGCCTTAGTGTACAAGTGTGATTTAAATGCAATTGGTACCTTTTCTCCCTCATTAGAGGTCAGGTATGTGAATCCGCATCTCCCTGGGATGACTCGGATCACAAGGTTGCGTGTGTTATCACGTGTTTCTAATTTTGTTTTAATTAGCATGTCTGTTTGTAAGGATCTCAAAATTTCTGTGTGTGTTTGAGTCCAACTGGATCTTTTAAAGTCTGGTTTAATTAGATCATAAAGGGGTTTGACCCTTTCTGCGTAATTTGCAATGTATGTTCTTCCGAAATTTAGGAAGCCTAGAATTGACTGTAGGTTTTTTAGTGTTTTAGGAGCTTGGATTACGGCACATTTCTCTAGGAAATTGTCTGCCAGGCTTTTGCCTTCACTTGATAACTCATATCCTAAGAATAGGACTGTCAGATGGGCAATTCTGGACTTTTTAAAGTTGAATTTGTAACCCTCTGCAGCGAACCCAAGTATTATGGTGTTCACTCTTTTCAAGTGAGTATCCAAGTCATCATCTGTTAAGTAAATGTCATCGACATAAGATAATGCTTCATCATCATATAGTTGTAGTAATTCTGTTACTCTCGCTGAGAATACCCCTGGGCTGTTCTTGTACCCCTGGGCTAACCGACAGAATTGTTTTTGAGTGCCTTTTACTGAGAATGCAGTTAAATATCTGCTCTCTGGTGCTATGTTTTGACAAAAGAATCCATTGGAGATGTTCCAAGGTTGTTTTGTATTTTTTGCGCACTATGTTATTCATTAGTGCAGCACTGTGTGAGTTTTGCACTGCAAAGGTTTTGCAACATGTGTTAAGGTGTCGGTAATCCAAAACTAGACGATATGAATTGTCTGGTTTGGAGACCGGAAACAAAGGGTTGTTCATTTGTGAGGTGCAAGTTTCAATCACCCCCTGGTATTCTAGCTGATCTAGTATTTCATTTACTTGTTTTTTAGCTTCTTGCTTAATTGGGTACTGCCTTTGTGCAGTAGGTTGTGATTTTAACTGGATTTTGTGAGGAGGAGAATCCTCATCCCATCCTACATGATTTTTATATAAAGCAGGTGCTAAGGCCACTGCCCACTTTCTAGCAAGTGTGTATTTTTTATGAATCGGTATTTGATTCGAGAAGGCAGGCATAATTACTTCTTCGCCATGAGGGCACTCCCTGACAAACTCAGGTGGCCAGTCTTTTTCAGCTAGAAGGATGTCATAACCCTTTGAGAGGTTATCCCAAAATAGTCCCCTTATTTTCCTAGTCTTATCTCCCTCTATACGTAATGTTATCTCGTATATCTTGTGGGGCTTGCTAACTCTGGTGTCTGCAGTTTCCACTTGAAGGTATTCATTCGTGTCCACTGTCTCCAGATGATTCATAAGGACTTTGCGAGCTATGCTCACCTCTGCTGCGCTGTCTAGCATTGTCTGAGCCCATTCTCCGTTTTTCAGTTGTGTCCTCAGTATTCTCGGCATTTTTAACTACCTTGATACTGGCTACCTTCTTTTTTGGAAATTGTAATTTCTTTTTTAGCTGAGCAGGTTCCTTGTCTTTGGACTTGGCGTGCTCTTCTGATCGTCCTCTTCGTTCCGATTTCTGCGAGGAATTCTGAAAAGATTGAGAGGGACGTGTATCAATGTCTTGATATCTATCAGGTTTTTTAATATTATCCCTATTTCTAAGGTTATATCTATTCCCAGAGGGGTCACTCTGCGGTGACCTCTGTCTTTGGTTTGGAGATTTCTCTCTTCGCCTAGGAGACCTTCCTCGGGACTGAAATTTCTTTTCTTTAGGATTGGATTGTTTGTTTCCATCCCAGTTCTTTTTTGGTGAATTATTATTATTAAAAAATATTTTTTCTGGACTTGTAGTCAGTTGCGGTTTTACTGGTATTCCTCCTAGACTATCTCTGCCTAGTTCTTCATAGGATTTTTCTATGATTCTGGCAATTTCAGCTGGTTGGTCTGCTATATCTGTCTCTTTTAACCTCTGGCGGATCGCCACGTTTGCTGCTTCACCTTTTATGTTGGCTAATAATATAGCCGAGACCTGCTTGAAGTCTTTCAGTAATTTCATACCAAGAGTTAAAGCGGGTTCTGGACCATATTCATCTTGAATTTGTTTTAGCACATCTGGTATTACCGAAATGGATGGAACACCGTGCGTTTTTGTGTAGATGGAAGCAAAGACTGTACCCCAAGTGTCACAGTCCTCAATGTGTGGTGCGATTCCCATTGGGAGACATATAGTCAGAATCCTGTGTTTTTCCAGCGGGGTGGTGTCAGGAAACACCGCCTCTATTTGGGTGATTTTCTGTGCCAACCAGAATGGTATCTGTTCCCGTTTAGCTGGAACTTTACCTAGGCAGGATTGGATGTTCTGTGGTGTAATTTTATTTGTGTTCCCCTGGTGAGGGGTCAGCTGTGGAAGTTTAATCGCTGGCTGAATTGTTGAAGTCCGCATTACATACTGAACTAATTGTCTATGAATTTTTAGTAGTTGTTTTAGCTGTATTAACAGCTCTGCTGCAGGCATTCTATCGATGTCTGGATGTGGTGTGTATCCGGCTAAGACCGGCCACGTTGCTCCTGGTCTACCTAAAGGACCGAGCCTTGTAATGTGATTGTTATGTATTAGGGCGCCATCAAATAAGAGCAAATGCTCTTGGAATTTGAGTGGTACTTCCACCTCCTCGAAAGGAGTGTACGTTTCAGGAGGTTCCTCTACTTTGTAATAGTGGAAGTACTTTGTTACAGCATTTGCTGCTGGAAAATGTATCCATGAATAGTATACCTCTGTCTGCCGATATTCGTGTGCCTCAATTACGAATATGACTGTGCCACCTCTAGGTGTCAGTCCATTTTCTATAAGTTTTAAGGTTATAGATCTCCTTTTAATGACCGGAATGAGTGTTATATTCGGGTCTGCTGCTTGCATGGTAGCATCAGCATCTGCAAGTTCAGTAGCTAATCTAACTGCCTCTCTTTCGTCATCACTCTCTGCCATTTTACAGACAGGATGGTATTATGTCTATTTGCAGATCAGGTTTCTTTATGGAACAAAGATTAGATGCACAATATTTTGGAACTGTTTATCCTTCAACGTTGACTTGACCAAGAACCATACATAGGAGTTCCCTCCTGCGAGGTTTTGGAGGATATAACCTTTCACCCACTCCAGACGTCTTTGGAGTATAATGGGAAAAGGGGTCTGAGTGAGAAAGCACGACTGAGTTACTCTAAATGTCTTACGTTAGTTTTATCGCCCTTTCCAAACGCGTTGGGCGCCATGTAGTGTAGCTCCTATTTTCCCAATAGGCTCTGCGCATTGGAATAGTACCTACAGCAGTAAAGGCCTAGGCCAGACGTTAACTAGGTCTACTACTGTCGATACTAGACTTAATTTTTGGGTTTGCCAGCTAAGCTCAGAGTTCGCTAGAAACTTTCTCGAATGTTCAAGGAAGGAATTAACTCCCCTGATTAGACAAGAAGGGATTTAGTTTCTGACAACCATAGAACATGACAACTTTGCTCTCCCCTAATCAAGAGTCAATCTCGAGAGTCGTGTGAGCACAAGGCAATTATTTTACTCAGTCAGTACGTGCATTCTTAGTCTCATCAGAATGTAGAGAAAAGGAAGAGACGGGCGTGTTCAATAAAAAGGTGTTATTTATTGATCAGTGTCTTTTCTCATACATGAGAAATGGATCGATATTGCAATACTTATAGTTAAGTAAAGTGCATACATTAAAAGCAATAGTATAAAATAATACTGTAAAAACATTGATATGGTTTCTGAGCCATATGATGTTTAAAATGATTAAAATATATTTACATACACATATACATTTGACTAAACGTACTCAACTGGTGTTTCTAAATACGCCTACCCCGTGTACCTGACCTAAGTCTAATGCGTGGGCGGGAATAGAAAGTTACAGTTTAAGTTAAGTTTGTTTTTGCCAAGTGAATAACTAAAGAATTCTCTGTGAGGGGTTATTCAGTTCTGTACCTGGAAGTTAGGATGAATGAGGAATGGTATCTCTTTCTCTGCTCTCGATATTCCAGGCTGCCTGCGAGGGCTGCCCGAAAGCGCCGGTGCTGGGTCTCTCGGCTTGAGATAGCAGCGCGTCTCTCAGCGCGTCAGGAAGGCGGGGCTACTGCCAGCGGGGTCTGCTTCTGCTCTCGGCTTCGGCAAGTATGGCTGCTCCGTCTTGTCACCACGCGTGTGTTTGCATAGGGCAAGGTCGGCAATATTTATACCTTAAAGGTGCCGAGATTGACGTAAGGATGGACATAGATACGTCAATAAAGATGTCATACGACTTGCTCGTTAGCACATTCTTTACTAAAGTTCTCTGTGAAATCAAAACAATGGCCGCACGGATTTTCCAGGTTGTCATAGGTTTGATTTGTTATGAGAACGTCGTATGCCTTATCAGGGGCTGGAGGAATGTCGCTTGTCTAATTAGATCTCAAGCGTTATGACCTAATCAGATAACACGTTCCTGTGCCGTAGTGTGACTGCGTCAGATAACGGTATCTGCATCATGGGGGTTTTCTTGCCTCATGGGCTGACTGTTAGTTAACTTGATAGTTAGTTTAACCAGAATAGGGTCAGGAATAGGGGGACTGATTCAGAACCTATAGAAATACACAACAAGTGCCCTGCCTGCTTTTCGCAGATGACACACTACTCACTGCCAGAACGCCCAAAGGGATCCAGAACCTTTTGAATACATTTGACAAAGCCTGCATGGAGAGGGGGCTCGAAATAAACTGCTCAAAGACAAAATATATGTCCTTTAACCCATATAAATCCGACAAGGGGAAACTTGTGCTGGGTACGCAAACCCTGGAGCAGGTCAAGGTATTTGATTACCTGGGCGTGTGCATTAGCGATAGGCTGGCCTGGACACCACAAAACTGAAAAGAGCACTCTGACCCTCCAACATGCTGATTGTGCAATAGTCCGGAGGGCCAGGGCGTCTCCATATCGGCAATTTCGCCCATATTGGAACTTCATAGTGCCAAAGGTCTAGGAGCAGCCCTATATGGGGCTGAGCTATGGGGGCTGGAACATTTGAAGGATTTAGCTGTAGCTGAAAACTAATTTATCAGGGTGATCCTGAATCTACATGTGAACAACCCCCTGCCGCTTAGACTTGATCTTGGTCTTAAACCCATAAACCGCTTCGCTATTCTCAGGGCTCTCCTGTTCTGTAGAGTATGGACTTGTAATACACAGGTCCCGGTGAAGGAGGTCCTGGAAGAGTTAATTGCCTTGCACAAACAAACAGGTCGTATTCAGTGGTTTAATGTGATCAAGAACTGGTCCCTAAAATTAGGGCTGGGTTGTATTTGGGAGGAGCCAGGGTCTATAATAAAATCAATAGTCCCCCTTCTAAAAAAAAAAAAAAAAAAGGTTCCGGGAATATATGGACTCACAGTCTAGAAAGCAATGCACATGGCACTTTAACCTCTAGTTTTTTAAAACATCATAGGATGGTATGATCTCGAAATGTTTCTGAATGATCTTGTAACCCCTCAGGCAAGAGCCTTGTACATCCGATTTAGGTATGGAGTTCTCCCTCTAAACTCTAGACAGGGATACTCATAGTACGGCCCGCGGGCGGCCCGGCAAGCCTTCTCTGGCGGCCCGCGGACCTTTCAGACATCTAACCGAGTTTTTTTTTTTTTAAAAGGCTGTCTGCAACCAGAGCTCGACTCAGACTCTGCTGCCTGTGGGGGCCGGACGATTTCCGCCGTAGTCAGAGTGGGGCTGCAGGGGCGCTGAGAGGTGAAAATAGCCTCATTAACATGCTAATGGTCTGACCATTAGCATGTTAATGAGGCTATTTTCACCTCTAAGCGCCCTGGCAGCCCCACTCTGACTACGGCGGAAATTGCCCGGCCCCCACAGGCAGCAGAGTCTGAGTCGAGCTCTGGTTGCAGACAGCCTTTAAAAAAAAAAGAAAAAAAAAAAAAAAAAAAAAAAGGAGGTATTCGCTCTGTGCTAGCTTCACAAAGGCACTGATGCCATGGATGTATGCGTCGAGTTCAATATCCAACACGTCTTCCTTTCCTTCCGTAGGGCAGGATGTTGGGCAGGATCATCCCAGAGCACCATCAGAAAACAAGCATTTACAATGCAATGGTTTCGCCTTTGGAAAAGTTAGAGCTATTGGCATTGTAAATGACAAAATGTGTATTTATGTGTGAAGCAAGCACAGCGAGGGGGCAGTGAAGCAAGCGCAGCGAGGGGGCAGGGAAGCAAGCACAGCGAGGGGGCAGGGAAGCAAGCACAGCCAGGTGGCAGGAAAGCAAGCACAGCCAGGTTGCAGGGGAGCAAGCACAGCCAGGGGAAGGGGAACTAGGGGGCGGATGCCCATCATCTGCACTGGCACACCTCTGCTGTGTGCCGTCACAAAGATACACGGTACAGGACAAACAACTGCAACCTACGTGTCCGATATGCACACCTAAAAGGAACAACTGCACTCCTAACTCCAAAGTGCCAGCAGACACATACATCGTGTGTACATAGAGCCATTTCAGGAACCTTTTCTTAGCGCCACCACCTCACCTTCACACTCGGGCAACTCTCCAGGCGGGGCACAAGCTAGACATCCACTAGCAGCTTTTGAAGCAAAGAGGAGTATGTAGTCGAGGAGTACCAGCCATGTCATTACAGATAACCTCTTAAAAAAGTAATTTCTAAGTACTTGGAAACTGAGCAAAATAGGGTAAAAAAAAAAGTGCAAAAATGTAAAGAAAAAATGCAAATAATACAAAACAGGCTTAACTTTTGGCAGTGTTTTAAATGTTTGAGACTGCTTCTTACAACAGGCTTATCGCATGAAGAACATCAAAACCTTATTTTAAATAACCCTAGGAACCACGTCTGGGATCCCTCATGGAATGGATAATAAAAACGGTAGAGAGGCTCATCACAGAATGGTGCACGACTTAGCAGTTTTTCTACAGAGATCCACACACATCCCCTGTCGCCTAGTCCTCCAAACTCAGCACACTTTAATATAAAGAGATAACGACTTTTGCAAAGTTAACTAGGCAATGTGCGACAACACACAAACCTAAAAGGATCCGTTTTAGGAAAGCAACTACAAAAACAAGGGACCAAAAATAAAGACAGAAAACCAAGGAAGAGAGATGAATGAGATTGGACAAGGGTATGTGTGAGAAGCCCTCTAGTCGCATCCCTCACTCTAACTCATCCAAGCAGTGAGAGGGGTCATCTCTCTTTAAACAAGCACCACCATCAAGTTCCTGCATGTGCAGGCAGCTACTTGCAAGCACAGAAATAGCCACAAAGCAATCCATATTCAGTTTGCATCCACCAACAGCATGTCACAGTACAGCTCTGCCATGATTTTGACTACATGCAACACCCTCATCTAATCAAGCTTCGTGTGTTCTGGCAGCATAATTACCTTATCATGCAACATTGAGGTACTCTGACTTCATGAGGATGCCGAATCAGAATCTGTCAGAGGGTGGCTGTGACCTCACCTCTGCCACCTTCACAGGTCCTGGAGGCATATAGGGCCCTCCTTCTTCAACCACTTCTTGTGTAGGCTGACTGCATTCACTAACCCACCAATACAATCCTAGTGTGGGCCGCTTGTGTGTATGGACTTCGCCTCAACAGACATCACCTGTCACAGCTGCTTGCAGCAACCTCGCTCTTCAATACTGGCATGCTGTATCTGAATCCAGTAACCTCACCACTAAGTTCTTGTGAGAGTCGGCCGCATTGTTGGACCATGCCAGCGCGATCTTCACACATTCTTGCGGCATGCAGCCACCAAACTATACAGTCCTTGCAAGTTCTGGGTGCACACAGTAAACTAACTACAGAATCTTGTGCTGACATGTTTGGGCCTTACATCTGCAATTTTAGTATGTTCTGACAGCAGACCGTGATCTCACAGTAAACTCTTTCTACAATAGGCAGAGATCTTACCATGCAATCCTAGCATGTTCTGGCTGTGTGCAGTGAACTACAAAACCTTGTTTGGGCAGGCTGCATGCTGTGCCCTCTCATCACAGACCTCCTTGGCAGTAACAGACTTGGATCAAGCTTCATTTGACGATCATCTTGATTTCAGTTTGCCCAATAAGGATCCCTCCAGAAAGCATACTGCTTGATAATATGGGATGCTCTCATCAGGCATTGCCATATCCACTTGCAGTGCTTTACATCAGCATGTACTTTTGGAACTACAGCATGAAGGCTCAACAGGACACTACACACCGTACTTCCGGAAGAACTGAGCGGTGCACTCCCAGCTCAGCAATGGTGCAATGTGCTCCCTGTACAATAACTGTTACACACAGCACTATCCACTCTCCTCAAAACAGCATCACTGCTCCTCACAGCACTGGGATGTGCTCACCTCAGCATTACTGTTTTCCACCCAGCAGAACCCACCGAAATGATAACAAAAAGTTTGCTTCACACAGCACCACATTCCTCCCTGCAGCATTACTCCTGCACACAGCACTACCACCCTGCGCATCAGGACACCGTCTCGATACACAGCTCCTCGCCCTGTGCTGTAGGCCCATCCCTCACCCAGGTCTGTGCAAGCAGCCGTGTCTCACACAACACTTAAAAGCTGAAAGTGCAGGCAAAACAAACAAGGTGAAGGTGGGGCAGCCTGCCAAGATGAAGACACGAGATTCCATGGGAGAAAAGGAGGGTGGAAGGGGGCGGGGGTAAGGAGGGCTGAGATGGGAGATGCGCCTTCTAAGGCCATCTTTGATGGCTGAAATATAAGTTTACCCAATGTGAAAAAACAACCCTTAACAAAGCACAGAAAATCCCCTCTTATGTAAAGTGCATCCTCGTTGCGTTGCGCTCACAGCTAGCTTCCTTTCCCAAATCCCCTTATGCGCCTGAAATTCCTGAGGCAACACCACGTGTGTCGTCATGAACTGCACAGTGGATCCAGGCGCATAAGGACACGGTGCGCTTTGGAATATGATAGCAAAGCTACACAAACACACTGTTCCGCCATGCTGCCCAGGCCGTGCAAATATCTGCTGCAAGCGGCACTTTTCATGTTTCCCTCTGGCACACTTTTAGCTTAACAAGGCTTTTCTCCACATAAACAATACAGCAAATGTTCTGAAATCTCAAAAACAATCACGCTGTGCACGGTTTCAGTTTACAGGAGTACAAAGGCAGCGGCGCACAGCACTACCATCCTGCTACCACCCTGCTCATCAGGACACCAACGTCTCCATACAAAGCTCCTCGCCCTGTGCTGTAGGCCCATCCCTCACCCAGCTCTGTGCAAGCAGCCGTGTCTCGCACAACACTTAAAAGCTGAAAGTGCAGACAAAACAAACGAGGGGGAGGAGCGCCTTGAATCAGAGGTGAAGGTGGGGCAGCCTGCTAAGATGAAGCTACGAGATTCCATGGGAGAAAAGGAGGGTGGGAGGGGGCGGGGGTAAGGAGGGCTGAGATGGGAGATGGAAGAGAGGAGACTGGAAACGATTGCAGCGCTGGAGACAGAGTGACTGACTCCGGATCAGCCAGCGCTGTAGAAATGATCCAAGTAGAATCGTGTCGGGGGCGCTGGGACTTGCATAGAAAAACTTGTAAACTGAATCACCTGACAGTGGGAGGGGGGAGGGACGGACAGCGGGAGGGGGGACAGGCTCAAGACAGCGGATGGGGGGACGGGCACACGGACAGCAGGAGGTAATATCCCTTAAATGCGCCTTCTAAGCCCATCTTTGATGGCTGAAATATGAGTTTACCCAATGTGAAAAAACAACCCTTAACAAAGCACAGAAAATCCCCTCTTAAAAAAGATATCAGATGCCTATGAGGAGGAGGAAACCTTTTCATGATTTGGTAATTCAGCATAAAGAGTTACGGCCAGCCTCCGATGTTGACTCGCTCCCTGCCCTGTTTGCGAGTTTTTAACCATCAGGCTTGGTAATTCAGCTGCGGAGTATGGGAAGGCAGGCGGGGTCCAGCCTCCAGTAGCCGTTGTGTTGATGAATAAACAATACACTTTGTTTGGTGTGCGGTAAAAGCCGAGGAGCCCGTGGCATCGGATTGCACGGTCGAACGTGCCTCACCAGAGGTATCGCTTCCTGCCCTGCTTTCCACGGGCGCTTTTGAAAGTCCGGCCTTTGTCACCCGAGAAGAGAGCTTCTTGTTTCTGCCGGTAGAAAGGAGAGTGAGAGTGCTCACCTCTGCTCCCCGTCCGACGGCCTCTTTGAAGCCATGGAAAATGCGGCGGGCACAGCGGAAATGCCGAGTCAGTGCACACTCCGAGCCGCAAAAAGACCAGGAAGAACAGCGGTGGATAACTAAAGCTGCCACAAGCCGTATGGAGCCAACGATAGCTGGGCACAGAAAGAACGCGTGTGAGGTTTCCACCGGCCGGAGACACGGACAACGGGGGTGTGGGGGACGGAACGGACAGCGGGAGGGGGGGCGGGATAGGTTTAAGAAAAGCGCTTAGCGGCTCCCGCGAGCTGAGGAGCTCTTATTTGTGTTGCATCAGGGGATGAAATCACTCTCCACTGGGCGCCATCTTCAAAGAAATGCCCAAACAAACCTAAACACAAAAAAATAAACCACCGCCCACCGCCGTATGACGTAGGGAAAGGGGTGGGATGAGAAAAAATCGCGGGAACGCCCCCGAATCTGGTCCGGCCTTGACGGACAGATCCGGCTTCCAATGGCTAGCCTCCATTTATGGAGCTAGCCAATGGAAGAAGGGGCGAATTTAAGTCCCCCATACTGCAAAACAAAAGATTTCTCCTGAGCGGAGCTAGGAGCTCCGGCCCCAGGCGAAACCTAAAAACCTTTGACTCCCTGATACAGGAAGCCTTGGATAATCTAATGATTGAGGGAGAGACCATCGTACAAGCGGCTCGCAAAGCCATTGTCCGGCATGACTATTCAGCTGTGCCGACTATCTTCCCCATTCTGCGGCACCTGAAGCAGATAAAGCCAGAATTCGATAAGGTTTTACAGGGGACTGCAGCGAGCACCAAGAACAAACTACCAAATCTCATCAACTCCACGGAAACTACTGGAGCCAAAGCTCTGGACGATTTTGCTGACAGTATCAAGAATGACCCAGACAAGGAGTACAATATGCCTAAGGATGGCACAGTGCATGAACTCACAAGTAACGCAATCCTATTCCTCCAGCAGCTCCTGGATTTCCAAGAAACTGCTGGTGCCATGCTGGCCTCCCAAGAGACGAGCTCATCAGCCACGAGTTATAGCTCGGAATTCAACCGACGGCTTCTAAGCAACTACATGTGTAAAGTGCTTGGCAACCTGCAGCTTAACCTCCTGAGTAAATCCAAGGTATATGAAGATATGGCTCTGAGTGCCATCTTCCTTCATAACAACTACAATTATATCCTAAAGTGTCTTGAGAAGTCTGAGCTCATTCAACTGGTGTCAATAACACTGAAGAATGCAGAGAAGCATTATAGGGGACACATTGAAGAGCAAATCGAGTTGTATCAGAACAGCTGGTTGAAGGTCACAGATTACGTCTCTGAGAAGAATCTCCTTGTGTTTCAAGGTGCTAAGCTCAAAGATACAGAAAGACAGATGATAAAGGAACGATTTAAGGGTTTTAATGATGGCCTGGAGAAGCTGTGTAAAATCCAGAAAGCCTGGGCGATCCCAGACCAGGAGCAGAGGGACAAAATTAGACAAGCACAGAAGAAAATCATACAGCTCTACTCCGTTGCCCATACTATGAGGACATCCATTTGTATCTATCTGCATATATGTCTTCAGATGTCCAAATTCACTGAAGACGTCGAAACCAATCTGATGGACTTTACCTTTGTTAAAGTAGGAGGGAGGGAGGGAAAGGAAGGCAGACAGCGGGAGGGAGACAGAGGGAGGAAGAGTGAGGGAGAGTGAGACAGAGGGAGGGAGAGCGATAAGGAGGGAAAGAGGGAGAGGGAAAGTGTGGGAGGGAAAGAGGGAGAGCGAGGGAGAGGGAGGGTGAGGGAGGGAGGGAGAGTGAGGGAGAGGGAGAGCGAGGGAGGGAAAGAGCGAGGGAGGGATGGAAAGCGAGGGAGCGAGGGAAAGGGAGGCAGACGGAGGGAGACAGAGGGAGGGAGGGAGGGAGAGGGAGGGAGGGAGACAGAGGGAGGGAGGGAGACAGAGGGAGGGAGGGAGTGAGAGAGTCAGAGTGAGAGAGGGAGAGATGGAGAGATGGAGAGAGAGAGAGTCAGAGGGAGACAGAGTCAGAGGGAGACAGAGACACAGGGAGAGGGAGAGGGAAAGGGAGAGGGGGAGGGAGAGGGAGGGAGAGAGGTAGAGGGAGAGGGAGAGAGAGGGAGGGAGACAGAGTGAGTGAGACAGGGAGAGATGGAGAGAGATGGAGAGAGAGAGAGTCAGAGGGAGACAGAGTCAGAGGGAGACAGAGAAACAGAGAGGGAGAGGGGGAGGGAAGGGGAGAGGGGGAGGGAAGGGGAGAGAGGGAGGGAAGGGGAGAGAGGGATGGAGAGAGAGAGAGGGAGAGGGAGGGAGAGAGAGGGAGGGAGGGAGAGGGAGGGAGACAGAGAGAGTGAGAGAGACCGAGGAAGAGAGGGAGTGAGAGAGTCAGAGTGAGTGAGACAGAGGGAGAGATGGAGAGAGTGAGTCAGAGGGAGACAGAGAGACAGAGGGAGAGGGAGAGGTGGAGGGAAGGGGAGAGAGGGAGGGAGACAGAGGGAGGGAGGGAGACAGAGGGAGGGAGGGAGACAGAGGGAGGGAGGGAGGGAGACAGAGAGGGAGGGAGGGAGACAGAGGGAGGGAGACAGAGGGAGTGAGAGTCAGAGTGAGTGAGACAGAGGGAGAGAGATGGAGAGAGAGAGAGTCAGAGGGAGACAGAGACAGGGAGAGGGAGAGAGGGAGGGAGAGAGGGAGAGGGAGAGAGGGAGAGGGAGAGAGGGAGAGGGAGAGAGAGGGGGAGAGAGGGGAGAGAGAGGGGAGAGAGAGGGGAGAGAGATGGGAGAGAGATGTGTGTCTATGCCGGGTCTGGTGGCTCAGTGGACGAAGGCGTCCGCAGCAGGGACCTATGATCAACCTCATGGTCAGTTTTTTTTTTTGCTCTAGCCCCGCCCCTTCCCCACTGACCCCGCCCCCACCGGCGCGGCCCTCAGACACAAACCACACTGTAAATTTGGCCCCCGAGAGAAAGTTTGTGAGTACCCATGCTCTAGAAGAAGCTCCTGGGAAAATGTGTCTGTAACATCACAGTGCCCCACATGCCATACTTCCACGAGACCCTTGGTCATTTTCTTTTCTTTTGTCCGTCTTATGTTGATCCTCGGACAACCTGGATAATTCCTGCCTGCCGCTTATTATCTTTTACACGCCCCAGTGAAGCCCTACGCATCTTTAGGTCAGACGCCACAAGGTGGCTTGTATTTGCAATATCGAGATTTTTGCTCCTTGCCTTGTGGAAGAGGTCAAAAAAGGATTAAAAGTGCTTCTGAGATCTTGACTTGACAATACTAATTATTCGGACCCCAGGGAATTGAACAATGTATTTTATACTGTTTAGATGCTGTGATAGCATGTTTTAAAATGCTATTTTTCCATGAAATACAGCACTGTATATTTTAATTGTTTTTATGCATAGGAACTGTTCTTTTATGATGTAAATGAGCATGTTTTTGATCGAATAAAGATATATATAATATGGATTAATACAGATGGAAAAGTCAAAAAAATAAATACCATAAAACCGGGAGCCCTAATTATAATGAGGGAAATTAAAGCGGAACGGTAAACCTGCCTCGAAGCTTTGAGAACCACCTATACGACACTAGGCTCTGGCATTTTTTGTTTGGGTTTGTTTTTAACGCACTGAGAATGAATCTAAATTGCTCCACGGATTTAACCCAAGAAATGCCCTCTACAGAGAGGTAATTTATGTACAATTTGGTTAAACCTTGTGTTTGGTTAAACCTTGTGTTTATTAAGACAATGTGTGCCTGACATGTACTTTAGTGCTAAATCCGCAGCCATGGCTAGCTTATTAGGTGACAGTAGATCCCACGCTGAGTTGGGAAGTCCACTCTTGTAAATGGTAAAAACACAAAACCAAGAGTTCTGGAAGGCAGATAGCTGCTGCCTACAAAGAACAGTATGACTGAAGGAGTCACACTGACATGGGGCAGCTTGGCAACACTGCAGTCAACTTCTAGGGTCATCTTTGAAAGGCCAGTGGACTGGAGTGAATACTTGCTTCTGAAAGACTTACATGGATGCTTCATAATCTGTTAGACCTTACTGAAAGGCTAACAGAGTTGAACAGAGGTAGTCACGTCAGGATTATCTCTGAAAGGCTAGATGGGCGGAGGTAGAATCAGTCATATCAATCAGTTAAAGAATTAGGGCGAAGTCAGCCGCTTCCCTTCCACATTAATATTCCTGATTGAAAATTAAGTAAACATTTACTTTATTTTTTTATAGGTGTATTTGTAGAGTCTGCATTCTTCCCCAAAGGGTCTCTAGTTTGTTTGCAGATAGTAGATCTTTGTTATCCAGCTTACTGGTACTCATTTTATGAACCCTATAAGGATGAAAGGCGAATGGACTCACCAGGATTTGAATCTGTGATCATGAGGGGTATGTATAGATTCCCGCAGAGGACGCATTAGTCTATTGAGTCACCACCCCCTTCTTGATCAAATAATGTTTTATAATAAAAACAAAATCTGTAATTAAAATGTATTTGTAAAGAAAATCTGGTAGAGTGGGGAGCTAGTGTGTCTAGTAACTTTATTATATTACAGACCTGCTGGGCTAGGGATGATTGTTAATTTTTGAGCCACGTTTATTTAGTTTATTGCTTGGCCTACACCCTTTCAGCTGAGATAATTAACCAGAAATGTTCTTTTTTTTGGGAAAAGAAAGGTTTTTTTCTCCCAAAACTCCCCCCAAAAACAGTGAGTACCATCTTCCAGTCAATTAGTATCGTCATTCCTATGAGTACTCCTCCACCGAGGAAAGCAGGGACTTGCGCCTGGAAAGTCAGGTAATGTTTTGAAGCACTTTATTTTCTTTCACGTGCTCCTATGGTAATTTACAGAGCTGCTGTATATATGCCATGCATACGCAAAGAAAAGTGCCTTGGATTCCTGATGACTCAACATTGGTAGTCCTGAAAGTGTACTGCAGGAGGAGAATGGAAGAGCTGCTGCATCCTTGGCCAGGGCATACCACATCTCCAGTGCCAGAGCCATGCTGTAGTGTATTGAAGCTCTCTGTCTCAATTAGCATCTCAACGTCTTCCTAGGTTACCAAGAGCCTCCACCAATAGGAGTAGACGACCAAGAACCAATGAGGTGATCACATGTTTCTTGAATAACTGTTTGTCCCTAGAATCTCCCTATTTTATGAGATTCTAGGGAATTCCCTATTTTGTGAAAAGCTTTGTGAAAAGCTTCAGCTCTGTGACTTAGAGCAAGTGCTATCAAAAGGTTACCCTGCAAACCTAGAGCTTTAGTGGGCCTGATCTAAACCAGATTTTCAGGATATCCATGCAAGATACATTTGCACACAATCTAAATGGAAGTCTGTTTCTTTTATTGCACTTGATCTTCTATATGGCTTCAAAGGCCATCGGAGACTAGGAATCGATGGCCTTGATCAATATCTTTGAGTGGTTGCTGAAACCAAGCTTAGAATTCTTTAGTAAAGATTGCCTTCAGCATTAATCTGCCAGATTTCGTCTGCTGATTATGGATAGAGGCTTCATCTTCAAAATTAGAGGATAGGGTTGTCCAACGTAAGTCCAGGAGGGCCAGATCTGTGCCACAATTTTAATGACCATGAAAAAAAAAAAAAAAATATATATATATATATATATATATATATATATTTTTTTTGATTTATTTATTTTTTCATAGTTTCAGCAACCACTCCTCAAAGATTGATCAAGGCCACCGACTCCTAGTCTCCGATGGCCTTCGAAGCCATATAGATGATCAAGTGCAATAGAAGAAACAGACCAACTCAGTGGTGTGCGGAAGAGCCGAGAGCAAGGAGAAGACGCAGATGCCATGTGCGCCTAGTGCTGAAACCAAGTCATCGTCCACAATAGTAGAATCTAAAAAAAGAATAATTTTGGGCACACAACTTCAAACGCAAACAAAAAGTAAAAGAAAAACCATTGGAGATTTGTTCTTGTTTTTAAATGCTGCGTGCTTTTTAAAATGGGATTCTAGTTTAGGCTTCAGCATCAAATTGAGGGATTTGAACTATTATTGTCAATTCTTTGTTCATAGTTCAAGCTTAGCTAATCAACGTACTCCATGCTCGGAGCACAAATTGACTCCTGGATACAGCTTCCAATGGAAGAATGCTGGTTTTCCTGCGATATGAAAGGCCAAAAATGCCAGTGGGGTAGGAGCGAATTCATTCGAGATCTAATGTGAACATTTAAACCAAAGAACGCTGTGACCAAGAAAAAAAAATGGATTGCCTCAATCTTCCTTTTTACTGATCCAGCCTTTCTTGGAGAGGAGAGATCAGTGTTGATGGAAGGTAAAGCAGAGTCCAACAACCAAGCAAGAAAGGGTAGAGGCTCACAGAGGTGTGTTGTAATGTAGGTCTGTAAAGTTATGGAGGGGATCACGCTTCTCCAGTCTGTTACAATAAATACTTGAACTTGAGCATTGGACCCCGTGGCTTTACATTACAAAATATTTGGCGACTATTTGCCAGTTGAAACAGCTTGGGTGGTGATCAAAGTACCCCGGTGGCTGCTGGTATCAAACGGGCATGAATTGGCTCTTCAAAGTGCGAGTACCAAGAGTGAAATTAACTTAGAAACTGCTGCTGGTGAGCTTGTGAACACTTAAGAGGTGGCAGCTGCAAGTAATTTTGATATTTTTGGGCATGGTGCAGCACCACATACAGTACCTGCGCGAGCACAGATAGGCGACATACTTGACCGCTCAGAGACGCAACGCGCACCAGCATAGTACAGCACACGCGCAGCTATTAATGTGAGCCAACGCATAGTGAGCGAACTTGAAGGAGATGGCTCACATGCGTTTGTCAAATAGTAATACAAACCTCATGTAAACCTACCTTTTCGGAACAATTGGCACTTCCCGCTAAGGCCGCAAACCTCCTCTCTGCTTGCTCTGACTGAAGGTACCGTGAAGATTAGAGGAATGGCCCTGAGCCGTTAACACGTGACTAGTAGAGGAAAGCCCCTTTGAAATTGGAGAAAAGGATAGTTTTTTGCAAATTAAAACTGCATAAGAGTAATTGGAGGACTCTTTCTAGCCTTCACAAACTCTCAGTCAAGTGTTGGTTTGGTCAAATGACGGAATAACTTCTAAGGGACCAGTTAATTACCCAATGCAAGAGCAAGAAGACACAAAGTTTATGGTCAACAAAGAACCCTTCACTAAAGGATGCACTTCGCATAGCTAAAGTTGTGGAAGGATCAAAGCTGTGCATGAAGGAGATGGGCAAAAAAAGACTTGGTGCTCGAGGTGACGTTTCTGTAATGGAAGGAAAAAAAGAGCGCATAGGTGCAATCAATCCTAATAACAAATCAAACAATAAGGTTCAGAAAGGGGCCAAAAATACCAAAATGTATCATAGGTGCGGAAACGCATTCCATTCTTGTGATTCTAACCTGTGTTATGCAGCTAATAAGGAGTGCAGGAACTGCGGTTGAAAGGGAAACTACGCTCACATGTGTAAAGTGGTCAACAAATCTCGTCTAGCAGTCATAGAAGAAACTTGGGAAGACAGACAAGGAGATGGAGGTAGAATTCTGTATCATGAAGCAGTTGATGAAGGAAGAAAAGTCAGGCCGAAGGTTTTGTTTGAGGTTAAGCGTAGGGTAGTTTAACTGATGGTAGACTCTGGGTCCCTATATACAATCTCAGCCCAAGAATCCAGAGCCACACCATCTAATGAGACAGATATATTATTATTTATCCCAGAGTATAAATCTAGAGGCAGAATGGACACCCTAAATAGAGGAAACATAAAATTAGTTAATTCAATTAAGGGACTAGAAGACATCACCTCAACCGACCTACTTCTAATCGAATTCCAATCCACACGCGATCCGTATAAACCAGAAACGACAAAGACAACATAGAGATCTAACGAACTGGTTGATCGGATCCTAGGAGAAATTAATAAATTCTCTCAGTGGGGAATAAAACTGGAACTAGGAAGGAGGCCAGCCTACCCAACACCGTTTTTAGAGGAGAGAAAAAAAAGAACACCTTCACAAAGCAACATCAATTTTACAAGGAGCTCTTAGCCAGTCACCAGGCCCCCAAGGGAGGCTCTTATATACTAAAGCGGTAACAACAAAGCCACCAACCCCCAATCTGGACAAAATACAGCGAACAATAACAAATAGGGGCGGACAATGACAAGGGATTCCTGCCCAGCCTTTATCACACACTACACAGAACAATCTCAGAGTATGTATCTGGAATATCAATGGCTTGGCTGACAAACTGGATGATCGGGAAACATTAACATATTTAAGGTCATTTGACCTGATATTATTACAAGAAACCTGGGAAGAACGTGAGATAGCCCTGGAAGGACACATGACGCAAATTGTCCCAGCTATTAGGACCTCATCCTTTGGTCATAGCTCAGGTGGATTAATGATTTTTGCCTCAATCCTTACAATAGGAGCAATAAAGGAGATAAAGATTAAAACCATAGTCCCAAATGCTATACAGGCTATTGCTAGAATTAATATCAGAAAGTCGGACCACCCTCTCGTTATAATTAACTCCTATATACATCCGAAGCACAGACGGATAGGCGCGAGAGAGCTGGTTAAGGAAACAGCAAGAATCTTAGAAGAGGGGGAAGCTGAGAACTTGATCCTGGCAGGAGACTTTAATCTTTTCCTCTTTGGTACCACACTGGACGACGAACTAACACAGGAGCTTAACAGAACCTGGGGTATTCCAACCCAAGCACAAGCACTTCCAATCAAACAAACCAAGTGCTCAAATCAATTACTAAAGGAATTAGAGCAATTAAATCTAAGGGTGCTGAATGGCCGGTTCAAAGAGGATACCCGTCCAGCATCAACCTATCACTCCGCAACAATCTCCTCCCACCTAGATTACGCACTTGCAACTCTCCCTCGGTTTGATATCATTAAAACATTTAAACTGGGAGCTAGTGATCAAAGCGACCATCTGCCACAAGAGATAGTCCTAAGCATTACCAGAGAGAGTCCCAGGGTAAGCGTCGGGTCCGAATATACATCAGATTTCAAACGAATAAGATACAAACCAGACAAGATTGAAGAACTGTCTACAAATTCGAAGGATCTAATTCACCAGGGTAAGCTGGTCACGAACCCAATAGAAGCCTGGGAAGAGTATACAAAGGCCCTCTGGATCAAATACGCAACAGAACCAAAGACGCTTAAAGGTAAATCTCAGAAGCCCGCACCAGGAAAGACAAGCACACTGGAGACAAAAAGACTCAAACAGAAAATAAAACAAGCTCTGAAAGAACTGCACGTACAGCCTCAAAAAGATTCACTGCAAGAAGCCTTATGCGGTTAAAAAGCAAGTTTAAAAAAGGCAATCTGGGAAATAAAAAGACAGGCGAAAGACGAAATCTGGGCAAAAATAAAGCACGATTCGAAACTAAAAAACAGCGCCAAATTTTGGCAAACAATTCACAGCCTGCAGCAGCCAGGACATCATGGAATAAGCTCATACATATCAGAGGCAGTTTGGGCAGATTATCTGTATAATCACTTTAACAAAACCAAAGAGGGCAACTCCACTGAAGTGAAACTACAGAAAACGGAGAGTAATCAGAAGGACAACGACACAGGAAAGATCAAAAAAGTGTCCAGAAATGCCACCAAAAGCAAAGTGGGAAAAGATAATCAAAAGAAGGAAGATGGTCAGGCAACATTAGCACAATAACAAGCAGTAATGAAAATAAAATTAATAAAACAGCAGCTCGGATAAAAACACAAATACAGAAGGGGAAATTGGAGGGAGCCCCAGGCCCAAATGGGATACCACCAATAATATTCAAACACAACAAGGAATTCTGGAGCAACACATTAGTACCACTCTTCATGGGCATACAAGAGCTAGAAACCAGCCCGGAATCCTGGAAAGGATCGATCATAAGCCCTATTTATAAGCAGGGCGATAGGAGTAATCCTTGCAACTATCGGTTGATTGCCCTAATAGAAAACAGAGGCAAAATACTATGCTGGCATTCTACTGGAGGAATTGACATCCTGGGCAGCATCAAAGCAAATAATCCCGGTAAACCAAACAGGATTCTGTAGAGGACAGGGAACCACTACCAACGTCATGGCATTAACTCTGCTGGCAGACGCGGCCAAAGCAGGAGAGAACTCGCTGTTCCTATATTTTATAGACTACAGCTCAGCTTTTGACCACATGGTCCGGGGCAAACTATGGCAAAAGTTGGAGAAATGGGGGATACCACAGCCCCTTCTGAAGCAGCTGATCTTACTCCACACCAACACCTGGGTCAAGATTAAGCTGGGAGACAGGACGCACCTCTCTAGGCGCATCAACACTTTTAAAGGCCTGAAACAAGGGTGCGTCCTAGCAACTACACTGTTTAATCTTTTCCTAGCAGATTTACCATGGGAATTGAACAGCATCAAATCGCATGCCCCTCGATTGGGAGAAATCACGCTGTCCAATCTCCTATACGCTGACGATCTGGTCCTAATAAGCCGGACTCCAATTGGTCTCCAGCACCGTCTAAATACTACCAGCTCATTCTCACAGCGTAACGGACTAATTATCAATTCAACAAAAACAAGAACTATGACTGTGAATTACAAGAGGGCTAGGAAAAACAGTTGGCACTTGAATGGGCAGAAACTGGACCATGTAACAGGCACCTTGGGGTCCTATTAGATAGCAGAGGCTCGTTTAATCCTCAATTAGAGACCCTGCATCGAAAAGGCACCATGAGTTATCTTGTGATGAAGCCCCTGAAGAAAGTACTGCCTGATTGTACGCTCGAACCGCTACTACAAGTACTAAGAGCTCGTCTTCAACCTATGCTGACATATGGGAGTGAATCAACTCTTGGAAAAGATGCGCCGATCCTCGATAAAGTGATCAGTAAAACCTACAGATCCATCTTTCAGCTACCCAGCTATGTATCTCCAGCCCAAATACGCCTCTAATTCGGTCCCCAAAAGCAAACCGTGGAAAGAAGGGGCAGTTACATAAAATGCTGGCACAAGATTAGAAACGCAGAGCAAGGTACCTTAAATGCCCATCTTTAGATTGAGCTGCAACGACGAGAACGATCCCTTGCCAGAGAGTATCTGATGGAATCATTACAAAGACTCGAATTGACCGATCTCTGGGACACGCCAACAGAACATAAGAGCTTCAAAAAGGTAGTAACCAAAGTAACAAAAATAATATCGCTAACAGAAGATAAGGATGCTCTAGCAAAGAGGGCACATGGATGGATAGTCCTAAACGACTACAAAACACTTAAGCCTCAAGCTTATTTGGATCAAGGATTCAAAAGGAAGACAAAAGAAAATGTTCTAAAGCTGCGGCTCGGTGTCTTACCAATCCTCCCTCATCTGGGACCATGGAAAAGGAATCAAGATGATCAGACTTGCCGTCTTTGTGGAGTTGGATCTGAAGATTTAACCCATATAATATGTATTTGCCCAGGCTTATTGGATAAAAGGAGATCCTTACTACGTGCAATATGGAATCAGAAGGGTACCAGAACCTGAAGACAGGCAGTCAAATTATGTTTTAACCCGCAGGAGACGCAATTAAACTGCCGTCTCCCAAAATTCTTTGATGCAGCGACGGAAAGACTCAAGAAAAAGCAAAATGAGGAAGCAGACCATTAGGCAGACAGAGCACCAGAGTCAATACTGGGACTGCAACTCATACAAACAACATTAAAAAGCAAATTGGAAACATGAACTTTGTATACTATCACAAAACATGGCGATCGGCGAATTTTATTCTTTGATAATTACTTTTATCTTTGATATATACCTCCTTTTCAGCTGTGTACTTTAAAAAAAATTGTGAGTTTTAATTAACTGTATAATAAAGTTACTCTTACTCTATATACAATCGACCTGAAAAGTATGTTGAAAGGAGACTGGCCTCAAGTGACACTGATGCCTAAGAATATACGTCCAATAATATATCAGGAGGAAAGGATTGATGCATTGGGATACTTTCAAGCGCCAATCAAGTTTATGACACGATGACCTGAGGGAAAGCTAAATGTGGCAGCTGATGGCCCACCAAAATTGGAATGGGTGCATCAGTAAAACTTCCACATCGTGATTAATCTCCATACTCCCAGTCAAATTATGGTGGTGGAGTTTGGCATTGAGGAGTTGCTGAATGAAAATGGGTGATGTGTTTCACGACATATTGGGGCAATTGAAGGGATATGCCCACAAATTTCTTCTAAAGCAGTGTACCATTCCAGTGAAACAGAGGTTGAGAAGGGTGCCTGTGATTGTGAGATGTGAGGTAAAAGAAAATGCTGGAATATATGATGGAAGCAGGTATCATAGAGCTGTGAAGACCACTAATTGGGTCTCGCCTGTGATGGTAATGACATTTTTTTTTAAAAAAGTGATGGCAGATTGAGAGTCTGTGTGGATTTGGGAAGTCTGAATGAGCATATTGTTGAATTGGGGACAGCTCCTACCCCAAGGACTGTGGTTAAAAATCTAGGAGTACTAGTCAACAGAGACCTAAATTTGGAGGGTCATATTGCATCAGTTAAACGCTCTTGCTTCTAAGTTCTGAGGCTTCTTTGAAAGATATTTCACTTCTTACCTATGAGCACACGTAAAACGCTAATTCATGCTCTAGTCCTAAGTCGACTCGATTACAGTAACGCTTTGTTGATATCTGCTAAGGACTCTGACTTACAAAGTCTGCAGGTAGTGCAAAATACTGCTGCTCGGCTGGTGACTAGTGCCCCCCTATCGTACCCCGTCCTTTCCTCTTTTGTACAGACTACATTGGCTCCCAATTCGCAAGAGAATACAATTCAAAGTCTGTTGCCTGGTATTTAAAGGCCTCAGTTCTATGTGTCCAACATATCTGTCAGAAAAACTAGTTAAATATTCTCCTGGGCGCTCGCTTCGATCTGAAGGTAAAAGCCTGCTTACTGTTCCTCGCATTAAGCAGGCTAGACTAGGAGGCAAATCCTTTTCTTACCTGGCCCCTAAATTATGGAATTCTCTCCCAATAAATCTGCGTGAGGAAGTTAATTATCTGTCTTTTAGGAAAAACTCAAGACCCAGCTTTTCAAATCTTCTCCCCCCTGTGCGGTATGTATTCTGATCCTTAGCGCGGAGATTCCCCATCTGGGGTGAGTCAGGCGCTCTATAAATGCAAAAAATAAATAAATAAAATAAATTGTTAGACACATTACCATTACCAAATAAGAATGAGCTACTCTTACGGGTCAAAGGAGGGAAATGTTTCTCTAAACGTGATTGCAAGAGTGCGTACCACCAAATTCGTTTGCATGACAAGAATGCCCTTTGGGTTATCCTCCTCTGCAAATGTCTTTCAATGCATGAGAAGATGACTGAAGTGTTACAGGGTCTGAGAAACGTAATTTATATCAAAGATGACATCTTGGTGTTTGGGGAGACTGTACAAGAACACAATTACCTGAGGCCAGTTTTGCGTAGGTTGCGTGAGGCTAGGCTCACCATGAGAAAAGATAAATGTAGGTTCTTGGTTGAAGAAATTAAATACCTGGGCCATACCATTACAGGTGATGTGGTCAAACCTAAGCAAGATCTACATTAGAGCCATTCGATCAGTGCCCACTCCCCAAGACAAGGATCAACTGCAATCCTTTATGTGACTTATCTAATATTATTCAAAATTTTTGAACAATTTTGCAGAGAAAACTGAAAGATTGAGACTATTTCTGAGGAAGGAGTGCACATTTATACATTTATGTGGGGCAAGGTACAACAAAATGCTTTTGATAATGTAAGGAAGGATGTGATACGGGAATTTTGGCACCATATGAATTTGAAATCCATCTTCACGGTGGATGCTAGTGCATGTGCGATGGGTGCTGTGTTGTATGGAGGGCTGAAAATAATGGTGACATTTGCATCACGTTCACTAACTGAATGTGCACAAACTACTCTGTCAGAGCGGGAGGCGTTGGCTGCAGCATGGAGTGTGGAATATTTCAGAACATTTTTGTGGGGTTTGGAGTTTTGTATCCGCATGGATCAGAAGCCGTAATCAAGGTTCGGACTCAAGGAGTGGCAGGGAAAGGATCTGCGAGGATGGTGAGACTACCATCTAGGTAGCAGAGCGGGGGGGCGAAACAACTAGCAGAGCGGGGGGGCGAAACAACTAGCAGAGCGGGGGGGGCGAAACAACTAGCAGAGCGGGGGGGGCGAAACAACTAGCGGAGCGGGGGGGCGAAACAACTAGCGGAGCGGGGGGGGCGAAACAACTAGCGGAGCGGGGGGGGCGAAACAACTAGCAGAGCGGGGGGCGAAACAACTAGCGGAGCGGGGGGGGCGAAACAACTAGCGGAGCGGGGGGGCGAAACAACTAGCGGAGCGGGGGGCCGAAACAACTAGCGGAGCGGGGGGGGCGAAACAACTAGCAGAGCGGGGGGCGAAACAACTAGCGGAGCGGGGGGGGCGAAACAACTAGCGGAGCGGGGGGCGAAACAACTAGCGGAGCGGGGGGCCGAAACAACTAGCGGAGCGGGGGGGGCGAAACAACTAGCGGAGCGAGGGGGGCGAAACAACTAGCGGAGCGGGGGGCCGAAACAACTAGCGGAGCGGGGGGGGCGAAACAACTAGCGGAGCGGGGGGGGCGAAACAACTAGCGGAGCGGGGGGCCGAAACAACTAGCGGAGCGGGGGGGGCGAAACAACTAGCGGAGCGAGGGGGGCGAAACAACTAGCGGAGCGAGGGGGGCGAAACAACTAGCGGAGCGAGGGGGACGAAACAACTAGCGGAGCGGGGGGCCGAAACAACTAGCGGAGCGAGGGGGGCGAAACAACTAGCGGAGCGGGGGGCCGAAACAACTAGCGGGGGGGGGGGCGAAACAACTAGCGGAGCGGGGGGGGCGAAACAACTAGCGGAGCGGGGGGCCGAAACAACTAGCGGAGCGGGGGGCCGAAACAACTAGCGGAGCGGGGGGGGCGAAACAACTAGCGGAGCGAGGGGGCCGAAACAACTAGCGGAGCGAGGGGGGCGAAACAACTAGCGGAGCGAGGGGGGCGAAACAACTAGCGGAGCGGGGGGGCGAAACAACTAGCGGAGCGAGGGGGGCGAAACAACTAGCGGAGCGAGGGGGGCGAAACAACTAGCGGAGCGAGGGGGGCGAAACAACTAGCGGAGCGAGGGGGGCGAAACAACTAGCGGAGCGAGGGGGGCGAAACAACTAGCGGAGCGAGGGGGGCGAAACAACTAGCGGAGCGGGGGGGGGCGAAACAACTAGCGGAGCGGGGGGGCGAAACAACTAGCGGAGCGGGGGGCGAAACAACTAGCGGAGCGGGGGGGCGAAACAACTAGCGGAGCGGGGGGGCGAAACAACTAGCGGAGCGGGGGGGGCGAAACAACTAGCGGAGCGGGGGGGGCGAAACAACTAGCGGAGCGGGGGGGCGAAACAACTAGCGGAGCGGGGGGGGCGAAACAACTAGCGGAGCGGGGGCGAAACAACTAGCGGAGCGGGGGCGAAACAACTAGCGGAGCGGGGGCGAAACAACTAGCGGAGCGGGGGCGAAACAACTAGCGGAGCGGGGGGGCGAAACAACTAGCGGAGCGGGGGGGGCGAAACAACTAGCGGAGCGGGGGGGGCGAAACAACTAGCGGAGCGGGGGGGGCGAAACAACTAGCGGAGCGGGGGGCGAAACAACTAGCGGAGCGGGGGGGGCGAAACAACTAGCGGAGCGGGGGGGCGAAACAACTAGCGGAGCGGGGGCGAAACAACTAGCGGAGCGGGGGCGAAACAACTAGCGGAGCGGGGGCGAAACAACTAGCGGAGCGGGGGCGAAACAACTAGCGGAGCGGGGGCGAAACAACTAGCGGAGCGGGGGCGAAACAACTAGCGGAGCGGGGGCGAAACAACTAGCGGAGCGGGGGCGAAACAACTAGCGGAGCGGGGGCGAAACAACTAGCGGAGCGGGGGGGGCGAAACAACTAGCGGAGCGGGGGGGCGAAACAACTAGCGGAGCGGGGGGGGCGAACTAGCGGAGCGGGGGCGAAACAACTAGCGGAGCGGGGGCGAAACAACTAGCGGAGCGGGGGCGAAACAACTAGCGGAGCGGGGGCGAAACAACTAGCGGAGCGGGGGCGAAACAACTAGCGGAGCGGGGGCGAAACAACTAGCGGAGCGGGGGCGAAACAACTAGCGGAGCGGGGGCGAAACAACTAGCGGAGCGGGGGCGAAACAACTAGCGGAGCGGGGGCGAAACAACTAGCGGAGCGGGGCGAAACAACTAGCGGAGCGGGGGCGAAACAACTAGCGGAGCGGGGGCGAAACAACTAGCGGAGCGGGGGCGAAACAACTAGCGGAGCGGGGGCGAAACAACTAGCGGAGCGGGGCGAAACAACTAGCGGAGCGAAACAACTAGCGGAGCGGGGGCGAAACAACTAGCGGAGCGGGGGCGAAACAACTAGCGGAGCGGGGGCGAAACAACTAGCGGAGCGGGGGCGGGACAACTAGCGGAGCGGGGGCGGGACAACTAGCGGAGCGGGGGCGGGACAACTAGCGGAGCGGGGGCGGGACAACTAGCGGAGCGGGGGCGGGACAACTAGCGGAGCGGGGGCGGGACAACTAGCGGAGCGGGGGCGGGACAACTAGCGGAGCGGGGGCGGGACAACTAGCGGAGCGGGGGCGGGACAACTAGCGGAGCGGGGGCGGGACAACTAGCGGAGCGGGGGCGGGACAACTAGCGGAGCGGGGGCGGGACAACTAGCGGAGCGGGGGCGGGACAACTAGCGGAGCGGGGGCGGGACAACTAGCGGAGCGGGGGCGGGACAACTAGCGGAGCGGGGGCGGGACAACTAGCGGAGCGGGGGCGGGACAACTAGCGGAGCGGGGGCGGGACAACTAGCGGAGCGGGGGCGGGACAACTAGCGGAGCGGGGGCGGGACAACTAGCGGAGCGGGGGCGGGACAACTAGCGGAGCGGGGGCGGGACAACTAGCGGAGCGGGGGCGGGACAACTAGCGGAGCGGGGGCGGGACAACTAGCGGAGCGGGGGCGGGACAACTAGCGGAGCGGGGGCGGGACAACTAGCGGAGCGGGGGCGGGACAACTAGCGGAGCGGGGGCGGGACAACTAGCGGAGCGGGGGCGGGACAACTAGCGGAGCGGGGGCGGGACAACTAGCGGAGCGGGGGCGGGACAACTAGCGGAGCGGGGGCGGGACAACTAGCGGAGCGGGGGCGGGACAACTAGCGGAGCGGGGGCGGGACAACTAGCGGAGCGGGGGCGGGACAACTGTCAGCGGGGGGGACAACTGTCAGCGGGGGGGACAACTGTCAGCGGGGGGGACAACTGTCAGCGGGGGGGACAACTGTCAGCGGGGGGGACAACTGTCAGCGGGGGGGACAACTGTCAGCGGGGGGGACAACTGTCAGCGGGGGGGACAACTGTCAGCGGGGGGGGACAACTGTCAGCGGGGGGGGAGGGGGCGGGACAACTAGCGGAGCGGGGGCGGGACAACTAGCGGAGCGGGGGCGGGACAACTAGCGGAGCGGGGGCGGGACAACTAGCGGAGCGGGGGCGGGACAACTAGCGGAGCGGGGGCGGGACAACTAGCGGAGCGGGGGCGGGACAACTAGCGGAGCGGGGGCGGGACAACTAGCGGAGCGGGGGCGGGACAACTAGCGGAGCGGGGGCGGGACAACTAGCGGAGCGGGGGCGGGACAACTAGCGGAGCGGGGGCGGGACAACTAGCGGAGCGGGGGCGGGACAACTAGCGGAGCGGGGGCGGGACAACTAGCGGAGCGGGGGCGGGACAACTAGCGGAGCGGGGGCGGGACAACTAGCGGAGCGGGGGCGGGACAACTAGCGGAGCGGGGGGGGGACAACTGTCAGCGGGGGGGACAACTGTCAGCGGGGGGGACAACTGTCAGCGGGGGGGACAACTGTCAGCGGGGGGGACAACTGTCAGCGGGGGGGACAACTGTCAGCGGGGGGGACAACTGTCAGCGGGGGGGACAACTGTCAGCGGGGGGGACAACTGTCAGCGGGGGGGGACGACAACTGTCAGCGGGGGGGGACGACAACTGTCAGCGGGGGGGACGACAACTGTCAGCGGGGGGGGGGGACAACTGTCAGCGGGGGGGGACGACAACTGTCAGCGGGGGGGGACGACAACTGTCAGCGGGGGGGGACGACAACTGTCAGCGGGGGGGGACGACAACTGTCAGCGGGGGGGGACGACAACTGTCAGCGGGGGGGGACGACAACTGTCAGCGGGGGGGGACGACAACTGTCAGCGGGGGGGGACGACAACTGTCAGCGGGGGGGGACGACAACTGTCAGCGGGGGGGGACGACAACTGTCAGCGGGGGGGGACGACAACTGTCAGCGGGGGGGGACGACAACTGTCAGCGGGGGGGGACGACAACTGTCAGCGGGGGGGGACGACAACTGTCAGCGGGGGGGGACGACAACTGTCAGCGGGGGGGACGACAACTGTCAGCGGGGGGGGACGACAACTGTCAGCGGGGGGGGACGACAACTGTCAGCGGGGGGGGACGACAACTGTCAGCGGGGGGGGACGACAACTGTCAGCGGGGGGGACGACAACTGTCAGCGGGGGGGACGACAACTGTCAGCGGGGGACGGACAACTGTCAGCGGGGGGGGACAACTGTCAGCGGGGGGGGACAACTGTCAGCGGGGGGGGACAACTGTCAGCGGGGGGGGACAACTGTCAGCGGGGGGGACAACTGTCAGCGGGGGGGACAACTGTCAGCGGGGGGGACAACTGTCAGCGGGGGGGACAACTGTCAGCGGGGGGGACAACTGTCAGCGGGGGGGACAACTGTCAGCGGGGGGGACAACTGTCAGCGGGGGGGACAACTGTCAGCGGGGGGGACAACTGTCAGCGGGGGGGACAACTGTCAGCGGGGGGGACAACTGTCAGCGGGGGGGACAACTGTCAGCGGGGGGGACAACTGTCAGCGGGGGGGACAACTGTCAGCGGGGGGGACAACTGTCAGCGGGGGGGGGACAACTGTCAGCGGGGGGGGGACAACTGTCAGCGGGGGGGGACAACTGTCAGCGGGGGGGGGACAACTGTCAGCGGGGGGGGACAACTGTCAGCGGGGGGGGACAACTGTCAGCGGGGGGGGACAACTGTCAGCGGGGGGGGACAACTGTCAGCGGGGGGGACAACTGTCAGCGGGGGGACAACTGTCAGCGGGGGGACAACTGTCAGCGGGGGGACAACTGTCAGCGGGGGGACAACTGTCAGCGGGGGGACAACTGTCAGCGGGGGGACAACTGTCAGCGGGGGGGACAACTGTCAGCGGGGGGGACAACTGTCAGCGGGGGGGACAACTGTCAGCGGGGGGGACAACTGTCAGCGGGGGGGACAACTGTCAGCGGGGGGGACAACCGTCAGCGGGGGGGACAACCGTCAGCAGGGGGGACAACCGTCAGCAGGGGGGACAACCGTCAGCAGGGGGGACAACCGTCAGCAGGGGGGACAACCGTCAGCAGGGGGGACAACCGTCAGCAGGGGGGACAACCGTCAGCAGGGGGGACAACCGTCAGCAGGGGGGACAACCGTCAGCAGGGGGGACAACCGTCAGCAGGGGGGACAACCGTCAGCAGGGGGGACAACCGTCAGCAGGGGGGGGGCGGAACGACCGTCAGCAGGGGGGGGCGGAACGACCGTCAGCAGGGGGGGCGGAACGACCGTCAGCAGGGGGGCGGAACGACAGTCAGCAGGGGGGGCGGAACGACCGTCAGCAGGGGGGGCGGAACGACCGTCAGCAGGGGGGGCGGAACGACCGTCAGCAGGGGGGGCGGAACGACCGTCAGCGGGGGGGGCGGAACGACCGTCAGCGGGGGGGGCGGAACGACCGTCAGCGGGGGGGGGGCGGAACGACCGTCAGCGGGGGGGGGCGGAACGACCGTCAGCGGGGGGCGGAACGACCGTCAGCAGGGGGGGGGGGGGCGGAACGACCGTCAGCAGGGGGGGGGCGGAACGACCGTCAGCAGGGGGGGCGGAACGACCGTCAGCAGGGGGGGCGGAACGACCGTCAGCAGGGGGGGGCAGAACGACCGTCAGCAGGGGGGGGCGGAACGACCGTCAGCAGGGGGGGGCGGAACGACCGTCAGCAGGGGGGGGCGGAACGACCGTCAGCAGGGGGGGGCGGAACGACCGTCAGCAGGGGGGGGCGGAACGACCGTCAGCAGGGGGGGGGGCGGAACGACCGTCAGCAGGGGGGGGCGGAACGACCGTCAGCAGGGGGGGGCGGAACGACCGTCAGCAGGGGGGGGCGGAACGACCGTCAGCAGGGGGGGGCGGAACGACCGTCAGCAGGGGGGGGCGGAACGACCGTCAGCAGGGGGGGGCGGAACGACCGTCAGCAGGGGGGGGCGGAACGACCGTCAGCAGGGGGGGGGCGGAACGACCGTCAGCAGGGGGGGACGGAACGACCGTCAGCAGGGGGGGGCGGAACGACCGTCAGCAGGGGGGGGGCGGAACGACCGTCAGCAGGGGGGGGGCGGAACGACCGTCAGCAGGGGGGGCGGAACGACCGTCAGCAGGGGGGGGGCGGAACGACCGTCAGCAGGGGGGGGGCGGAACGACCGTCAGCAGGGGGGGCGGAACGACCGTCAGCAGGGGGGGCGGAACGACCGTCAGCAGGTGGGGGCGGTACGACCGTCAGCAGGGGGGGCAGAACGACCGTCAGCAGGGGGGCGGAACAACTGTCAGCAGGGGTAAAACAACCGTCAGCAGGGGGCAAAACAACTGTCAGCAGGGGGCAAAACAACTGTCAGCAGGGGGCGAAACAACTGTCAGCAGGGGGCGAAACAACTGTCAGCAGGGGGCGAAACAACTGTCAGCAGGGGGCGAAACAACTGTCAGCAGGGGGCGAAACAACTGTCAGCAGGGGGCGAAACAACTGTCAGCAGGGGGCGAAACAACTGTCAGCAGGGGGGCGAAACAACTGTCAGCAGGGGGGCGAAACAACTGTCAGCAGGGGGCGAAACAACTGTCAGCAGGGGGCGAAACAACTGTCAGCAGGGGGCGAAACAACTGTCAGCAGGGGGGCGAAACAACTGTCAGCAGGGGGCGTACCCATGCCATTTTGTTCAGCTAGGTTTCCCAAAAAATACAGGAAGTGTGATTTGCCGATACCTCACATGGCACCTACAAATGTCATGCAAGAGGCCAGAAGGAGACGGGTTGAGAAGAAATGGTTTCTTGTTTGACATTTTAAACTTGTTGCTTGAACCAGTTTTCCTGGGGTAAAAATGATGCAAAATTGTGACATACGAAATTTAACAAGTTTTGTGTAATAGAAACTTTAAGTGATTTTATGAGCATAATTCAAATTTCACCTGGCATGAACAGCCAGAGCACCCATCAAATGCCGAGGCACCCAAACCTATGAGCAAGGATCCTACTGCGCCAGAATCATGGCTGCCTATTAATACCAGACTGTGGGGAAGGAGTCCATTTTCCTTGCTTGCAGAATTGCCCACAGCACTCTAGCTATGCCACTAGTGCAGTTGGGTGACGCACACTGTATTCTCAAGTTTGCTCATCTGTCCTGACCGGTCTCCTCTTCACTTTCTTCAGTTGCCAAAGAGTCTAACAAGAAAGATAGTACCTTGAGAGGCTTCTGGGGTGCACAAATGAAGTTCTGTGCTAAAATCAGCAAAGGTGTCTATGGGGCTCTCTTAGCGGAACCATCAGGTATGCTGTAGCTTTCCATTCATTTCAGTAGATCATAAGGTTGTAGTCTGAACCATACTCATTGCTAAATATAATGATATAACTGAGGCGCATCTTGAATTGCCTGCATATCAAAACTTTACAACAAGACTAGTTCGGGATCTGTAAAAAAAAAAAAAAAAAAAAAATCAAGACCCAGTACCAAGCATTGCTAATGAAATGGTACAGGTGAGCCATCACAAAGGGTCGTTTTCAGGACGCTTTTCACGTGCACCAATGGAACAATCCATGATCCTTCATAAAGATAATTCAGCAAGAGCCTGACTAGGCACTAAGGTCAGAAAAAGTTTTCAATCATGCCAGAAGCCAATCTTTAGTAAAAAAAAAAAACAGACTTTATTGTTCAGGCACCTGTTCTGTAGAACGCTTGTCCAATTGACGCTAAAGCAGTGGTTCCCAAACTTTCATGACCCATGACCCACGACCCACTTTTTAGAACAAACTTTCGAGACCAACCTACCTTTAATGGACATGACGAAGGCCGAGGTTTGAATGTAACTAAAACCTGTGGTAGCCCATTGTCCTTTACAAACAGTACATTTTCTATTGAAACGGCCTCGAACACTGCACAGACAGAGTTGTACTGATACACCTATATAGCACGCAATTGATATTATGTTGGAAAACGGGGGTCTGTGAATATTTATAATTTTGCATCACTAGTGAAGTGTCTGGATTTATTTTGAGCCTATTAAAATATCTTTTTCGATCACACTTCCGAATCACAAAACAATGAGCCTAATGTTTGCATTTCTAACTGCTGAATGTATACAGTTTATGAACAGGTATTTATATTGTGTTGCAAAAATCGATATCCTTCAGCATTTCTTTTCACTTTTTGTCACATGTTTCAGTTTGCTGCTCTAAAGGTTTTCCTCTCTTCTGTAGTTTGGGAAAGCACTGAAGCCTTCCTTTTTATGGCCGTGCACTTGTCGCCAATTATGTGAGTATCACCAGGAGATGGGCATTAGCTCCGCCCACACGTTGGGAGCGAGGAGAGCATGTTTCATTTGGGCAGAAGTTGTGTACTTCCACAAAAAAAAGTGCTTGCTCTCCACACAGCTGTGATCATTTTGTTTATTTATCCAGCTGCCTGACCTTGAACGCCTGGGACCTACACATGCCACTGTAATGCTTTTAAAGAGTCTTAGATAAGTAAATAAATAATGGTATTTTTTTCTGTCAACAGCACAGTTGTGGGGAGAGCAGTCATTAGCATACATTGATTAATAGGTCAGGTTTGGCAGTGCATTCATAAGACAAACTTATTGGCATTGCGAATGCTCGTTTTTAACAGTAGAGCCTTAGGGCCAGATGTATCAAAGGGTTTTGCCCATTCTGTGTCTATGGGGAAATGTGTTGATGCATATGGCCCTTAATCTTCTGTGACTTGTGTTATGGCTAGCTGAGGTTTAATCTCACACTCGGCCCAAAATACTTTTTCCAATAAAAATCTCCACCCGAGTTGCCTTTTTTAATAAATATAAAAATTGTGAGTACTAAATTTACAGTGATCTATAGTGTTTTTCGAGGAAAGTCTTTCTGCATATAGCGGCTAAGCATCTCACACTACCCGGAGTCAAAAACACAAAGAAATCCTACATAATGTTAAACATTCCCTTACTGGCGTGCTGACGAGCTCTAAAATCGGATCTTTTCATCCATTATAAAAGGAACCACAAAACAGAAACATGGCTTAACACATTTTATTCAAATATCCATTTACATTCTAAGAAACATGAAAAAAGCTTGTTTGAAATTCTCTTACTGGTTGGTTTTAGCTGTAACAAATTTATCAGCCATCCATGGAATTCTAAATCATCAGCATGGACATGAGGCAGTACCTTTTAAAGCGGAAGGAAAAACTATCCCAGTGATTAAGTTGAGTTTTACTAGTAGACGGACCAAGAAGAATTTATTGTCCACCTACAAAAGATCACTGAATAACCACTTCCTGTAGCTGTTCGGTGTCATAACCGATAAGTAGTACAAAATATATTTATGGATAGCACAGCAGAATGATAGAATGACAGAAGTATCTATAAAACTGTTTTCCGTCCAAAATTCCTTCATCATTGTACACAACAACATATTGTCCAGCAAGTGATCCGAGCATACTGATGCATCGCCTGGAGTCCAAGCGAGCTTGGGAAGAGTAAAGTTGCAAACCATTAATGTTGTATGTAAACTGGAGAACGGCCTGCATTAGAAGGGCTCCTGACATTCCACATCTTGGATGGTTCCAACAGGCAAACTACCTCCGCGTAGATTCACGCTCCTCTTAGGACGCTGCCACCTGAGTCAATGGTTCTTCCAAATACTGGACCAGAGCTTGAGCCTGTCGAAACAAGAAGACAGTTTGACAGCAAGAGTTCTAATCACTTATGAGCAGTGCAGTCGTGGATAAACACCAACATCGAATAACTTGGTCTAGAAGGCTTGTTGTTGAAACATCACACATTAAGATATTAACACTCACCTATGCCTTGGAAGCTTACTTTGGCACTGAGTGATTGGCCCTACCCACAAGTAAGCAACTCCTATGTGTACTTTAGAAGGTGTATGCGCACTTTCACCTGTATAAACCAGTGTAGCTCAGGAAATTAGCAGATGGTGATATGCATATATTTGTTCAGCACAATAACACCAACAGCTAGTACTCCCTTTTATGGTTTCAAGTTGCATGAATGGTGTTGTTACTCAACTGAGTGGGTTGATGTTCAATGAGGAACACTCTAAAGATCAGAGCAGAGAGACTATTATGATAAGGGCCAGTTGTCAAGGGGACAAAGCACATTTCCTCTCATATCACTGACTACAGTTATTACAATCCAGCATTGGCATCATTAAATATTAGGCCCACATTACAACTTCCTTGCTGCCTAAGAGAAAATCTGACGCAAACTTTGGGCTTGTATTTATTCTTACATGCCTCTCCCCAAAGTAAGCACAAGTTACTCCTGCAGCAACTTTTCTCCAAATGTTCCCCTCCTTCTCCCAGAGACATGGCATGTCTTGATCACAGACCAAGGAACGGTGCAAAGAAAAATGTCCAGGAGGCGCATGGGCTCATGCCAACCCAGTGCCCTGCTTCTATGTATCCATCAGAACATACTCCAGTCATTATCTCTATCTGTTTGAAAGTTGGCATTGTGGGCTTGCTGGCTGGAACATGTTCAACTGCCAATACAAAAGTTACTATGATGACAGCATACCACAAAAAAAGATATCTCCCGGTTGGGGGTTGTCTTTATATGACTTTTGTTTACTCCGCGTGGCACCTCCCGAGTGGAAGGCTTTGGCAAATTACCATCACAAAAGAAAGATGGGACACATGCTTGAATCGTTTGCAATCACTTAATTGATTACAAGGATTTGCTCTAAGCCCCGTTGTTGTCAGAAACTTTACCCTTCATTTAAGCAGTTTAATGAGAACGGGGTCGGGTCCATATTTGGCACTATGTAACTCTAGTCAATTGTAGTCCTGTCATATTCTGCAACACCCCCCTGTGAGGGGTAACATGATGGTACTGATCTAAGATGTACTTTGGAAAAATGTAATAAAAATATGTTTGACAAAAAAAAAAAAAAGATATAAAGAGGGCGTCAGCAACGTTTTTTAATGGGGAAAAACTGCCCAAATTGAGTTTCAGCACTGGATTTCATTGTCAGACTAGTGCTTGCTAATCCATTGAGGCGACAAGAGAGGTTTGGGTCCTATCTCTGACTGGCTTGGACCACTCTCATATACCAAACACAAATAGCCAGACAGGTTGACTTATTTTCATTTGATCACACCCAGTCTGTACGTACTGGGGGATGTGCTTTTTTTATTTAAGTTTTTTAGATTCTTATTTATACTTTTTCATTTGGTTTTTTGTACGTCATCAAAAGGAACAGTTCTCAAACAATAAAGAATGCATTCAGAAAAATGATGTGCACAATATATACAAGTGTTAAATATATAACAAATCACTGATCAATTTCGAACACACCAGAAATACATTACATTACAAAAAACATAAATTCATACAATGCCTAAAAACAATTCTTGAAGTAGGCACCAGTCCTTCATATTATATACCAGAAGACAGGCGGACAACAAAGTTCGTGAATACTGCCTGCCTGTCTTACTGAGCCAGGGATTGAGATAATTGTGAGGTTGCACTACTAGAGATAGATAGAGTGGTATTATTTTTGTCCCTAGTTGCACCCTTATTCTTTAACCCAGGCTCGGTGTCAACGCGTTTCGAACCACCACTTGGTTGTGGGTTCTCCTCAGGACACGGACTGGAATTGGCCGTAACTGTGGGTGACTGTCATGGCCATTTTCATGGAAAGGGAAGCCTCACACAGGAAGGAATTTCTGAACTTCAGGTGGAGTGTCGTCTTACATAGAGATGCGTGTGCCGGGTGTTGGCTGTCGGAATCTATTCTGAAGTGTACTCAGTCCACTTCGGGTCAGTCGCTAGGTGAACTGCTGCGCATCTATGCATCCGGCTAATCCATTGAGAGCAGCGTAAGAACTCAAAAGGGCCATGGAAGTGAAAAGTAAGTGATGCTGCATCTGCTTCTGTTGCAAGCACTAAGATACTGCCTGAGGAACGAAAACAGGCAACCTTACAGCAGTCCATTGTGGAGCAGACTATGAGTATTAGAAGTATTGTAAGCCAACTTTCTAGAGGAAAAACCATCATAACTTAGATATACCAACCTGAAGAGTGCACAGCGCTCGTGCTCCGCATACGGAAATCAAGTTCCACCAGTTGAGCAGTCTCCTATATCATTCCTAAAGTGTGGGATGACCTACTGCAACACATAAGAACCCCCCTTCACTTTGTGAATTTTGCAAGAAGCTGAAGACCTGGCTTTGCGAGTAGTCCCACAAAAGCCTTACGGTTGGCTAGATTCACACCTGCTCAGTGCCAGGATACTTTCCTCGGGTGATTTACATCACATCATATCATATAATGTAACCGTAAGGTAGAATTTAAACATCCAGGCAGTGCAAAGTATTTTCTGCATCATAACAGTGTGGAATAAGGAGGAGTACAGAATATGCTACTTACCAGTATGCATCTGTTCTTGGCATAGAGGGCTGCAGAGTGGTACATTATGAATAGATTGCCATCTGGTGTAGGGCTCGGATGATTGCACTTGTTTTTCTCTTGGAGAAGTCTTTTGTAGTCACGAGGCTGGTGACTCCTCCCTTGGGTGATCGTGCGCATCGGCATCGGCTCCATCCTTAGATTGTTTTGCCATAGTAGGGTTAGATGGAGTAGTATGATAGAATACAGAAAGAGATGCCCATGTAAGTGTATCTAAATAAGATAATGTTGGAACAGACACAGGTTTCCGGGGAGATAGGGAGGGCATGTACCACTCTGCAGCCCTCCATGCCAAGATCAGATGCATACTGGTAAGTAGCATATTCCGTTCGAGGCATATGGGCTGCAGATGGTACATTATGAATAGATTACACAGCAGTTACCTCCCTAGCGGTGGTCACCAGTGTCTGTTGCAACAGTTTGAAAAAGCTTTTAATAGAGCCTGGCCTACATTTGCTTGTTGTCTTGCCTGCACGTCAACACAGTAGTGTTTTGTGAAGGTATGCGGTGTAGACCAAGTTGCTGCTTTGCATATGTCATCTAGGGGAATGTTCCCCAAGAATGCCATAGATGCCCCTAGTTTGCGTGTAGAATGAACTCTAGGGGGAACAGTTAGTGTTCTTTTTGCCTTTATGTAACATATCTGTATACACTTTACAATCCACCTGGCAATACCTGCTTTAGAGATAGGGTTGCCTTTATGTGTTGGGGAAAACGCTACAAATAGTTGTTTGGTTTTTCTGAAAGTTTGTGTTCTTTCTATGTAATATAATATTGCCCTTTTGACATCTAGTGTATGTAGGGCCCTCTCTGCTACCGTCTGTGGCTTTGGAAAAAAAGACTGGTAGTTCCACTGGCTGATTGATGTGGAATGCTGAAATTACTTTAGGCAAGAACTTTGGGTTTGTTCTAAGAACCACTTTATTCTGGTGTAGTTGTAGAAATGGTTCTTGTATTGTTAATGCCTGTAACTCACTCACTCTCCTGAGTGAGGTAATGGCTATAAGAAGGCCACCTTTCATGTAAGAAATTGTATTTCACACCTATGCATAGGTTCAAAAGGTGGCCCCATTAGTCTGGTGAGTACTATGTTGAGGTTCCAGACTGAGAAGGTGGTAGTCTTGGTGAGGCCTTCCATGAAAGCCTTAATTGCGGGTACTCTAAACAGGGATAGATGTTGCCTGTTTTGCAGGTACGCTGCTATAGCTGCAAGATGTACTCTAATGGAGGTGTAAGCAAGGTTACATTGCTGTAAGTATAGTAAGTAGCAAATAATATTTTGTGTAGATGCGTCCAGAGGGTTGTTGATGTTACTGTTACAGTATACAGCAAACCTTTTCCACTTTGCTGCATAGCAGGCTCTGATGGTGGGACGACTTGCTTGCTTAATAATTTCCATACAGTTTGGAGGTAAATTTAAGTATCCAAATTCTAAGACCTCAGGAGCCAGATCGCTAGGTTCAGTGGTTTGGGATCTGGGTGCATTATTTCTCCATGGTTCTGTGTAAGGTGAATGGGTGCAATTCTTAATTTTTGGTGTGGCACCTGTGAGAGTTGTAGGAGCGTGGTGAACCACGGCTGCCGTGCCCACGTGGGTGCTACCAGTATCATGGTCATTGAATGCTGTTGCAGTTTTCGAACCACTAATGGAATTAGTGGGAGAGGGGGAAAAGCGTATGCAAATTTGTTGGACCAATTTATCCATAATGCAATGCCCTGCGACAGGTGGTGTGGGTACCTGGATGCGAAGCTTTGGCATTTTGCGTTCGGATGAGTGGCAAAGAGATCTATCTCCGGTTGTCCCCATCTTTGGAAGAATGGCTGCAGTATTTGGCCGTGCAGTTCCCATTTGTGTATTTGTTCTGACTCTCTGTTTAAGAAGTCTGCTATCTGATTTTGAACTCCTGGAAGGTGTTCGGCTAACAGATAGATGTTTTGAGGAATGACCCATCTCCAAATTTCCTGCGCTAGTCTGGATAGTTGGAGAGAGTGTGTCCCCCCGTTTTTGAATAGAATACATCGCTGTCATGTTGTCTGTTCTGACCAGGACTGCTTTGTTGAGAATATGCATTTGAAAAGCTTTTAATGCTAGGAACACTGCTAGTAGTTCTAGATGATTTATGTGCAGTTGTTTGTGCTGTACACTCCATCTCCCTTGTACTGTGTATCTCTCCATATGAGCTCCCCATCCGGTGAGCGATGCATCCGCTGTTAGTATCACTTGTGGAATTGGTTCTAGGAACGACCGCCCTTTGGAAATGTTGGTTGTATTCCACCACTTCAGAGAGCGATGCGTGCAGTCGTCTACCAACACCAGATCTGTAATCTGACCTTGAGCCTGATTCCACTGTGTTGCTAGACATTCTTGAAGCGGACGCATTTGTAGTCTGGCATATGGGATTAACAGTATGCAAGAGGACATCATCCCTAATAACTGCATGAACACTCGAGCTGTTAATGAGTGTTGCGGTTGAAATCTTTGAATTAAGGTGAGCATTGTCTGAATCCTGACTGGATTGGAGTATACTATGGCTTTTTCTGTATGTATAGTAGCCCCTACATATTGTTGAACCTTGTTTGGTTGCAGGTGGGATTTTGTGTTCACCGTAAACCCTAGCTGGTGCAGCAGTTGAATTGTCTTTTGTGTGTTTTGAAGACATTCCTCTTGTGGCATGGCCTTTATTAGCCAGTAGTCCAAGTAAGGGAAGACTAGTATTTGCTGTCTTCTTAGGTGTGCTGCAACCACTGCTAGGCATTTTGTGAACACCCTTGGTGCTGTTGTGACTCCAAACGGAAGGACCTTGAACTCATAATATCGTCCTTCTATTACAAACCTGAGGTGTTTTCTGTGAGCTTTGTGAATTGGGATATGAAAGTAGGCGTCTTTTAGATCCAGTGTAGAAAGAAAGTCCCCTTTCTTCAGTAAAGGAAGTACCTGTTGGAGAGTGATCATGTGGAAATGTTCCGAATTTATGTATGCATTGAGAGGTCTGAGGTCTAGTATAGGCCTTAGAGATCTGTCTTTTTTGGGAATTAGAAAGTATAGAGAGTATACTCCTGTTCCTTGTTGATGTTGTGGAACCTCTTCTATCGCATGCTTTGTAGCAGTGATAGTACTTCCTGTTTTAATGATGTCAGATGATCTTGACTCATTGGACGCTGTCTGGGGGGGATGTTTGGTGGGGTAGCAGTGAGTTATAGGCAATAACCATGTTGGATAATTTGTCTCACCCACCTGTCTGATGTGATGTTTTCCCAGACAGGTAGGAACTGTGATAGGCGTCCCCCGACCGGTGTTGCATGGTCTGGGGGGAGCTGTATGAAGTCACTGTTTTGGGGTAGGAGGGTTGCGGTGGTTGTTGTTGTTTCCGCGACCTCTACCCTTGTTGTTGTTACCTCTGTAACTGCCTCTAGAATTACCTTTAGGTGATGTTGGTGTAAAAGAGGTTGATTGCTGGCTTGTGCCTGTATTCTTTGATCCGCCTCTATAGGTGGACCTACGAAATAAACCTCTCTGAGATGGCTGTTGCAATGCTCCCATTGACTTAGCCAATTCTGTGTCCTTTTTCATTTTCTCCAACGCCTCATCTGTGCTTGAGCCGAAGAGTGTTTTCCCATCAAAAGGCTGGTTCAATAAAGAAGTTTGTACCTCCTGTTTGAACCCTGAGACCCTGAGCCATGCATGTCTTCTTAACATGATACTGGTGTTTATAGATCTTGCCGCAGTGTCTGCCGCGTCTAAGGCGCACTTAATGGAAGTGTTGGTTATTATCTTCCCTTCTTGTATCAGCTGATCTGCCCATTGTTGATGTTCCTTAGGGAGATGTGTAATAAGTTTCTCTAATATTACCAAAAAACACCCTGCGATTTTTGTGGAATAAATTCCAGTTGCTGATTATTCAGCAAGTCTGTGGGGGAATGGACCGGTCACGGGTCTCAGAGGGCAACTATTTACTCTAGATCTAGTGCTAGTCTGGAGATTGTGTCACTATGTAATATACTAATAAAAATAAATGTCAAACATATGCAAAGAAAATTGATTTAAAAAAGTTTTGACACTTTATTGGATACCTCCCTTAAGGGTTACATTCTAAAATTAATAAAACACATCATTTTATAATGTCTATTTTCATATAATAAAAACAGTTAATAATTGCCCTCTGAGACCCGTGACAGGTCCATTCCCCCACAGACTTGCTGAATAATCAGCAACTGGAATTTATTCCACAAAAATCGCTGGGTGTTTTTTGGTAATATTTACTCCCCTCCCTGTGATATTTACCAGGGGATCCTTCCACTAATTTTTTACTATGAGTTTCTCTAACTCATCATAATGAGCTCTATCATAGCGTGCAAGTAGCGCTTGAGTATTTGCTATGCGCCAGTTGTTTGCTGCTTGGGATGCTACTCTCTTGCCAGAGGCATCTATTAACTTGGACTCCTTGTCAGGAGAAGGAGCTTCTCCTGTTAGTGAGTTCGCCCTCTTGCGAGCATTTGAGACTACTAACGAGTCCAGAGGTATTTGGCCCTTAATAAATACTGGGTCTTTTGGGGCTGCCTTATACTTTTTGTCAATTCTTCGGTTTAACAACCTAGCCCTCACAGGATCTTTAAATATGTCTGCTGTGTGAGTGAGGAGACCCTTAAGCATTGGTAGGGTCCCTGAAGATTTTTGTGCAGCTGGTAGTGTTTCTAAAAGGAAATCTTCTATCTGAGGTTCCGCATGTAAATCTACCTTGTGGTATTTTGCTTCCCGAATTATCATCAGGGGGAGAGGGTTTTGAGGGATACAGGTCAGGGTCATTATCATCATCTGTCACTGCATCATAATCTTCCCATGGGTCTGTGTCTTCTGTGATAGTATTGTCATCATCCCCAGGAAGGTCCCCATCCCCTGTGTCACTTTCTACATCTGTTTGAGGTGTAGATGGGCGTGGTGTAACAGGTCGAGGGATAGCTGGCAGAGTATGAGGAAGAAAAGCAGAGGGTGTGTCCATAGGCTGTGGAGAAAGGGGAGGAGTTGTATTTGTCCCCATTGTTCTCTTCTTAGGAGGAGGAGCTTTCCCCTCCAACGGTTGAGTCTTCCTCTTTTTAGGTGGTTTTGACCCCACCTTGCCAGTTTGTGGATCAATGAACAAACTCTTTTGTTTTGGATCGGTCTGTTGCTCCTGTGTCGGTACCGAAGCCTTTGGGTCCGATAGGTGCTTTTGCTTCTGTATCTCGGTGTTTTCGGCACCGAGAGTTTGCTCGAGTCCGATTTTTTCGATGTCGAGGGAGTCTTCGACGTCGAAGCATGTTTCGGTTTCGACATGGAATGTTTTGACTTCAAGCTCTCTTTGGTATGGAGCTTCGGTGTCGATGTCAATCGTTTCTCGGATCCGACATAGTGGGAGACCAAGTGTTTTGGTTTCGTTGCCGAGCCAGAAGGCGGGGCGTCGGAAACTTTTTTCGGTTGTCTGACCGGGGTCGACACCAATCGGGTCGGTTTTTTTGGCTAAGGGACGTCGTCACTCACGGTTTGATGAACGTCGACTTCTTCGACATCAGACTCGTCCGCTTCTGACCCCGACCCGTCCTCATCTTCTTTTTCCTTCTCGAAGTGTTCGACCTCGAACAGTTCTGGGATTGCCTCTGACTCCATCCTCGACATCTCGTGTCTTCGGGCTCGACGGTTTCTAATCGTCGACTTGGAGGAGAAAGCCACACAGGCTTCACAATACCTGGATTCGTGGTCAGGTGACAAACAGAGGTTGCACACCTCGTGTAGGTCCTTGTGTGGGAATTTAGCACCACATGTTGGCCATTTCTTGAATGGAGTCCTTTCCATGGACTCCGGGCTGGACTACGTCGAAATAGGCCTCCCGGTCTCGCCGACGTAGAGTTGGAAATCTTCGGTGTTGACGTCGAAGCGCGTCGAAATGGGAATGAACTCGCGCTCGTTAAACAATACCGTCGAATTGGAAAGGGAATACGCCCCGAAATATAACTTTTTTCTCAAAGCCGATCCGGAGCGCTTCGATCCTCATCCGAACCCGATGGCGGAAAAAAACAATCTAAGGATGGAGCCGATGCCCATGCGCACTATCACCCAAGGGAGGAGTCACCAGCCTCGTGACTACAAAAGACTTCTCCAAGAGAAAAACAAGTGCAATCATCTGAGCCCAACACCAGATGGCGATCTATTCATAATGTACCATCTGCAGCCCATATGCCTCGAACATTACATTTCGACTCTCAAAGAACTGATTGTTGGACTGAGTGGCAGGAATGGGCCCCTTGAAGAAACCTATTAACAACCAGTATGGTAATGCTGCCAAGAGCAAGCGGTGATGTAGGTGAACAGTAAGGGAGGTTAAGTTATTTTTGCTTAAGCCAGTATGCCTGCCACTACTGTTGATGAAGTGATCTTTAATTAGAAATATATAAGTGCTTAAAAAGAGGAGTTGTTTGCAACTGAAACAAAAAGTGATGTGTACAACTGTTTTATAGCCTAATGCTAACTAGGCCTAAATTCCATTTTTGTAAACTTAGGTGCTGGCATAATATTCATTGTGAATTTATATTTCTCATTGACATAGCATGCAGCAAAGTTTATTTTGTATGAAATGTTTCTGGAGGAAGCCTTTAGATACTTTCCAAGGCTCTTTCTGCTAAGACACTGTATTGCATTCATTCAAGAGTTTTTCTTATTGTTCATGTAACTAGTTTGTTAGGGTGAAAGGGTTGATGGATTGATACAAATAATGCTACTCTTATTTAGGGGCAAACATGTTCTCTTCTGTGCTATGATCTCCTTCGATGTCTGTGGTATGAAAAATCCAGAGACCTAGCCCCCCCACCCCACCAAAGAAGATAGATATTCAAGGTAACATAGCCGCACAGTGCTCAGTGAGGCCAGTGGTACCCTGTTAATAGACACGCAAAGCACGGACATTGAGATCACCAGAGAATTGGGGCTGAGAATGCAACATCACTTGAAGCTCAGAGAAAAAGGCATAGGCTGAAGGAGGAGCATACTGAGAACACTGCAGTCTGACAGAATAGAGATAAAGACATTGGGCATCTTGGAAAAGAGTGATGTGCGAAAGAGGTTTGATCTTCAGCAGCACAGGTAAAAAGTGTGGTTCAGTACATAAGTGGAAACTACAGATGATCAGAAATGCAGCCGGACACAGATTTAATCACTGCATTGGTGCAGTCAGGAGGTTTGAATATATCTTTATCTACGGCATTACTCAAGCTTCACTTTAGTAACTCGTGTCATTCTCCTCCAGTTGTTATTAGTGATTAAAGGAACACATTTCATGAATTTGTACACTCCAAAATGTAACACTGAGTGCTAAACCACAGGCTCAATAGGCAATCTCTTCCCATAATTCCCTGAGATTCACAGGTTGGTGGAAAAAAACCACATACTACCCTGTGCTTACTTCTGGAAATGTAAAATATGGCACACTACGAAAAAACAACCTGCTCCAAACATTATACAACGGTATGAGAAGCACAAAACAGTGGTCCTTTCGAATGCACTTTGGACAAAATGGAATGGACCTACATTGTGGTAGACAATTGACTGTCAATTTCTTCATGTTATGTTATGTTAATAGGAATTTATAGAGCGCACGGTCACCCAGAGGTTTCATTGTGCTGATCAGGCAGATGTCAAAACAGACAGGTTATGCAAGTGCTCGCTCATACATCCAGGTCTTCAGCAGCCTTCTGAACCCTAGTAGATTGTCGCTCTTCTGGATTGCTAATGGCAGAGAATTCCAGAATTTTGGGGCAAGGTGAGAAAACCTGCGCTCTCCCTGGAGTTTGAGCTTGAAGGTGGGGGTGGTCAAAAGCTGAAGATGGGCGGACCGTAGGTTGCAGAGTGGAGCGTGCCTTGCTATCAGGCAGCTGATAAATTTGGGGCTCCTGCCGTGCAGGGCTTTGAAAATGATACACCCTCACTTGAAGGCAGCACGTTGGGCAATTAAGTTTGTCCAACAAAGGTCTAGCAGATAGCCATCTGGGTTGCTTGTGAATTAACCTGGCGGCCTGATTTTGTACCATTTGGGGGCGTTTGAGTAGGCATCATAGAAGGCCGAGATAGATAGAGTTGGAGAAGTCAAGGCGAGAAAGTACCAAAGCGATCAAAACCTGTATAAGGGCTGAGTCGGTGAGCAATTTTCCTGATCTTGCGTAGCTGAAATAGGCAGGACGAGACCACTGCCCCCACTTGGTCTCTGATTGATAGGTCTGCGTTGATGATGACCCCAAGACTTTTCACAGATGAGGAGGGACCCAGTTCTGCCGGCCAGTAGTGTGGGCCCCAGGAAAGTTCACTCTTCCCAGGCAAGATTAATTCGGTCTTGCCTGGGTTAAGTTTCAGATGGTTTAGGTTAATCCAGCGCTGGATGTGAAGCATAGTGGTTTGAAATTGATGGATGGAGTCAGAGGAACTATCCAGTGTGAAGACTAGGTGGAGGTCGTCCGCATAGTTAAAAGTTGTTACCTTCATGTCTTTTAAGGAATGAATCGGGGCCGGAGGTAAAGATTAAATAGGAGTGGGGAAAGGGACAAGCCCTGTGGGACTCCGCATGAAGTCGCGATCTTAGGGGCAGTTAAAGAAGCAAGACGGACTGCTTGGGTTGGTAATTCACACCCTCTCTATTATCTGAAGGAAGACCTCCCATTACTGAAAAAGCTATTCTCCATGACTATGGAAGTGCCTTCCCAGTGTGTTCTTGTGGTTGGAGTGTTTGCCATTTATTGCAGTATTATCCTTGAACCTGTGTTTGGTACTCTTTTGTAACATGCACACACCACTTTTCTCTTGTAACACATTGTTTGCTACCTCTCACATTTTGTTTGCTTTTGATACTTGCACAAGTGCCACCATTGCCTACGTAACGTTTGTTCTTGTGCCTGAGTGTCTAGCATATATTGCAGTATTATACCTCTAATTATACTTTGTTTTCTCTTGTAACCTGCACACTTGTCACTTTTTCCTCCTGTAATGCACTGTTTGCTACCTCATGTATTTTGTTTGCACACAATTGTCACTTTTACCTCATGTAACTCAACGTCTGCTTTTGTAATTTGTTCACGTGTAATTTTCTCCTCATGTATAATTACTGTTCCTATTGTGAAGCGCTCCGACGCCTTCGGGTAAAGTCCGCGCTTTATAAAAACGCATAAATAGATAAATATCTTCTAGGAAGGATTTGATCCAGTTGTAGGCGGAGCCCTGTATGCCGGCCTGTTCGACACGGTCCAGCAGAATTTTATGGTCGACCGTGTCGAAAGCAGCCGACAAATCCAGTAGCACCAGAGCCTGAGAGCCACCCTTATCAGCATTGGCTCTCATGGTGTCCTGGATAGCCAGAATTCAGGCTTCAGTATAGTGGGCGGGCCAAAAGCCTGCCTGGTGCGACTAAGTATTCTGACTGTTCGATGAAGATGGATAGGCTCTTAGTGACATGAGCCTCTAAGATCTTGGCCAAAAAAGGAAGGAGAGAGATAGGCCGATAATTAGAGTGATTCGCAGGGTCAGCCCCGGGTTTCTTGAGTAGGGGGACCACAATTGCGTACTTAAAGGCACTATCGTGAGAGACTCATGAAGAAAGGGTAACACGCTGTGTGGTAAGACAGAAAGGGCGTCCCTCATAATATGGGGGGGGCAGCAATCGTTAGGGGAACCGGATTTGACACGAGTCAGTAATTCTGTGAAGGTCAAAGGGCAAATGATGGGGAAGTGATCCAAAGTGGAGACATTAGTTATCACGTTGTCCAAAGGTTCCCTGTGCGATGTAGTGGAAACGCTGGCTTTGATAATAGAGATCTTATCCAAGAAGAAATCATTCAGGGAGTCACATAGGTCTTGAGTGGGTGTCTGTTTAGGAAGGATCCTCTCGGAGTTGCATAGGTCATTGACTATTGAGAAGATTTCCTTCGACTTATTCTGAGCGCCTAATTTTCTGTGTGAAAAGTAGGTTTCTTTAGCTCCCGAAAATGGCAGTTTTATATTCTTTGCGGGCTAATGAGCACTGGCGTTTGTCTTCAGGGGAGTAGCGTAATCTCCATTTTCTTTCTTTTTGGCGGAGTTCAAGTTTTTGTTTTTTTTAGCTCAGCGGAGAACCATTTTTGAGCGTCAGAGTGGCGAGCGCGAGTAAATTTGGTGAGTGGGGCATGGGCATTGCAGGCCGACAGTAGCCTTGTGGAAATGTTCGCTTCCATGGAGTTAACATCAGGATTATAGGTGGGTACTGAGCTGGCCAGTGTTTCAGCGAAGGCTTGTTTGTCAAGAGCCCTCCAGTTCGTGATCACCATTCATGGTGATCACGAACTTAGGAAAATCTAGCAACATCAACATTGAGAAGTAGTCCTACAATAAAATGGGAATTTGACTCAAATTGATCTATAATGTATCTTTGCTTATAATGCAGCAGGAGAATAAGCACCATTCAAGGTAGACAACCTTGCCGCACTTAATTGCAATATCCCTTCCTAAGATATCACAATTACAGATGCCAAAGTGCCAATTCAGGTTGACCAACCCAGTTATCAATAACAAACGCCAAGGTTGGCCACCTATTTCGAAGCCTCTTGCTAAAATTGACTCCTCATTCAAAAGATTTCTCTCTGGCTTTCCCCTCTTCTGTTTTGTGGTTCAGCTTTTTTTTATCCTAGTGCCATAATGACTTCGAGTGATAGCTGCACGTTATGAATTAATAAATAAAATTGCAATGATGCAAGGCTTATGAGCAGGGAGGAAGGACAGATTAATTTTGCAGGAAGAAGTGGCACACATTCTCAAATGTGACAAAAAATAGCGGGCAACCGCAAGAAATGTATACAGAGGCGATGAGGAGGGTAATGAAAGAAAAGAAAGAAAGCCAAACTGAAGACGACAACTAAGGTTATACTGTAGTTTTTGGGGGACAGCAAGCTTGTGCTCTTGGTGTAAATTGGCAGAAAGCCTTTTGAATTCCGACACAAATATCAGATGTTCAAGTCTATGTTTAGCACTGCTCTTCCCCAGAGTTGCCCTTGCAATGAGACTGTGTTGATCAGCTTGCTTAGCCTAAAAAGTTTATGTCTTTTACAAACTGATGGCCATCTACCTGCTTTCTTGTGATCCTAGTTGCTGGCACCTGTGACCTCCCGACACCATGCGATTCTCACTGAAAGCTTGTTTGTAAAATACTAAACATATTTTTGTCTCACTTTTGCTTGGCAATACTAATTTCCCGCAAATGTTAGTGAAAGTCCTTATTGGTCATTGAGAATCGAGAAATGACCAGAATGTCTTGACAGCAGTTGAGCAAAATAAGCTATTTTTCAGATTAATTTATAAGGGCCAAATTAATTTTTCTTTTCTTAATAAACATTTTTAAGACTTCAATTGGCCTGAGCTCAGAGTTTCATTGCCAGACTTGATGAATCGGAGAAGCAAAGTGCCTGCTCTTGACCAGAGACCGGGAGCGGTGCTTGACCAGACTCACTTGACAACTCCAAGGCTTGAAGAGAAGATGAAGGTTTCCCCCCTTGGATGTAGGGGCCGCCTGGCACTGACTCACATAGTGGTACAGACAGTAGCAGTGTGTTTCAAAATTGAATGTTTAAACATTAAGAACAAATTAAAAGATCACAAATACAAATCAAGATCAGTATAGTCTTAAATTGTCATGAACATAGAAAACATCAGCAGAACTCTGATTCTAGTATGGGAACTGAAAGAGAAACAGTGAATATAAAATAATAATTTGAGGGACAGTTATGGCCAGTGCCACCCACTGTGCTGCCCCTAGTTATTTTCCACAATCACTGGTGAGAACTCAAAAATCTGAAAACATGGAAAATATGCCAGATGTTATGAATTTCCCCATGCCAGCAGGCAATGCTTGGGGTGAACCACAGGACGCACTTGCAGATAGAACTTGGTGGGCCAATGGTATGGTAGGTGAGGCACAAGCAAATGTGGCACATGTGAGCGTAGCAACTGCATTAAGCGACAGTAATACTGGAAGAAAGACTAGTCGAGCAGCTGACATGATGATACCTCACTTGCACAATAAAATGCAGGCTTGTTTCGCACTCCACTGTTCCGAAGCATCGTATCAGACGTGTCAGGCTCCCAGCCCAACTATCAACCAGGACTGTTTAAGGAAGACAACAAGGTGTGTGGCGAAAGAACCAAGAACACAGGGGCTTGAGCAAAACCCTATCTCAGGTAGTGAGGAAGATCATGACAATCCCAATGATAGTGCCTAGGTCCAACCTGTTGCTCTTTTCCTCCTGAAAGAATACCCTAGTCCCGGTGTAGGAGGCTTAGTGGTCAACCATGTCCACTGATGGCATAGTAAACAAGAGTTACCCAGTATCTTATATAATTCTCAAACAACCTGCGAAGAAAGGTAAACTGTATTTGAAAGCTATAAACATAATTGGGGTGATGTCAATCAACTATTCCACATTATTATGCTGGTTAAAGTGTAGGATCGAGTATTAGATAAAGTTATTTGGACAAGACAAGCACCTGTTACTGTAGATGCTCTGGGTGCTACCAGAGACGCAGACTGCTATTAAAGTACACCAAACATATTGACATAACAGAACAACTGCATTAAACAAAGGTGAAACTTCAGCGGGTTATCCAGACCATTTGAAAGATTTATGTCATCTATAATTTGGAGTTTCAATGTTACAGAAAAAGCGCTAGAGGCTGATGGTGCAGGAACATCTGGGCATCGTCTGCTTCGAGTGGCAGACTAAAGGTCTTTCTGAACTAGTTTGAGTTACAAATCATGGTTGCTGTATTAGAGATGGAGAAATAATCTAGAGAGTCCAAACTAATTTAGGTACAAATGCAATCCACCCAACAAACGGTCAGAGGGAGAGGCCACGGTAGAATGGAGAGACAGTGACCAAAGAGGGTGAAAGTCCAGATGGCACATGGGGCTTAAGAAGAAATCTGCTCTCCCTGTAAGTTGTCATGCTTCAATTGTGCACAGTTGCATCACTGGAAACGTATTATCACAATCTACCTCAAATCTAACACAATCAGCCTTAACAACCTTCACTCAGATGTCACTAAAATCATACCCTACATTTTTCAAGCAGCCCGAGAGGAGCAGAATGTTTGTGAATACTTTAATGCCCATAGATTAAAAAGGCCAGGCATATGATGGGTCTTTAATGGAACGCTGTCGTCATGCCTTCATTTACTTCACTATTTCCATCTGGGGAGTATATTTGATGCAGTTGGCATTTCTAACTTGCACCTCATTGTATTTTACAACTTCTGTTTAATCTAGGTCCCTTCATTGATCAACATACATTACTTCTGAGCCCCACCACACCTATAACCCTTCTAGGAATGAAGTATTGTGCAAATTAAAATGTACAGTATATACTGCACCACCAATGGAGTCTATGTGAGCGCGAGTGTCCAAAACGAGAATGCCGTTTTATCACTCTTATTTGAAAATAATGACTTCTGGGAAGTGAAAGATGATAAACCAATCATTGTTTGACGTGTTAAACCAAATTTCTTCCACCTGATGGTCAGAACTAGTGATTGATTTAGGTTGTGTATTCATAGCACAAGACCGATCTGGACCCCTTTGTCTTGTGGGGAGGATATAGTTCAATATGGTAATTATTTATTGGCTGCTTCAAGCGCACTAGAACAAGGTTGAGGCTCTCTAACTGCCCATTGGGTTAGTATAAAATGGGCTCAAGGCTTCTAACAATGGATTACAATTTGGCTTAACCATTGTCAGATCTTTAGATTTCAACATTTTAGAGGGAAGCGTCAATTGTCCACCGATCGTTAGCTACACAGAAACATCACCGTCTCCTAGTACGTTCTCTTCTGGGTGCGGCAGGGTACTGCTAACAGTGGTTTTGGGTTAAGCTAATATCAAACCATTGCAAGATTTGTTACAAAAAGATACCACCACATCTTTGCATTGGTCAAGTGAGATGTAAAGTTTTTGCGTCTTTGAAACGAGCATTGTATTCTGCACACACAGTGTTTAACAGTGTACTCTAAACCTTTCCCATTCAACTGCCCTGACAAAGAGGGGTTTGCTTTGTGGGTTCTTTTCCAGTACCTTTGTGTTAAAAAAGGAACCAATTGCCCACTACTCCTGTGCTCTTGATTCAGTCACAGCTGGAATGCCTCTGCGGATGTGCGCGGTGGCCAAGGCATCCTATCTATCTGAAGCTTTAAATCTTGTATTAGGGTCCCAACTCTTTGCACTTAGTCATCATTGCTGTTTACCACTAAAAACCCACAATTCATCCAGGTCAAACTTCGAGGAACGAAACAGAATTAATGTCTGCATATCAGAATACACTTGTCGGCAGCCATGTGTTAAAACCTGCTCGTTTTACTTCACACGTCTGTCGATGGTGAACCTCACACCACATCCTCACTACAGCCCACCCAACTAAGCTGTGTATTGATTTTACTGATACACAAGATCACAGTTTGGGAAAGGGGCATTATGTTGATGGTTTATGTTTTGGAAAAGGATGAAGGCTCCCCGGTTGCCGGCTATGCCATGTGTCCTCTTTACAATGTCCATTAAAGCCATCATTTACCAAATGTTTGATCTGCTCAATTGAAAGCTCTCACATGAGCCTTTATAATGCTTGCTAACAGAACAATATTCACCAATTCAAACTAAGTTTTCGAAGTCGCCCATGATTTTGAGCTATTTTCGATGCGAAAGATTTCTGACCTGTGCCACGAACGCCAAGAATGATACGCAAAATTCTATGCAGACTAGGCAGTGATTAATGTGACAAATAAATGTAAATGTAGCCGTACTTGTAAAGCGCACTGATACTCCTGAGTGTCCTGGCGCTGTACTCATACCGCTAGGGAACCCTTCCTGGTTTTTCCCCGTGAAATGTCCACTCCTGGGCATCCCCAGGGTGCAATCAGGCATCCCTAGTGCTGTAGGGGGCCTTTGTGGAGACTAAGCAAGCTATTGCCCAGAGTTGCAGCGTGGGACCCATGCTTAGAGTAGGCACCGAGGCGAGAAATCAGGTCCGAGGAAATATGAGCCCAAGATCCACCGAGACCAGCCAAGGCAGGAATTGAACCCTGGTCCCGGGCCAGACCTCTGCATCAGGGTCTGCCGCTCTAACCATTGAGCCAAGCTATTGCCCCTTGGATACTTTTAGCCCCAATCAATCACATACATCACTCTTTACAGCTGAGATCTATTAGCCCTAATATTTGTCACCAGTTTAGCCTACCCTTACACAACAGATTTGACATACTTCCATCTCTGGAAGATCTTGATTGACTCACTCACTCACTTACCTAGATATGTTGGGCAATGCTGGATTGGTCCTAATCATACTCTTGGCTCCACATTGACACCTACCGTGCCTAAGGAACCCAACCCTAACGATCAAAGACTTCCTGTTGCTTCACTGGATGGTCCCAGTCTTTGCTCTTTGGTGCCAATAGACAACGCGCAGTTCAAGGGAGAAGCAGCAGTTGATATTGCCGAACAGCACAACAACGAGAATGGATCTCACTTAAACACCCCTTATTCATACCCAAGTAATAGTCATGTCCACAACTCTAATATTGCTAACACTGGTTATGTACAGAGTAAGAGAGATACCCTGAGTGAATGTAGGTCTAGCCTAACTAGAATCCGGTTCTGGAACGTGGCTGGTTCAACTACAAAACGTTCTAACCCTGCCTGGTTTGAATTCATAAATAACTGACATATTATGCTTCCAAGAAACCTGGGTAGACGCTACACAGCACATCAATGGGTTGAATTATTTTTACACCAGTTGTATTCTCTAGCCACAGGAGGAAAAAGGGTTGTTTATGCACGTACCTCTCATACAGGCTGAATGTAAGAAAGGTCGACCTCGTGGTATCTAACACCTACTACCAGGTACTAATAATTATCGATTGACAATTCCCATTGCACTATTCTATTAAATTTCTGTAATAACACCCCTGCCCCGCAAATGGAAGGAGTTTTGAGGCCTCTACAGAAGGATCTGGAAAGTTCACAAGAAAAAATAAATAATTAACAAGGACCTCTATAATCTATGGGAGGGGACTTTAACACAGGCCCTTGCATACACGCCGAAGGGGGCAGTTGTGGTTTAATAATTGATGGCGAGAAAGACATCCATAATTTCTCGCACTCCCATCTTGGGGAGCAATTAAACCCGATTAAATATTCCATGGAGTTGGGATTTGCCAATGACCTCTGCTTATCACCCGTAGCGCTTAGTAGCACATTTAACAGCCGTGGGTTGTGTTCAACCATAGATTTCCTATTAATATCAAACAGACAAGCTGACAGAGTACATAATTTCAACACTCACTCTGTTGCATTTATTGATCACTTTCCTATCAGCATTACTTTAGATCTGCCGGCCAAAGACATCTGGTCATCCAACCCACACATTGTCATCAACAGATCCAATGGTTACACAATTAAATGGGTGGGTGCTGATTCACTACAGCTAACCAAGTCACTTTTAAGCTCTTGTAAATCAGACTTTTCCATCTGTCTTGATGAGACTGCCTAGGATTTAGATCTTTTAATTCTTTTCGAAAAATATCACAGGCCGTACATAGTAAATTGTTATTAGAAACGGAAAAAAAACTATAGTAAGTTGGGCTGGTTTGACTCTAAATGTAGCAAAGCGCTTGCAGCTTTAAACAAGCATTGGAAATGCAATAGGTCTCGCAGCATTAGAGTTTGTGCTTTTAGAATTGTTTATGGTTTTTTTTTAAAAATCTTTAGCATTTTTGTTTCCTGTAGGCAATGCCACATAAATACAAAATGTGTCATTTACAATACCAATAGGTCAAACTTTCCTAATGCGAGACCTATTGCATTCACCCTCAACCCCTCACCCTCACACAGTGCAATAGGTCTCGGAGCATTTGAGTTAGAGCTTTTAGATTTGTTTATGGCTTTTTTTTCTTTGTAATTCTTTAGCATTGCCTACAGGAAACAAAAATGCTAAAGATTTAAAAAAAAAACCCATAAACAATTCTAAAAGCACAAACTCTAATGCTGCGAGACCTATTGCATTTCCCTGAGTGATGCTGTGGTGGTGCGATAGATAGAGTGAGGGCAATAGATAGATAGATAAATAGATAGAGTGAGGGTGATAGATAGAGAGATAGAGATAGATAGATAGATAGAAATATATAGATAGATATAGAGAGAGAGATAGATAACTAGAGTGAGGGCGATAGATAGAGTGAGGCAAATAGATCGATATATTGATAAATAGATACAGAGTGAGGGCGATAGAGTGTGGGCAATAGATAGAGTGAGTGCGATCGATAGAGTGAGTGCGACATATAGATAGATAGAGTGAGGGCGACAGATTGATGTGTGTGGTGTGTGGTGTGTGTGTGTGTGTGTGTGTGTGGTTGTGTGTGTGCGGTGTGCGGTTGTGTGTGTGGTTGGTTTTTTGTGTGGTTGTTTTTTTTGTGTGGTTGTGTGCGTGGTGTGGTTGTGTGTGTTTGTGTGGTTATGTGTGTGTGTGCGTGGTTGTATGTGTGTGTGTGCGTGGTTGTATGTATGTGTGTGTGCGGTAGGAGAAGGATACATGTGGAAGAGAGCAGCAGATCTGCACAGAAGAAAAGAACAGGGAGTTGGAGAAGGGGGCGGGGTGGAAGAGAGCAGCAGATCAGCCCCGGGAGAAAAGAACAGGGAGTTAAAGATGGATGCAGGGTGGAAGAGAGCAGCAGATCAGCACAGGACAAGAGAACAGGGAGTTAAATAAGGATGCGGGTGGAAGAGAACAGCAGATCGGCCCAGGAGAAGAGAACTGGGAGTTAAAGAAGGAGGCAGGTGGAAGAGAGCAGCAGATCAGCACAGGAGAAGAGAAAAGGGAGTTAAAGAAGGCGGTGGGGTGGAAGAGAGCAGCAGATCAGCACAGGAGAATAGAACAGGGAGTTAAAGAAGGAGGCGGGTGGAAGATAACAGCAGATCACCACAGGAGAAGAGAACAGGGATTTGAAAAAGGGGCGGGGTAAAAGAGATCAGCAGATCAGCACGGGAGAAAAGAACAGGGAGTTAAAGAAGGATGCAGGGTGAAAGAGAGCAGCAGATCAGCACAGGAGAAGAGAACAGGGAGTTAAAGAGGAGGTGGGATGGAAGAGAGCAGCAGATCAGCACTGAGTGGTATTTGGAGTGTATGTTGCATTGAGTGCAGTGTAATTATGTTGTAAATAATGATGTGGCACTGAGTGGTATTGTGTGGAGTGTATGTTGCATTGAGGAGAGTGTAATTATATGGTGTAGTTATGTGGCACTCAGTGGTATTATATGAAGTGTATTTATGTTGCATTGAGTAGAGTAAGTATGTGGCGTGTAATTATGTGGTACTGAGTGGTATTATGTGGAGTGTATTTATGTTGCATTGAGCGCAGTGTAATTATGTGGCTTGTAATTATGTGGCACTGAGTGGTATTTGGAGTGTAAGTTGCATGGAGTGCAGTGTAATTATGTTGCAAATAATGATGTGGCACTGCGGCAGAATGGGTAATGCTGTTACACAGCTGAGCCCATGTACAGAGCCTGGGGCACAATAAGGTGGAATGAGGCACCGTAAGGAACAGTGAGGTGGAGTGAGGCGGAATGAGGCAGAGTGGGGGATGCTGTTTCACAGCTGACCTGGGTCCCTGGTCTCTGGGATGTCAGTCTTGCCAGGACGATTGCTCCATATGGACTTGGTCAAAGATGCAACATACCAAAATGTCTCTGGTTGGATACATATAAAAACTTATTGTTGATAAAACGTTCTGCACTGACGAACAGCACAGTTTCCCTGTGTTTTATTTGGGGCATGGGAAGGAGACCGGAAATTGTGAGAAGTTTGCAAACCGTGTATGGACGCTTTTTTAACAAAATATAATATAGGAAAGTGAAAGGGCGATGTTTATTTTGACTCAGACCGCGGGCGAGGCTTCTCCAGTCACTGATGCAGTTAAAACTCGCAGAGCGGAGTGGTTGAACACGAGAAAGCTCCTCATTCTTTGGCGTCCCACCTCACACGCTGCAACCCAATCCCCGGGAAGAAAAACAACAAAAGTCTGGTTACTCGAGCCTTGGGTTCCCAAGTAGTGCAAAGCAGGCCTTCTAGCGCTTCAAAGTCTAGTCAACACTAGCCATACAATTATAAAAATAATAGCAAAATTAATAGCTTTGTCATTCACAATGCCAATAGCAAATGTGACACCTATAGTATTTGTAATGCAATATGTGTTGTATTTATGTGAGACTTGGATATATTGATATTACAAATAACAATGGCTTTTTTTAAAATAATAATAATAATACTTAAATAAAAGTTGTGTAGAGAGAGAGAGTGCGAGAGAGGTGTGTAGAGAGAGAGAGAGATAGTAAGAGTACACGAGGTGTGTAGAGAGAGAGGTGTGTAGAGAAAGAGAGAGAGAGAGGTGTGTGGAGAGAGAGTTAGAGAGAGCGATGTGTAGAGAGAGAGCTTGTGCTCTCCTGGCTCCTCGGGTCGGTTTAGTGTTAACACGTAATTGACAAACCCATCGTCAAGCAGGATGCCTCTGTCTATGTTGTTGCCCACTGGCGCCTGTTGTCTGTTTCAAGCAGAAGAGCTGGAGAAGGCGGATGCACATGCTGCTAAGGGAGAAGGGAGGGGGTACCCCCATAAGAATGGCTCTGTCTGCCTTGTCCCCAGTGGCGCCAGTTGTCGGTTCCAAAGTAACACTTGCTAATTAATAATTGTAGCAGAGAAAATGAAAAAAAACGACACAGATGTGTACCAACAGAGTGTAGAACCGGTATTTCTGTAACAAAATGCACAACCACGCAAATGTTTTTCCCTTCAGTAAATACTTAATGTAATAAAAGCGCTTGTTTTTTGAAAATTACCTTGCACCTCGCAAACAGAATTCCTTAATGCACGCGCTCTATATATTGTGGAACAAGCATACTAAGCCCTGTTGAGTTTTCAAACCACATGTAATATAATTGGGCATGTATGAAAATGAACTGTGCTTCCCTTGTGTACTTGTACACAAATGTAAAGGAGTAGTGCGAAATAATTCCAGGCTGTATCCTGAAAAGCGATCTTTACAGGTTATAGGTTGAATCCCTTCAATCTTGTACGTTTGTTTCGGTACGTTTGTTTCGCTACCAAGTGAAATGTTGGTGGTTTGCATGTAAGAAGGGATAGATGTTATATTTGTCTCAAAATACGTAGCAAAATAATTAGATGTATTAATTTAGTGTAAACTTTTAAAGCTTGTAGAGATTTCCCTGCATTGGGTTCTTCATTATGCGCCGTTAGTTATTGTCACACCTCTCGGTTTTAGTAAAAAAAAAAAAAATTTCATCCACCCCAGAGACTTAATTGCAATTAAATAAAACTTCTAAATTCACCGATGCACAGAGACATACAAACGCGCAAGCACAGATGAAAAAAAAACGTGCAAACACAGACCAGGCACACCTTTGGAAACCCATCCACTTGCAGCCGTATACACTGATGTATGCAACTACACATGCATGCAGCGACCAGCACATACAAACTTACACACGCACATAAATATACACACAAAAAAAGCATGCACAAACATATAGGGCATTAGCAATTTACACACACATAAACAAGCACACATATGCAGGCACTCCTACATACCTACACATATTCACACTCAAACACACATGCATGGAGGCATGCTCCCGCACATATACACGCACACGCTCTTGTCTGTGAAGCGACTTTAATGAAACATTTATTTTAATCCTTCAAAAAATGCAACATTTTAAAGTGCTAATACGGTGGCAGCATGTGGGAATGCCCTCTGTGTGGGAGTACACATACTAAACGTGGTTAGTGGGCATGTGAAGCGTACGCTGTGTGGGAGGCGGGTTCAAATAAAGGCATGGACACATGCTCCCGCACATATATACAAACACTCTCTTGTCTGTCATGCGACTTTAATTAAAAATTTATTTTAGCCCTTTAATAAATGCAAACTTTTACATTGCTAAGACGGTGGCAGTGGGTGGGCATGTCCTCTGTGGGGGAGTACACAAAGTAAACGGGGCAGTGGGCGGGTGGAAGCGTCAGATGTGTGGGAGGTGGGTGCAACTAAAGGCACTGAGGCATGCTCACGCACATATACACTCACACGCTCTCGTCTAAAATGCGTCTTTAAATAAATGTTTATTTTAAGACTTTATAATTTTAAGACTTTAAAATATTTAAACTTTGACAGTGCTAAAACGGTGGCAGCGGGTGTAAATGGCCTCTGTCTGGATGGACGCAGGGGCAGTGGGCGGGTGGAAGCGTCCGCTGTGTGGGAGGCGGGTGCAAGTAAAGACAGGGCAGCTGGTGGAAATAAAACTGCTAAAATGAAATGGAAGAAGGGAGTAGGTGCATGCGAGATGGTAGCGTCCGCTGTGTGGGAGGCGGGTGCAAGTAAAGACAGGGGAGCTGGTGGAAATAAAACTGCTAAAAGGAAATGGAAGAAGGGAGTAGGTGCACGCGAGATGGAAGCGTCCGCGGTGTGGGAGGCGGGTGCGAGTAAAGACGAGAGCTGCTAAAAGGGAAACTGCTGAGAGGGATTGGGATAAAGGAGGGGGTACATGCGAAACAAGACGGAGGGAAGAGAGGGGAGGGGGGAGGAGAAATGCGAGAGGCCAGAGCGGGTAAAATAAACAAGACGGAGGGAAGAGAGGGGAGGGGGGAGGAGAAATGCGACACGGCGGGAAGGGGCAGGCAGGATGACTCAGGGGAGGGGGCGGAGCGGGGCAGAGCGGCATGTGGGTGTGAAGAAGCCGGGCCTTTGAAGTGAAGCTAAGCTTCACTTCAAAGGTGTCGGAGGAATGCGGGCGGCTGTGCACGCGCTTTTAAGCTCAATGCACATGCGCATTGAGCTTAAAAGTCACGGGCACTGCAAGGAATCGCCACGATTCCTTGCAAGTTAGATAAAGAGTCGATGAGCCCCTATAGTCTCGCTTGCTCGATGCGCATCGACAGGCGAGACCTAAAACCGCCCTAAAAAACCCGTGAGGGATCAGGATGCTAGAAAAATGGCTGGAGTAACGTATAGAACATCGTTTAAGGAGCAAAAAGAGGCTATAAGAACCAAACTGTGGCAGGCCCTGAAGAAACATCTGACTTAAAAGATATAAATGGCTTTTGGAAGGCCTTGAACACCCCGTTCTTGGCCCCTAAAAAAACGCCTAGTATCGAATTCACGATCGGGGAGGACCAATGGGTGACCCACTTGTCCAGCCTATATTGTCCTAGTGTAGATCAGGGTGAAGATCTTAGTACGGGCCCCACAAGCTATCTCCCAATTGGCATTGATTTTAACGTTGACAAGGTGTTTCTAGCCATTAACGCAAGTATGGGAGGAAAAGCCCCTGGGCCAGACAGCATTGCAGTGGATTTATATAAATCCTGCCCCTTGCTGTGTGAGGTCCACTACGAACATTGGCTTTAAGGGCTTGTTGTACACAAGGATTCAGGCCGACTTGGACGGAGTCATCCTTGTTCCCATTTTCAAGAAAGGTGATTGTAATGGCCCGGCCTGCTATAGACCTGTATCGCTTTTGGACTCCCTAGTGTAAGAGGCTGGGCACATTATTTTAAGTAGTTTGCAGTCGCAGGCAGAGGACACTGGTGTAATTTCGGAGTTACAGTACGGATTACGCCATGGTTTAGGCACAGTGGGACAGAGCCTAAACCTGTGTCTTTTAATGGGAAAATACACCATGACCCAACGGGGTAGCCTTTACTTGTGTTTTGTTGAACTGAGCTTGGCTTTTGATTGTGTTAATCATCAGAAATTCTGGAGTATACAAGAGTCCATGGGGGTGGAATTGACACATACATTTTTTAAGACAGTCTTATTTGGATGCGCTGACAAGGGTCTGATAAGGGAAATGAATATGCTACTTACCAGTATGCATCTGTTCTTGGCATGTAGGGCTGCTAACATTCATATCTTAGCATTAGATCGCCGCCTAGTGTTGGGTCCGGATGATCGCACATTGTTGTCCTGGAAGAGTCTTCGAAGTATCCTGAGATAGGTGGCTCCTCCCCTGGACTACAGTGCGCATGGGCATCGGCTCCATCCCCAGATTGTTTTTCGCCATTGTGGCAGGAGATGGAGTGAAAAGTGTAAAGGATGTCCATGCTAATGACTGAATACAATAGTATATCTGCAGCTGCAACAGGCACCGGGGAGGAGGGTGGGCGATATGAATGTTAGCAGCCCTACATGCCAAGAACAGATGCATACTGGTAAGTAGCATATTCAGTTCGAGGCATGTGGGCTGCTAAATTCATATCTTAGCATAGAATACATAGCAGTCCCTCCATCAGCGGCGGTTGCCCGTGCCAGCTGCAGAAACCTGAAAGAGTGTCTTGAGAACAGCCTGTCCTACAGCAGCTTGCTGCTTGGAATGCACATCAACACAGTAGTGTTTTGTAAAGGTATGTGGTGTAACCCACGTGGCTGCTCTGCAAATGTTCTCTAAAGGAATGTTCCCTAGGAAAGCCATGGATGCCCCCAATTTGCGTGTGGAGTGCGCCCTTGGGGGTATCGTTAGAGTGCGCTTGGCCTTTTGATAACATATTTGGATGCACTTAACAATCCACCTGGCTATTCCTGCTTTGGAAATAGGGTTGCCTTTGTGTTGTGGTGCGAAGGCAACAAAAAGTTGTTTTGTCTTTCTAAAGGGTTGTGTCCTGTCTATGTAGTACATCAACGCCCTCCGTACATCTAAGGTATGGAGCATTCTTTCCGCTACCGTTTGTGGGTTTTGGAAGAATGCCGGCAAGTCAATAGTTTGGTTGAGATGAAACTGTGACACCACCTTCGGAAGGAATTTGGGGTTAGTGCGTAGCACTACCCTATTTGGATGAATCTGAATGAAAGGCTCTTGGATTGTGAGCGCTTGTAGCTCACTAACACGCCTCAGTGACGTAATAGCTATTAGGAAAGCTACTTTCCACGTTAGGAACTGGAGTTCACACGAGTGCAGTGGCTCAAAAGGTGGTCCCATCAGTCTGGTGAGGACCACATTGAGGTTCCACACCGGAGCTGGTGGTGTTCTTGGGGGAATGACTCGTTTCAGACCTTCAAGGAAAGCTTTAATGGCAGGCACTCTGAAGACAGAGAGATGCTGCCTGTTCTGAAGATAAGCCGCTATGGCGGATAGATGTATCCGAATGGAAGTGTACGCTAGATTGCACTTGTAAAGATGCAACAGATAGCAAATGATGTTAGGGATAGATGCATCTAGCGGGTTGATGTCATTGGCTGTACAGTAAATGACAAAACGCTTCCATTTCGCAGCATAGCATGCTCTGGTAGTTGGCTTCCTAGCTTCCTTGATGATGTCCATGCATTCCGGAGGTAGGTTAAGGTATCCAAACTCTAGGACTTCAGGAGCCAGATCGCCAGGTTGAGCTGTTGCGGATCTGGATGCTGAATTTCTCCATGGTTCTGCGTCAAAAGTCTGGGCGTGAGGCGCAGTCTTTGGTGCGGCACCACCGAGAGTTCGAGGAACGTGGTGTACCATGCTTGGCGCGCCCACGTTGGAGCAACTAGGATGAGAGTCATCGCGTGCTGCCTTAGCTTTCTTGCCACCAGCGGTATCAGAGGGGCTGGCGGAAAAGCGTACGCAAATTTGCCTGACCAGTTCATCCATATCGCATTCCCCTGCGACTGTGGGTGAGGGAACCTGGCGGCAAAGTGTTGGCATTTTGCGTTTTCTTTTGTGGCAAACAGGTCTATCTCCGGATGACCCCACTGCTGGAAGTACGGGTGGAGGACAGATGGGTGTATCTCCCACTCGTGCATTTGATGGCTGTACCTGCTGAGCAGATCCGCCATCTGATTGTCCTTTCCCGGGAGGTGTTCTGCCATGAGGAAAATGTTCCTCTGAATGGCCCACTTCCACATGCTCTGAGCCAGATGAGACAGCTGTGGCGAGTGGGTGCCTCCCTGCTTTTGAATGTAGTACATCGCGGTCATGTTGTCCGTCCGGACTAACACCACCTTGTTGCACAGATGTACAATGAAGGACTTGATCGCCATGAAGATTGCCATCAGTTCCAGATAATTGATGTGCATCCTCTGTTGTTGCGTCGTCCATAGTCCCTGCACTGTGTAAGTGAGCAGATGAGCTCCCCATCCCTGGAGAGATGCGTCCGTTGTCAGGATAATCTGTGGCACTGGCTCTTGGAACAGTCGGCCCTTGCAAAGGTTGTGTGGAGTCCACCAATGCAGAGAGTCGTATGCCCGACTGGTAACCAACACTAGGTCTGTCAATTGTCCCTGAGCCTGTGTCCACTGATTTGCTAAGCACTCCTGGAGCGGGCGCATATGTAACCGTGCGTGAGGGACTATGAAGATGCAGGAGGCCATCATGCCTATCAACTGCATGAACACTCTCGCTGGAAGCGAGTGTTGTGGTCTGAACTTCTGGATTAGAGACTGCATGCTGTCTATCCTGACTTGGTTTGGTTGAGCCATGGCCGTCAGGGTATTGATCGTCGCACCTAGAAACTGCCGGACATGTGCCGGCTGAAGATGCGACTTTGGGTAGTTCAACGAGAAACCTAGATTGTGAAGGAGGTGAATGGTGGTCGACATGTCCGCGGCGCACTGTTGTTCCGACTTGGCTTGAACGAGCCAGTCGTCCAGGTAGGGGTAGACATGGATGTTCTGCCTCCTGAGGTGCGCTGCTACTGTTGCCAGACACTTGGTAAACACCCTTGGGGCTGTGGTGACTCCGAAGGGTAGGACCTTGAACTGGTAATGCTTGCCTTGAATAGTGAACCTGAGGTATTTCCTGTGGGACGGGTGTAGTGGAATGTGGAAATAAGCATCCTTGAGATCTAAGGTTGCTAAGAAGTCCCCTTGGTTTAACAAGGGAAGAATCTGTTGCAGTGTAAGCATATGGAAATGTTCTGATAGTATGTACGGGTTGAGGGGACGTAGATCTAGAATGGGTCTGAGAGATCCGTCCTTCTTTGGAATAAGGAAGTACAGGGAATATACCCCTGTGCCTTCCTCTCCCACCGGCACGAGCTCGATTGCGCCTTTGTGCAGCATCGCCACTACTTCCTGCTGCAATAAGTGCAAGTGCTCTGCGGACATAGGCCTTTGCCTTGGCGGAATGTTGGGTGGAGTGGATTTCAACTCTAGGCAATAACCATACTGGACTAGTTGTCGCACCCACCTGTCTGTGGTGATGTTTCTCCAGACGGGCAGGAAGTGCTGCAGTCTCCCCCCGACAGGTGTTAAGTGGTCGGGGGGCAGTGACAGAGAGTCACTGTTTGCTTGGGGTAGAGGAGCGGGAGTTGTTGTTTCCTCTGCCGCAACCTCTGTTGCTGTTATTTCTGTAACCTCCCTTGTTCTGTTTTGTGAACGAGGATTGTGCTCCACCTCTTGAGAATTGCGATTGTTGACCCATTTGTCCTCTGGTGACTCCACGTGCACCTGAGCGACGAAAATTATTGCCACGAAACTGTTGTGATTGTAGGGCCCCCATGGACTTAGCAGTTTCTGTGTCCTTTTTTATCTTTTCGAGGGTGGTGTCAACATCTGGACCAAACAGTCTATTAGGATTGACTGGCTGATTAAGTATGGTTGTCTGAATATCAGGTTTAAACCCTGATATGCGGAGCCAAGCTTGTCGTCTCAGCATGACGCTAGTGTTGATCGCCCTAGCTGCTGTGTCTGCGGCGTCAAGTGCACACTTGATGGCTGCGTTGGAGATCAGTTTCCCTTCCTCGATAAGCAGTTTGGTGCCCTCTTGAAACTTAGGAGGCAGGTGTTGTACAATCTGCTCTAGGGTGTCGTAATGCGCCCTATCGTAACGTGCTAAGAGTGCTTGTGTATTTGCAATACGCCAAAAGTTGGCAGCTTGTGCCGCCACTCTTTTGCCCCCTGCCTCTAGCACTTTGGACTCCTTGTCTGGGGGAGGAGCTTCACCCGTCGTCTGGGAGTTGGCCCATTTTCTGGCATTTGCGACCACAAGAGAGTCCAGTGGCAACTGTCCCCGAATGTATGCAGGGTCTGCAGGTGCTGGTCTGTACTTTTTCTCGATACGTGGATTGACCACTCTCGCTCTGGTAGGTTCTTTAAAGATGTCAGCTGCATGCTTGAGGACTCCCTTGAGCATAGGCAGCGTTTTCACAGTTCTTTCAGAGACTGAAAAAGTGTCAAAGAGAAAATCCTCTTCCACTGGGTCAGCATGCATGTCCACATCATGATTAGCAGCTGCCCTCTCAATGAGTGCATGAAAACCTGCAGAATCCTCTGTTGGGGATGCCCGTGCACTGAAAGGTTGTGGGTCTTGCCCCACACTTTGGGTGCCTTGGTCACCAATGTCATCATATGCATCAGGATGTGCATCTGGTTCATTGATGGGGAAGGTGTATTGGGCATCCTCATCATATCCCTCACCCTCAGAGTGTTCTGGTGAGGGAGTAGGGCTTCTTCTTGGAGGAGGCTGGATAGGTTCTATGAGGTTAGAAACGTCCTGAGGAACCCTTTTCTTCTTTAGTGGGATGACATAGGAGTCCAGAGGCTCTGAAGTGATCCTCCTTTTGTATAGGGTTAATTTGCCTGTGTTGGCGTCGATGAAGTGCTCAGAATCGTCCTCTGATCCGAGTTCTCGACCTGAAGGTACCCCTGCCGTAGAAGAATCCGACGTCTTTGGCGTCGATTTCGTAGAAAAGGCCTTCGGAGCCTCTTTCGGCGGCAGAAGGAAGAGAAGCTTACTCTTAGGCTTTGCCGGAGCGTCCTTCGGCGTCTGAGGCGACGGCAACGGAGCCGACGTAGCAGCGGCCCTTTCCCTGATTCTCTGTAGCGAAGCGGCGATGGGGGACGCTTCACTTACAGTGGCTTTTGGCGCTGACGAGGATGTTTTGACCTTCCCCTCGGATCCGACGTCATGGTGGCCTTTTTGAGTCTTGGACGCCGATGCAGTCGCCGCCGACCCAGAGTCCTTGGATCGATGCGCAGATGTGCCAGCCGTCGATCCGTGCGCTTGTGTCGCCTCCGTCTCCACTACGCGACCGACTAACGGAGTCCCAGTCGGAACCGGAGCCGTGCCGCTGGCCTTGGCGTGCTTAGACGGTGTCGCAGCGGTTGATCCGTGCCGACCACCCTTTTTAGAGGATCCCTCCTCTGGCGCCGATTTTGACCCTGTGGAATCGACCGACTTCTTCGACTTCTGTGTACCGGAGGTCGACGGAGCAGATGCGGCGGCGGGTGCAGTAGTTTTCTGTGGGCCGGCCGCCATTTTAGGGACGCTCGAGTCCATAAGTTTCGGTTTCGTTTTCGGGTCGGCCATTTTAGGTGTAGTCGATACCGTAGGTTTCGGTTTCGATCCGGCCTGCCCCGCAAGTATGTCCGTGGCCGGGCCTGAAGGCGGGGCCGTGGCTTGCGGTACGGGGTCTTGGGTAAGGCCAACTGGCGATCCCGTGACCCGATCGTGTTCGTCGAAACCTTCGGGGCATAGCTCGTCCCCCGAGCTATCTGCCGCGGCCCCATAAATCTCTTCGACGTCCCCTACCTCGTCGACGTATTCAAGGCCTTGACCCACGACTCAGTCGTCGTCTACCGGATCCGCCTCGACCTCCGTTTCGGGTGGGGATATTTGGAGATGATGACCCTGTTCATCTTCATCTTGGTCGCCGAAGATGTTTTCTGGATCCGGGGCCGCTTGTCTGGCCTCCAGGCGCACCGCGCGCCGAAGCTTGAGAGTCTTTTTAGACCTGAATTGCGCGCAAGCTTTGCACTTGCCGTCGTCATGGTCCGGTGAAAGGCATTTGTTACAGACCGGGTGCAGGTCTATATGTGGGTACTTGGACCCACAGAGCGGACAGTACTTAAACGGACTCCGCTCCATGCTGGAAAGTTGTCGTCGCGTCGCGATGAGAAGGCCTCGATGTCCGAAGAGTGAAAAAACTCCGCTGAATCCGACTCCAAGAGTCGGAAGAACTCGAGACCGTGCGCAAACAATACCGACGCTATAAATACAAGGCCTTTTGGCCTTAAAAAGTTAGTTTTACTCGGTTTCGACAGAGAGAAGTCGAGACCGCATCCGAACCCAATGGCGGAAAAAAACAATCTGGGGATGGAGCCGATGCCCATGCGCACTGTAGTCCAGGGGAGGAGCCACCTATCTCAGGATACTTCGAAGACTCTTCCAGGACAACAATGTGCGATCATCCGGACCCAACACTAGGCGGCGATCTAATGCTAAGATATGAATTTAGCAGCCCACATGCCTCGAACACAGGTGAACTTAGCCACACTTTCCCTGTTAGGAAGGGGGTAAGGCAGGGGTGCATGCTTGCCCCTCTCCTTTTCACCCTCTATATTATTAGCTTGGACGCCACCTATCGAGGGAAGGTCAAGACCTACCTAGCATTGGCAAGTGGACAATAGGATTATGGTTATATGCTGATGATGCTGTTTTTTTTTATCTCTAACACCAATTGGTCTGCAGAAAATCATTTTGAGCTTTGTATCCTATATGTCAAGTCTTGACCTTAACAAACATTTCCAAAACATTTACCATGAAATGTAGTAAGCTCGATGTTAAGGGTCGTGACACCTTCATAAACAGCAGTAAACTTGAATTTGCTAATTATTTCTCATACTTGGGAGGCGTCTTTGAAAGAAGAGGTTTATGGATCAAAGCCATTATTTCCAGAAAACTTATTTGCCAAAGCCATAGGCGCCTTAATAAACTTCGCCAGGATGCTAGGAAAGCGCCCCATTAACAACTTGTTGACTATTTACAAAGCGAAATGCACTTCAATTGCAATGTATGGAGAAGTCATTTGGGGTTACGCTAATGTAGATCCCCTACAGCAGGTTGAGAACAAGTTTTTTAAATATCTTTTAGCTGTTCCAAAGAGAACAGCCACGTATATATGTCACGCCGAATTGGGACTGACATACTTGTCCGACCTAATTAAAATCCAGCCGATCTTATTATGGCATAAGGCTTGGACCTGTACTGCAACTGGTCTCAATCGGGACGTGATAAATGACTGTCTGAACCTGCAACAGGCACATTGCATTCCTTGGCTTGCATACATCAAAAATGTAATGAATGACTTAGGCTGTCCTGAGTACTTTGTTAATCAGCCAGCTCGATCACTGTAAAAAGGAAGGAACTAAAGCTATTATGCATTAACCATCTGGAGACGATTATTATGTCCTCTAATATCATGAAACCATCCGTCAGAGCAAACCAATTGCTCTTTTACGCAATTGGCGATACAACCCTACCCCCCCCAAAAAAAACAGGAACCTACGACAGGCTGCTATTGACTCGCCTTCCTCTAAGAAATGTTCACAACATGGTCACATTTCCCAAGGTAAATGACTGGTCACGCTCTTTATGCCCTTGCGACGATATATCTGCAGTCTACAATTCATATTATTTTTTCTGTAAGTTTTATATGTTAATTAGGAAAAGATGGATACTGCCTATTTTAAAATTGCTAGGACAGAGACAATGTCGTCCTCCTTTCATCAAGTTGCAATTTATAGAGGACATTTTTATGGATCATATAGCCAAATATTTGAAGAGGGTGGTTAGAGGAAAACCATGCAAGGCCCCTCCCTTTTCTTAATTGATCATGGATTTTTCTTTTTTATATGACATGGCTGTGTTCGTCAATGAGTATTGTACTAGGTAAAACCGATGTTTTAATGTACTGTCAAACTTACCTATATGAATTGTTGCATTTCTGTTTTTAATGTATTGTGCTTTTATGATTTAAGCTTTTAAATAGAATAAAATGTATTTTGATTCGATCTGTGCCACAGTCTCTACTAAACATGGATCCTACGTAACTAGTTTACTCAATGGTTTTCAACTGCCCTTAAAACCTGCTATTGTTAAATCTGCTGCCCATCAGTGCGCGCAAGATGAAGCGATTAGTGTTAACACCCTAGCCGACCACAATGCTAAAAGGCTTCTCTGTCTACTAATTCTGAAGTTACTGATTATATATCACATTACTGAATTCCTCATGCCTTCTTTACAAGATCTTGCTGAACCAGGAGAAAGAGCCTCAGTTGTAGAAGGGACTACAGGTTTGTAAAAAGAACCACATTGTGGAGAAAGAAAAGTAAGTGAGAGTGGTTGCCCTAAAAATTGTTGTTTCCAAATCTTGTGCTACAATAGCATGGTGGTGTTGCATAAGCAGGCCTGTATGATGTGCTGCTTAGTGGCTTGCTCCATCTTTCCCTCTAATGCCCAGCAGTATTTCTATTCCTGAAACAATTGACAAGTCAACAATACCGGGAAGGGTTTCAAAACCGCACCACTGCCCCTCACCCAACTGGGGAGTTTATATTCCACTTTTAAATTTATTTAATACAAATGCCTCATTGTTACTCTTATATGTATGTTCTGGATTTAGCGTTGATGTGTGGGTGGACAGAAGCCTCCCTGAATGCCCGAGCAAAGGTTATCTCTGTAGCCAAGATACTGCGAAAGGATTTTATTTAGGAGTTCTGTATTCTTCTTCGATAAGGAAGTGACAAGGGTACTTAGTGTGTTATTTGGGGTCCAAGAACTATGTAAAGCTTTGAGAATCACACACTTTCAGTGTGCATACTAACTCTGGGATAGCAGAAAGGTTCAACAATATCTTAAAGAATAAAATAGCTATGATTTGTAGTGAACTGGGTTCAAGTTACTTGATGCTATACCTTTGACACTCTGGTCAATGCAAGCCACTCCTGACCAAACAGCAAAGCCAAGTCTGTGTGAGATGGTTATTAGGCACAACATGATGCTCCCATCTATGTCTACAGCTTGACTAGATTAACACTCCTGCAAGCACCTGATTCACGGTCTCAAGCTTCCACTGAAGTTCTGCAATTGCTAACCAGCTATATAGATCTCATCATAATGCAGCTCCACATTCTGCCCAAGGATATTACCTACGGACCCAGTACCATGGAATCTCCTGGCTACCAGACTCTTTGATGGGTCTAGCTGGTACTCTTTGAGCAAGCTTCATTGGTTGGCTCACTATTTTATTGGGTTGTGTTTGAAGGAACGGGTTACAGGCTTGAAGAAATTAATAGCACTTAGTATTTCATCCACTTACAAAAGTGCTATTCGGCCATGGCAACACTTTCTTTAAACACTACTGTTGGCATTCCTCGCTCTTAATTGGGGTTCTGTTTTTCTAATTGGCAAATATCATCCGCTGCTGTTCAATTGGCCAGAAATGCTTATCGACTAGGCTGTGAAACTATAAATGGAAGTACTATGTTGGTAGGATTCAGGCAATGTGGCTTCTACAATCCAGACTGATCAGATTATGAACTGTCCTCTTACTTCAAATTCCTAGCAGGGGTACTCTATACCTGCCGTCGCATCAGTGTTTTGCATGGTACCTTTTTCATCTGTGCTAACATTGCATATGCTTGGATACTGAAGGACTGCTCTAGATCCTGAGGTCTTGCTCATGTTATACATGCTATAAGATACACTGCAGCAAAATCCACCCCTTCGGAAGAAACAGCCCAGAGAGAATTCAGACACTACCACGTTCCTTTGCCATCTTGTTTCCGAACTATGGAGTAGGACTGCCAATCTATGACAATCAGGAACTCCTATGCAATGGATCCAGGGTACATCTCCGACCATCTATAAGCACAACAGATACTAGCTATGCAGTATAGATTGGCACTTGATTTTGTACTTCTGGCTCCTAAAGCAGTGTCTGTGCAAATGTAATTTCTGAATATTGCAACTTATACAGAATATTGATATAGGCGTAAAGTAACAGATTGCTCAAGTACTTTGAAGAATTAAATACAATACGTACCATTGACGATTGGATAGGTTTCGGAAGAGGAGTATTTGATATTGCCTAAAGGGTATTGCTTGACGATGGGGAGCGAAGATTTTTGAAACTGTACTGGTCACCTATCATCCTTATAATCATTTACATTATTGCCCAAGTTAGCACTGCTTACAGAAAAGCACATTACTCTTGCCAAGGGAATATTTTACCGACTGAAATTGGATTATGGTTCATTAGAATTGAAAGTATTTGAAAGCAAATCATTAAATAATTATTAATTATATTCTAAGTTGCACAAATAAGTAGCGCAAGAAGGAGACGTTCACAAAATAAACCAATAAATAAGTGAAACTATAATAGCTGTAGCCCTGCTTTTCTTGTTTGTGATCACTTCTGTTGGCCAGAGCGCAGTTTCTTTGACAGAATGGGGAGGAGAAGGCCAAAACTGCAGTTATTTTAAGTGTCCTGTGGAGAAATACAAAGGACAGACATTCAGGAATACACTTGGCTCTCAATTTCTTGAGAGGCACATGGGAACAAGACTAATTCGGTCTAATTAGAAGCCGGTACTGGGCCCTGGCATCTTGGAAAAACAGAACTCATAATGGTGAGGGGGGTGTAGGCAGTCAGCTCATCCTTTTTTGTCCAGGTGGTCCGTCTTTCACATGCTCTTGGCCAGTCTTGTTCAGGTATTGCTTCTGAGGCCACACGCTGGAACTGGCTTGGTTCAGGGTGGGTGAACCCAATATACCTATCCTGCTCCATTCAATTCGATGGGATTTGAATTACAATGGATTCTAAAAGGAGCAGGAAAGGAACAGCACAAAGAGACAAGCATGGAAAAGTGTAGACACCAACTCGGACCACAACAGAACCCTACGAAGTAGCCTACAACCTTAAGAGCGACATAAACAAAGCTCCCAAACCTCCCCAAATAGGAGTACCCCATTGTTTGCGTGCTCTAGAAACGACAATGCGCACCACATGCAATCAAGGGGAATTATGAGGATCAATCGTGAGAATACACAGATTTGGAAAAGGAGCAGTTCCTCTCATTAATGGGGAGCAAGCGGTTGGATCTGTGCTCTGCTAGCATTCATCAGCTTCCAACCAATCCTGCTTGAGAGCACTAGGGACACTATGGAAAAACAGACTCGCAGATATAACTTTAGTTAAAAATAAACAAAACATGGTTTGGCAGAGTAATACCAATCCCCTGAACACTTTCATGATCTGCTTCTGAAATCCTTCTCATGAGCACTTACTTTGGCTTTCAGCATCCCGAAGCCGACGGTCTCCTTAGCATACATGCACAGTAAGAGATTGGCGACCCGAGTGATTGCCACGCGGCCTTCCTACGAAGGAAAAAACAAAGTTATACCATCAGCCCTTGCTGGTTCTTTGGCTGCCATAACACTTAAAACTCATGAATACAGACATTTTAAACACTGTACAATGTATTTATTCTGATTTGAGACTTCATAACAGTCTAGATAAACTTGCCTGAGCAATGAGCTTTTGTTGTTGGAGTATAATGTTAAATCATATTTGTTTTGTTAATTTCCCTGGTTATAGATCTATTAAGTTATCGTTAACTTGCTTAGGATGTACCAAAGAGGAAGCTAAAGCGGTTTTAGATCTGGCTGAAGAGCACTTTAATTCCTCAGTGTTAGTAGAAGAAGGAAGCACCCCATTGGACTGCAGTAGCTCAACTTATTCTCTTCAATAGATATCTCTTTCCTTGGTCTGTGGCGTGTTCTCTGCCACTAAAGAACACATATTGTAGCAGTGTCTTAATGAGAAAGTACTAAATATAACAATTGTCAACACCAACTAAGGGTAAAGTGGCTTTACTACATTCAAATGTACATTTTGAATCATTTTTTGTAGAGTAAAAAAAACCTATATTCTGTTGAAAAAAAAAGATGACGCCGGACCTGTCGAACTTTCTCCAGATGGTCAGGAATGGTGGGCCTCACGTTGAATAACCACTCACAAAAAGCAAATTTGTTTTGAAATTTACAGTGGGTGTGTATGTCTGAATACTAAGCAGAAGACATGTAAACGGCAGGAACGGAAAACGATTGCCTTGTATTGCAACACTACAAATGCAGTAGTTCTCTCTAGAAAGCGAAATCCAGGTCATCACAATAGTCAAAAAACACTTTAACACAAAAAACCTTCATTTATTTCCAGTGCACTGCACACCCACCATTCGTTCAACTAGAGCACCAGTTTTCCCAAGTGAAGCTCCCGCTTTATGGGGACACCTTTGGGAAATGCCAAACCACCAGAAATGGTGTGCAAAACTATTACTTTATTAAGCTGCTATGGGAGGTGGAGAGCTCAAATGCACTTTTAAGCTATGACCACCACAGTTCATAAGCACCTCCAGGAGTTGGACACATGCTTTCTACTATAAAACACAAAGCCATGTCCAATGGGTTAGTCAATGCTCGCATTAGAAGATGATGATTGTAGGTGGCGGAATATCAAACTGTATAGGCAAGTTAATTTTCTCTTTTATGAAGACATTAATTTCTAATTAAAGAATTGCCTTTACTGGCATTAAAAGTTAAATAGTAAATAACCAGCACTGGCCAAGTCAATAGGTCTTGCCTATGTGTAAGCTTTCCTGTTTTCAGTTTCTATTTTTGGTGAATTCTGGTGGATTTTTTTCAGTGTTTTCAAGTGATTTCAATACCTTAAAAACAGTGGTTATCAGTGGTTATACATTTTCGCACCATTAAATGAAACAGAAACAAGTGTTTTTTCAGTGTTTATGGAACTTTTTGCTTTTATTATTGCTTGCTTTCTACATTGATAATGCATGGTATATTGACAGTGTACGTACAGTGTATATGAGGTCCAAATAAATGTTTGCAAATCAAACCTATTTTAGTACACTATACAATACTTCTACATTGACTATTTGATCATGTGCGTACTCTTTTTCCTTCCCATGTAAACTTTTTTCTGTGAAAAGGCCCAATCAGCATTGGCACTTGAAGTGAGCAACGCCAAAACAGCCAGAACACAATCTGCTAATTCTGGCCATTGTCCTAGATTTCCATGCCAATACTGGTGCACTTGAAGATTGCGATTCTGTGGGCAGGTTCTGCAACATTTGCGTTGAACTGGGCGCTTATACCCTTAAGAGTTCTTGAAGCGGTCAAAAATGAAGCAGCACTTTTGAATCTACAGAGCAAATTTGATTCATCATTTCAAGCCATTTCTCATACATTGTAAAATAAAAGTTCCTGAACTGTTCTTCAACATTGCTTTGTTAACCAAGTGGCAAGCACTCTAACATGGAACATGTTGCAGTGCCAATGTCACTAAAGGTGTCGCTCAACCTACTCTCAAGGAGACGTTTCACATCTACATCAATTATGCTGATCACTTGACATACAAGGGTTTTTACAGACTCTGTTTTTATGTCCACTACAGCAGATATGTTTTCCTTGAAAAAAATCTATAATATCACCATCAACATGCAACCAAAGATCCTCACATTTTTGTCATCCTCACTCAGCAAAAATTCTGTAAACGGTTGTCCCATGGATAATATAGCATTCACAGCCCATTGGGCTGAAAACCATCAGCTAAGTGACACAGTTTGGATGACTCTTTCTTTGATGCCACAGAAAGCACAAAATTAGAAATAATTGTGTTTTAGTTCCCACGCATAAAAAAAACAGTGCACCAGAATGGACTAAAAAACCAATAGAATTCTTCATAAACTCCGAGGACTGTAAAGATCCTTTCAGCATACCATCCAACAAGTGGCAAGAATCTCTTACAGGGAAGCACTTCAGCTCAGGTATCGTTTTTGACAGGTCATCATCCAACTTTTTCATATACATAGCTGAATCCCTGTAAATATAAACAATACCACCCCAATCTTTGTTGAACTTGGAAAGAACCTTTTTGCAGCAGCATTCCACTTGACATTGCGTTCCATCCCGTCATGTTTTTACCACTATCCCAGATGCTCGGTGATAGCACTCGTTTCACATATACTTGTCACTATACCTTGCATTGAATGTTTAAAGCCTGAGGTGTTGGCAATTCACCTACTATCAATATTGACTCACTAAAAACCGGGGGCTGATATGTCAAGGGTTTTTACCAATTCTCTGTGGGTAAATGTGATGGCACATATTGGGAAAGGTTCTTCTGAAACAAGCCATTTTACTTACCAATGAAAGAAACAAACGCAGCCAAAATATCAAACATGATTTGATATTTTCTGATTCTCTACGGTTTATAAAATAATTAAGCAAGACCTATATTAAAATAAACCCGCACCTGTCCTTCTCAGGTATTCTAATTTATAGACCGCCGGGAAATGAAAGTAACTTCGTAAAAGCGTTATTGGAGACAGTCCGTTCATTGGCAGCCGAAACGGCAAATTTCAATATTCTCGGAGATCTGAATATACATTTTGATCGCAGCAATGAGGCAAAAATAACCAATCTGCTTGCAGATTTAGCAGGGTTTCAACTAAGGCAGTTGGTCCAGGGAGCAACTCACAATGAAGGACATCTCCTGGACCCTATTTTTACAAATATAGAAGAAGCTGAGGCGTCCGTGCCCATACCTATGATATGGACGGACCACATGTTAACCATTATGTCCATTCCCAGCTGGGCTAAATCCCAGCCCAGACCAACCCACAAGGTGTATAAGCGACCTTGGAGGAAATTACGGCTAGAAGACTTTGATAACCTGCTCAAAAAACTCCCGCTAACCTACCCCAAAGACACTAATCAATGTTACGAAAATTACTGCAACTGGATAACCCAGGCCTTAGATATATTGATCCCAACATCCTGGATCCAAACACGCGCTAAAGAGTCGAGCCCCTGGTTCGATGAAGAGCTACTAGCCCTGAAAAAAAGCTGCAAAATAGCGGAACGTAAATGGAGAAAACGGTACGAGCCTAACTTAAAGGCCCAATACAGCGAAATCCACAAAAAATACCACAGGCAGATTTGTAAGACCCGTGCGACATATTATGCCAATGAAATTAATGCAAGCCCCAACCCTTCCAAAATTATTTTTAAAATCCTGAAAGATCTGAGCGCAAAAAAAGTAGAAGTGAATACCTCTACATCACAGATATTTTGCGATAATCTGGCCCTGTTTTTTGTAGAAAAAATTAAGAACATTTATAATTTATTCCCTGTAAAGCCCACGATTAGTCCTTCAAAAATAGAAATTATATCTGAACTTACTAGCATCCCAGAATTAGACCAGGAAGTCTTTGACAGGCTCTGTCAAAAAGTCAAATCAGGTTCGCCTCTAGACCCCCTAAAGCCCGAACATTTCAGGAAAGCAGATGCTATAGTGCTTGAACCTTTGAGAACCATTATTAATACGTCCCTGATGACGTCAGAAATTCCCACTAAATGGAAACAGGCGTGGGTAAATCCCATAATTAAAAAACCTAATTTAGATCCGACAAAACCCGAAAACTACAGACCTATATCATTGCTACCATGGCCAGCCAAGGTTACTGAGTCTTACGTGAACACCATCTTAACGGAACACCTCTATGCCAATAACATCTTAGACGCCTCCCAGCATGGTTTCCGTGCAGACCATAGCACAGAGACGGCACTTCTCAGTGTGACAGAACATCTTAGGTCCATTAGAGACTCCAGTCAAACGGCAGCGCTGATCCTGCTCGACCTCAGCGCTGCCTATGATACGGTCTCACACGAGGTGCTTCTGTACAGACTGGAGGCAGCAGGGGTGAAGAGCTCAGCCCTGGCCTGGTTTAAAGCATTTCTGACAGACAGATCTTTTCAGGTAGCTATCCCCCCATTCCTCTCAAAAAAGAGTAACATAATGCAGGGAGTACCCCAGGGTTCAGCGCTCAGCCCCACACTCTTTAATTTATATGTCCAACCACTAGCTGAGGTCGCCAAGGAGTGGGACCTGTCCATCGTCTCATATGCTGACGATACTCAGCTGGTGGTGACATTGAGTGATGAGAACGGAGCAGGAGCGCTGAATTTTAAACATGGCCTCGCTGCAGTAACTGAATGGTTGACGGCCAATTATTTACAACTTAATGCAGACAAAACGGAGGTGCTAATAGTAGGAAAAGATACCAAAGCCTGGGGAAAGGAATGGTGGCCGGAGATTCTTGGCCCTCCCCCTGACCCCAAAACAGAGGTAAAGAACTTGGGGGTGTGGTTGGACTCAGCCTTGAGCTTTGTCGGCCACACCAAAAAAATAGCTGCCACTAGTTTTGGTATCCTGCGTAACCTGCGACCTATACTAAAAAATGTTGACCCCTCCACACGTCAGTTGATTATTCAAGCCACAATCCTCTCGCATAGATTATGCCAATTACTTACTCTTGGGAGCCAATCAAGCGGAAAAAAAACGTCTGCAGCATATCCAAAACGCGGCAGCACGGGCCCTAACAGGGCTTCCCCGGTTTAAGTCCGTAACCAACACTCTGGTAAAATTGCACTGGCTACCGGTGGAAAAAAGAATCAATTTCAAGGTCCTAAAAAATCTTCACCCCCCATGTTATGTCATCTTATAACATATTACACTCCCAATAGACCCCTCAGATCAGAAGGACAAAACTTGGCCACGATTCCTCGTGTCAGACTCGCCCGCGGACGCTCCTTCCAATATATGGCTGCTAAACTATGGAACGCACTACCACTGTGGATTCGAAGCATAAATGACCTTTTATCCTTTAGAAAGGCAATTAAGACCCACTTGTTCTGCTAAGCTGACCCTAAAGCTTGTGGTATGTTGCGCTCTCTCCTGTCTGGTCCAGCGCCGGGACGCCCCTTCGCTGGGGCAGCCGTTGCGCTATATAAGCAGCTGTAACATAACATAACATAACATAACCTAAAACAAGTTTCTAAACCCTGCATCTTTAGACCAAAGACCACAAAACTGAAAAAGCAAAAGGAAGAAGAAACAGTATTTTAGTGAAATTCCTTAACAACAAACCTCAAGCAGAATAATGTTAGCCCAGTCTTGCTTGCTGATAGCTTGTATAACAAAATTACACTGTATTGGCCCATTCAGGAAGAAAAAAATGGCCCTTTCACTCTCCTTTTCTTTGAATGGCATTTAGGTTGTTATGCAGGTGTTTTTTCAGTGTTTAAATGTTTACACTGGTGAGGGCTATTTCCCTTTCGGTGTTTTTTGTATCAGTTATTATAGGTTTAAACCTAAAACCGGACAGCCTACCTATGTGATAGCTATTGGCTTTAGCAATGTGTGTTAGCCATTACGTACACCAGTGTGACTGCTGTTCAACATGGCTAAAAGTTAATGGTGCGGGTGGGGTAGATTGAGTGGGATAGATTGGGGTGCACTGGATTGGGTAAATTGAGTAGAGTGGGGGTAAATTGGCGTAGACTGGGGTAGCTTGAAATGGGGTGGAGTAGGGTAGATTGGAGAGCGGGAGTTGGGTACATTAGAGTGGTAGATTGAATTGGGGTAGATTGGGGTGGAGTGGGGTAGGCTGGGGAGGAGTGGGATAAACTGGAGAGGAATAGACTGGGATAGATCTTGGTAGAGTGGAGTGGGATATATTGGAGTGGTGGATTGGCGTATAGTGGAGTGGGTGGATTGGCGTATAGTGGAGAGGGGTAGAGTGGAGTCTGGTAGATTGGAGTGGGGTAGAGTGGGTGGATTATAGTAGGATAGAATGGAATGGAGAAGAGTGAGATTGGGGTAGTTTGAGTGGGATAGATTGGAATGGTGTGGGGTATATTGGGATGTGGTGCGGTATATTGGGGTGGAGTGAGGTAGAGCACGGTAGACTGCAGTGGAGTAGATTGGAGTAGGGTAGATTGAATTGCTGCTACCGAGCAACCCCGAGACGCACCCACGCACCCTTCGCCTGCCAAGCCTGCCGATTCACCTGCTACCGGACCTGCATAACCCCCGCCAAGTCGAGCACCAGCAGCAACCACCTGAAGTGCATCCTGCTCAACACCCGCTCCGTCCACAGGCACGCCGTGGAACTCTGGGACCTGCTCGACGCGACAGCACCGGACGTCGCCTTCCTCACCGAAACCTGGATGAACGCCTCCTCAGCGCCCGACATCGCCATAGCCATCCCGGACGGATACAAGATCACCCGGAAGGCCCGCGTCAACCAGACGGGAGGAGGCATCGCCATCGTACACAAGAACACCATCCGCATCTCGACTAACTCCGACGAAACCTTCACCGCCGCCGAACACCTGCACTTCCAGATACACACTGACCCCAAGACCACCCTCATCTACCGACCACCGGGACCACGACACAATTCAGCGAAGACATCGCAGACTTCATCAGCCCGCACGCCCTTCCCTCCACAGACTACATCCTCCTAGGGGACCTCAACTTCCACCTGGAGAACAACGACGACAGAAACACCACCGCCCTGCTGGACAACCTCGCCAACCTCGGACTCAAGCAACTGGTGAACACCCCCACCCACTGCGCCGGCCACACGCTTGACCCCGTCTTCTCATCCAGCAAGCACATCTCCTTCAGCCACACCACCGGACTCCACTGGACCGACCACAGCTGCGTCCACTTCAGCTTCAGAAGAACTACAACCCACCACCCGCAACAGGTTCCCCGCCGAAGCTGGAGCAAGATCACCGCCGAGCAGCTCACCGCCTCCCTAAACCAGAACACTCCCACCAGCACAACGGACCCCAACGAAGCAGCCAGCAACCTCACCAAGTGGCTGACCGCCTGCGCCGATGACCTCGCACCACTAAAGAACCCTCCCAGCAGACCCGGCAGCAAGAAAACCCCCTGGTTCACCGACGAACTCAAGGAATCAAAGAAGAACTGCCGCACCCTCGAGAAAGCCTGGCGGCTCGACCAGACCTCAGACAACAGGACCGCCCTCAAGCACGCCACCCGCAAACACCATCAGCTGATCCGCGCCACCAAGAAGACGGCACTCAAAGAACGACTGGACAACAACGCCCACGACAGCAAGGAACTCTTCAGCATCGTCAAAGAGTTCTCCAACCCCAGCGCCGGAAACAACGACATCACTCCCTCGCAAGACCTCTGCAACTCACTCGCCTCGTTCTTCCACCGCAAGATCGCCGACATACACAACAGCTTCGACGCACAGACCACGCACCCTACCACCGAACCAACGCCCGCCCAACCACCCTCTGCAACTGGACCCCGATCAGCACCGAAGACACCACCCGCACGATGAACTCCATTCACTCCGGATCACCAACCGACCCATGCCCACACCACGTCTTCAACAAAGCCGACGCCATCACCGCACCCCATCTCCGAGACATCATCAACTCCTCCTTCCACCCCGCCACCTTCCCGGAGAGCTGGAAGCACGCCGAGCTGACCGTCCTCCTGAAGAAACCAACGGCGGACCCCACCGACCTCAAGAACTAACGTCCCATCTCGCTCCTTCCTTTCCCGGCCAAAGTCATAGAGAAGACCGTCAACAGACAGCTTGCCGCCTTCCTCGAGACGAACGGATCCCTCGACCCCTCGCAGTCCGGGTTCCGGGCCAACCACAGCACCGAGATCGCCCTAATTGCAGCCACCGACGACATCAGAACCCTGATCGACAACGGGGAAACAGCGGCCCTCATCCTCCTGGACCTCTCTGCGGCGTTCGACACTGTCTGCCACCGCACCCTAGTGAAGTGCCTCAGCAACATCAGAATCCGAGAGAAAGCACTGGAGTGGATCATCTCGTTCCTCGCCGGAAGAACCCAGAGAGTACGCCTCCCTCCGTTCAGATCCGAGGCCACCGAAGTCATCTGCGGAGTACCACAAGGATCTTCACTCAGTCCAACCCTCTTCAACGTCTACATGAGCCCCCTCGCAGCCATCGCACGCCAACACAACCTCAACATCATCTCCTACGCCGACGACACCCAGCTGATCCTCTCCCTCACCAACGACCCCACCACCGCCAGAGCCAACCTACACGAAGGGATGAAAGACGTCGCCGACTGGATGAGGAACAGCCGCCTTAAACTGAACTCAGACAAGACGGAAGTCCTCATCCTGGGATCATCACCCTCCGCCTGGGACGACTCCTGGTGGCCCCTGGCCCTGGGCACCGCTCCCAAACCAACGGACCACGCACGCAACCTGGGCTTCATCCTGGACTCCTCCCTGTCGATGACCAGACAAGTCAACGCCGTCTCATCTTCATGCTTCAACACCCTGCGCATGCTCCGCAAAATCTTCAGATGGATCCCCACTGAAACCAGGAAGACCGTCACCCAGGCACTCGTCACCAGCCGACTGGACTACGGGAACACCCTCTACGCCGGAACCACAGCCAAACTTAACAAAAGACTCCAACGCATCCAGAACGCCTCCGCACGACTCATCCTGGACATCCCTCGACACAGCCACATCACCGGACACCTGAGAAACCTGCACTGGCTCCCCGTCAGCAAGAGAATCACGTTCAGACTCCTCACCCACGCACACAAGGCTCTCCACGACCTGGGCCCCAAGTACCTCAACGACCTTCTACACACCCACCCACCAGCTACGATCAACCAGCCACGCCCTCGCCACCGTACCACGCATCCGCAGAGCCACCGCCGGAGGAAGATTCTTCTCCTACCTGGCAGCCAAGACTTGGAACTCCCTCCCCACCCACCTTCGGCGAACCCAAGACCATCTCTCCTTCAGGAAGCAGCTCAAGACCTGGCTGTTCGAGCAGTAACACACCCCTCTCCCCCAGCGCCTTGAGACCCTCCCGGGTGAGTAGCGCGCTATACAAATGCCGTGATTGATTGATTGAATTAGGGTATATTGGGTGAGGTGGAGTAGATTGGGGTGGCGTGGAGGAGAGTGGAGTATAGTGGGGTAGATTGGGGAAAAGTGGAGTGCAGTGGATTGGGGAAGAATGGAATGGAGTGAGGTAGACTGAGTGGTGTAGAATAGAGTGGGGTAGAAAGGAGTGGAGTGGGTAAGATTAGGGTGCAGTGGAGTAGATTGAGTGGAGTTGGAAAGAGTGGTGTGGGGTAGGTTGGGGTGTGATTGGGTAGAATGGTTAGGGTGGGGTAGTTTGGGTTAGGGTAGGGAACATTTGAGTGGAGCAGATTGGGTGGGGTAGATTGGAGTAGAGTAGTTTTGTGTGGAGTGTGGTACAGTAGATTATAGTGAGATGGAGTGGGTGGATTTGGGTGGCATGTGGTAGATGAGGGAAGTAGAGTGGGGTAGACTGGGTTAGAGTAGAGTGGGGTAAAGTGGACGGACTGCAGTGGAGTACAGCGGAGAAGGGTAGATTGGAATGTAGTGGGGTGGATTTGAATACACTGGTGTGGAGTCAAGATTAGAGTTGAGTGACAGATTTGGGAGAAGTGTGGTAGATTGGAGTGTAGTGGGATAGATTAGGGTGGAGTGGGGTAGACTGGGTGGATTAGAGTTGGGTAGATTGGAATAGATTGGGGGAGATTAATGAGGAATTATTGGAATGGGTAGATTACAGTGGGGTACGGGAGTAGATATATTGGAGTAGGGTAGACTAGGGAGAGGTAGATTGGGGTGGAGTGGGGTAGACTGGGGAGGCGTTGATTGAGGTGGAGTGGATTGGGGTGGAGCCTGGCAGGGTGGAGTGGATTGGGGTGGGGCAGAGTGGAGTGGGGTTTATTGGAATGGAGTGGGGTAAATTGGGCTGGGTAGAATGTAGTAAAATGGAGTCGGATAGACTGGAGTGGAGTGAATTTGATTGGGGTACATTGGAGTGGGTGGATTAGGGTAGATTGGAGTGGTGCACATTGTATTGGAGTGGGTTAGACTGGGATAGATAGGAGCAGACGGGGTAGGTTGGAGCACATTGGGTTAGATTTGAGTGAAGTGCTGTAGATTGCTGTGGAGTTAGGTAGATGGGGTGGGGCTGATGGGGTACATTGGAGTGGAGTGGTATAGAGTAGAGTGGAGTAAGTGGTGTGGCGGGGCGTAGAGTGGACTCGCATGTTGTGTCGTAGACTGGAGTGGAGTCGAGTGGCGTGGCCTGTCGTAGAATGGAGTGGTGTAGGTGGAGTATGCAGGGTGTGGTAGTGCCCTGCCATTACATTACAGATGACACATTTTCATTGAACTGACTATTACATTTGCATAGACATACTGTTTTACTGCACACCAACGATAATTTGTGAAAATGTCATCACTCAGTGTAGTAATGTGTTTCGATTTTATTCAAATATATATGTTTCCACCACACTTCAGAATTGCAAAAGCAATGTGAGATTTAAAAAGTATGGTCAGTCATAACGTATCCGCTCTATTTTACACATTTTATATACAACCGCAAAATGAAATCATGGTCTGGTTTTTAAGTAGCCAAATTTTCTGTACTCTGTGAGAAAACCGTGATACAGGTGTAAAGGTCCTTGACAACTGTGGAGAAGGACCAGCTACCACTCGACTTAGTAACAACCACTGCACGTCCAAGCACTGTGCAAGCATAAGATAAAGTGTCAAACTTGGTGATGTACAGTAGCAGACCTTTGTAAAGGTTAACTGGCCATCTTTCAGTTGCTGTTTGCTATGCAGGTCTTAAATTAGTACTGAGATTACATTTTTTCCCAGACAGTATTAGTTTGTATTTAAATGAAAAAATAGCAAAATAAAATTGCCTCCTAATTTGCTGCAATAAGCTGCATAATTTGCCTGGTCTTATGCATAATTTAGTCAACTCTGCCAATACATTAGTCCACTATCGCTGCATAACTCTAGTAGTCTTGGTCAAAGAGGACTTGCAGTGGAACAAACAAGGCTAATAAGCCTAGTTTACAGCCACTAAGATTTTCTTCAAGCTACTCTCAAACATAATGGTAATCTCAATCCTATGCTTTACTGTAATATTAATGTCAGCTTTCCTTATGCATGGGCCAAGTCATTGTGTTTGACGTTTACTCTTTTGTTGTATGACAAGGATATTGAGCAAGAGCTAAAATTAATTTAAAACATATTGCCCAGAATGAAACCAGGATTACGACCCAATATTATTATTTGTTGACAATACTACATTAATTATTACCGCCTTAACCGCGGCGGACATTCCGCTGTGGTGCGGGGCGTCCATTGAGTGAGTGGGGCCGCGTCGGCCAATGGACGTGCGCAGCACTTCAGAGGTAGTGCTCGCGACGGCCATTGGTCCACAGAAGCAGCGAAGGGGTTAAAACCCGCTGGTTATAAGGGAGTTTGCTCAATCACTTTGCGTGATGAAAGGGCAGACAAATGTAAAAAATTCAAAAATCTAAATATCTGACTTCAATCTTTGTAAAGGATCCACTGCAAATGAAGTGGTAAACTTTACAAAGTAAGCCATTTTGATTACCTTGCTTTATGATTTAGTGAGACTAGCTCAAGAGCTAAGTAGGCTGTAGAAAAGTGAGGCAGCCCTGGTGCATAAGGGGGCTACCCCACAAATGATTTGATCGAAAGCATAGAGGGTGCGTGATTAAACCATTCACAAAGATTTTTCATGCACAGTTATAAACAGAAGCTCTATATGGTTAATAGCTGTGGGAGTATGAGCGTTGAAAAAATTCAAGGCTAGAGAAAATTATTTTTATAAGTCATTTGTATGGACTTCCAAACGGACGCAGAATTGGTGGAATATGTGGCACTGACCTTCGAACGACCATCAAACAATATTTGGCAGAGGAGTGGCTGAAATATAACGGCATCAATGGCACATTTATCTGATCAATCATCACTCCCCATGCAGTCATGTGTGGCAGGGCTATCATACATCAGTTTTGCATGTTACATGCAAAACAGACCAGAGTGCAAGGAAACATGACAGTGTTGAACATTAGAGAACGCGTGTATAGCCACAAGGCCTAGCAAAACGAGCTCTTTGAAAGGTGTAGCTAACAAATGTGCTTGATCACCACATCCTCCGTCTATAAACTTCACGTTTGCCGTCACCGTTCAAACTAATAAGACAGAAGAAAAAAATGAAATTTCTAATTACAGCAGCAGAGGAAAATATGCTTGCAGGGATCTGTTTAGGAAAGAAGAGGGAACAGTATTATTAGATTCCACACCCTCTGTATGCCTCTGCAAAGGGACTAAAGGGCTGAATTCCAACTACTGATCTGACTACAATGTAATGTATGCAGGGAAACTATACATGGCTGGACATAAAAAGCATCCCACCACCATTAAGTTTGGATGGATGAACCCTGCATATAAATAATACTGGGCAGGAGACAGACTGATTGGGTAGGTATGGGTGATGAAATATAATTGGGACTTTCTTAACCTTCATCCTAATATGCTTATTATCCACTGAACTCTTTCGAATAACTGCGATCAAACAGATTCACTCATTATGTAGCTAGTTAATAAATCATCGTATAATTTTGCAATACCGACCTTTGTGTCTGCGTATTGTCCCAGGGTACCGGGGCAGAGCTCTATTTCATCATCACCTGCAGATGACTAATTTTCAGGCTGGGTCGTCTGACTCCTAAAACTCCTTATCTAATAGATAGGGTTGAGGGACGCCATTCAGATTCCCTTTCTCTGACAAGGATATATTTCCTTTTAGGGCTAAGGGGATCTACCTGGTGTGACTCCCATAATATTGAGGTGAACACAACAATGCTTTAAGATCATCAAGAGAGTCATGCAAAAGATGGAACCTAATAGGAAAAACATCAATCATAAAAGCTGAAATTTACCGGATCTTAAAAAAAAAAAATATATATATATATATATATTATTTCAAGCAAGACTGCCTACCTCAAAACTGTGGTTCTTTGTTAGGTTCCCGGTGTGTTCCTCCCAAGCAAATCTTATGAAACAATAGAGCACTTGATAATTATATCATTTGCTTTATACCACTGCCACCTGAGCACAACTAATGGTGCCATTTCGCACTTTGTGTCACTTGCCACCAATAAAGGATGCAAGCGTGCAGAAGCACCTTTTTGAAATAAGTTACGCTTGTGGTGGCCAAATATGTACCAAGATCTTGGAACACAGCGAACAAAGACTTTTCCAATTATGCACCAGCTGAGGCATGGGTCTGATTTTTATTGATCATCTTTTGCATCCAGTAGCTTGCATTCAGCTATATTTTTAATACGTAGTGAAATTATTTAATGGTGTGAAATAACATTGTTGGGGATTGCTTAAGGTGTATGGGTGAAGAACCCAAAATAACCCCCAAAAATTATGAGGGTGTCATGATACTAGCTATAGTATTGGGGCGGTATTACCTTGGCAGTGGCAAGTACACTGCAGTGGCAGTACACAGAAAACAGTCAGATCTGTCCACTACAGCTACGACAATCCCCTCAATTTTCACCTCATGCCATTTCATTAACATGAATCCCTAAATTTAAGTGTTTCAACTGAATGTATTTTATACATAGTCAACTTTTCCAGTAAGTGTCTTCAGTGTTTGGCTACTGTTGACCACTCATGACTCATCATGGTGGGATATTCACGGTTGCACTTTCATACTTTTATG